>NW_020897694.1:1485920-1841282 GCF_003984885.1 Neopelma chrysocephalum | reverse complement strand
CTATTCTATTCTATTCTATTCTATTCTATTCTATTCTATTCTATTCTATTCTATTCTATTCTATTCTATTCTATTCTATTCTATTCACCTTTAACCACACAGTAATCTGAGTGAGATCACAGCCATGCTGAATACAGTGGGATAATCACCCCTTTTGACCTGCTGGTTTTGTGGCATTTGATGCCCCCCAGGATGTGGTTTGCCCCCTTGGCTGTCAGGGCACTGCTGACTCATATTAAGCCTGCTGTCAACCAGCACCCCCAGATCCCTTTCTGTAGGGCTGTACTCCAGCCACTCCTCTCCCATTTTATACTTGTGCCTGGTATTTCTCAAGGTGTAGAATCCAGTGTTAGGTCTTATTAAATTTCATGTCATTGATAGTTGCCCAATACTTAAATATACCAGATCACTCTGCAGACCCTCGTATCCCCTGAGAAAATCAACAGCACCTCCCAGTTTAGTATCATCCTCAATAGCATTGTTATAATTATTATATAATCATTTTAAATAAAAAAAATGACATTTCATACAATTATTGCTCAATATTTTTGAAAACTATTTCCTCCTTGTCCTCTTCATCCTGCAATAACATAACACCCTCATATATGTTGATCAGAGTAATTCTATCACTAAGAATTAGAAATAATAGCATTTTAGAAAGAATATCAGAACAAGGTAAATGTTCTGCAATATTTTTGTGTTACCCTTTTCTGGACTCTATTGACTGTTCTGAGACAGCTGAGTAGCTGAACTATGTTTAATAACTCTTGGTAGCTCTTCTTCCATTACCTTTTATAATTGCTTTTGAACTCTTACAATTTTTTCCATGCACAAGATCTTATTGAAGTAAGTTCCATCATTTAACTATGCTTTATGTGGACTGTTTTTCAGACTGACATTTGACAATTTCATCTGCTGCCTCCTATTTCTTGCATTCTGAGATTGCAAAAAAGACCCCAACAAACAAAAATGAAACAAAAAACCCAACAAATCTGTTTCAACTTTCTTGGACATCTGTAGTTTGATATAATATTAAAAATTATTTAACTTTTTCCTAGGATCACAAAAACGTCATGACTGGCATGATTTTAATCCCTAGTTATGTATGCTCTTCTCCTGTTGGTCATCATGTTACCTTTCTCTGCACCTTTTCCAAGTGGTTTTGTTTGTTTGTTTGTTTGTTTTAAAAAATTTTTTGTTTAGTTGGTTTTTTTTGATCAGGGGAACAGAAATAAACACAACATTCCTGTTTCAGGAACATTGTGTATTCTACAGTGCCACAACATTGTTTTCTGATTAGTTCTCCATTCCTTACCTAATAAATTGTAATACCCAATTTGCTTGTTTGACTGCTTCTGAACATTAAGATGATTACTCTATTTTCATAGAACAATGTATTAAAACTCTGAAATGTCTTTCTTCTGTAGTACGAGTTAGTTCAGAGTCCTTCACTGTGCATACAAAGTTAGAATTGATTTTCCCCTCATTTTTCCCCATGAGTATCACTAACAATAATACTGTTCAGCCTGTGAATCTAATCACTATAAAACATCATTAAAGCTAATTGAACATTTATATAGATCATCACAAAGCTTACCCTGTTATATTAGAAAGGGAAATAGATAAACTTTCATACTTTTGGGCAGTGCTGTTTGCAATAAAGAAATTGAGTTTTATAGAACTTCCCCCCCTTTCAGTTAGTTGGGAGCAAAATCCAAGAATTTGAAAGTCTTCTGTAAGAAAGCTAAGAAATGTTGAATTTTCTGGCTCTGAAACACTTCAGCACGTTGTCACACATCTACTCAGTTTCATCATCAAGCATTTATTTGAATGACTGGATGGAAAACCAGTCAGAATTTGAAGCCAATGTCTAAGGAAAAGTTCCAGTAAAATACTACATAATATTCAGAGGGTAAATGTTTACATTTTGACTGCTGTATTTTTCTGATTAGTTTTATTGGTAGAATCTAAGAAGTGTTTGCTGTAACTTAATTATTCAGCAAGTGTATGCTATAAAGAATTTTTATTTTTCTGTAGCGTCTGATGTGACCCATATCAGACATAGGGCACCAAACAAGAAAGTCTTATATACATATGGGTGTAAAAATTCCTATGTTACAATCACATGCTGTGGCAAAGTCCATTACCTTTAACGAAAATGAGCAGGGTACAGAAAAAGAAATTTGCAGCATATTTTGAAGATAAGACATACTTTGCCTTAATGTTTTCCCATCACTAATGCGTTTCACAGCTGAGTACCCTTGACTGAAAATGTTTAATCCATTGCTGTCATGAAATGCAGCAAAAGTTTCTATTATGTTATAGTGTTAAACCTGATTATTAAGAATCTATATGAGATACTACCTCAAATTAATTGAAAAAATTGAAATTTTAATTGCTATCAGCGATCTGGGCATACAGCATATGAAGCACTGGAACAAATGCCCTCATTAACTTATCTAGAGCTTTGAAAGCAATGTCTTTCATGAAGTAATGCAGGAGGAAATGCTTATTACTTTCAGTGTCAGAAGCAGGATGTTTTAATCTTGAAGAATAAGATTTGAGAGAGAGATAAGAATGAAATATAAGCTATTTTATGGTAGGAAAGCAGAACATAGAAAGGGAAATGTGGTCCTTTCAGTATATTTGTAAGTGTAAATATTGGATGACTTCAAAAGATTTGCAATTAAATACATGGATTTAAACTGAGGTCAAATTAAGCTAAACATAATAGGTGGGTCACACTTAACCATAGCTGTAAAAAAAATTATGAGATATAGCATAGTAATCAGATAGTGTTTTGAATATAGAAGATAATTGTCTTTTTCATTCTTTCAGGGACTGATTTAAATAAAAAATTGAATGCCGTGGAACACAAAATATATTTCCTTGATTTGCCTCTCTTCTATAAGCTCCTAATGACAAGGCTGTGACAGATGGCCTTTAGGCCTCTTTTGGCCATCCTACTTTATGATCTCCAGTTAAGTCCAGATCACATCTTCCATCTGAAAAGCACTTTTTGGCAGCAGGAATTCTGGTTGCAGACAGCAGATAAGAGGCTATACTGCAGGTTTAGAGACTCTGAGCAGCTAAAGTCTCCTCAAGCTGCCCTTAATACCATGTAAGCTTTAGCATTAGTTTTAATATTAGTCATATTTGAATGCATATATTTCTAAGTAAAATGAATTAAAATACAGCTTGGACTCATGCAAAATTGACTATTCCAGTACAACTTGATATTTTTATTTAATAACTTGGATAATTTTCTAGGTGAATTAAATGAAGTAAACCTCATTGATTGGTATATAGGAACTGTAATCAGTAAAACATCAGGTAGAGAGTGGCAGCTATTTTGAAGCTCAGATAACCCATTCCAGGTGTACTTGTGTAGGGGTGGGACTCAAATGCCTCGTTCTTTTCTGGATGCCATAGGGCATTCAAGACCTTCATGTGGAACTGGTTGAAATAGCATAGAACCTATGGGAGATCCATGCTTCCTTGGAGTGCCAGCAGAAGATGTGGTGGATATGGTAAAGCCTCGAAGTATTATTTGGCATCTGTGTTTACACAGCCCAACCTCATCTTTCTTATCTGCTTTAAAGTGCACAGACTCTACCCTTAAGCTCTGCTAACTGTATTAACTAGGCCTTCATTTACTGTAGTTGGGCCTTAAACACCCAGAACAGACGTGGGCAACTTATGCAGATATAGTCTCAATCTGAAGTTTTACCTCACTTGATAGTGACACTGGGGAAATTTTTAGGAAAACTGGAGGATGTAAGGGCTAAGACAATAGTTTTTAGGGGGATGTGGATCTCGTCCATATAAAACCATGAAAGGAAAAATAAATCAATGGGTTTACCTTACAAAAAATACATTCTGAACCAAATTTTACTTGAGAATTGTAATAATGACATTTAAATATTTGCTAATGGAAACAGGTAGTAAAATAAATTCAGAAGGTACCATAAATGGTAAAAAAGAATTTTATGGGGTGTTTTAGATTACCTCAAGAAGGAATGAGATATTAGGAAGAGAATTGAGTAAAATAGTGCAAAATAACTGGTCACACAATTCAGGAACAGTTAGTATAATTTCTGGTATTGGCCAGGAAATCATCATCTGGAGACATCAAAGGAAAAAAAAAAGGACCTATTGTCTGAAGACAGGGTGATTCTGAATCACGAACAGGGTGTGGCAATGGAAAATGTTTGAATGCATAAGAATACATATTTCCAGTAGAAACATAAAAGTATTCATGTCACGCTAGATATTGAGCACATGTATTTAAAGAGTCAAAACATGATCCTGTTCATGTTCTCTACTGACTTCTTTTCTCATCTTCTTTGTTACTTACCTTTGTAATAGGCAAGTGAGAAACTTATACGTAAATTCTTAAATGCCCACGGGATGATCATACAACCAACTGCTGAAATTACCCCATATGTGTCACCTTATATGTGTCAAAAAGCAAAAAATTCAGACAATAACTTTTACTAACAAATTTTCACTTGAAGAGCTGATTTCAGTTTTAGATAGTGAACTGATCCTGGCAGTGTTCCCTCTTTTCTGTTGCAAAAAAAAGGAGTCTTTTCAAGTGGAATTTATTTTTTTGAATGCAGCTATTTTGTTAGGAAATATATATATATGCCCAAATTATCTCTCCCACTTAGTAAACTATTCAAATATTGTAGACTTCTTCTGACTTATCTGAAGACTAAAATTAAGTGGGAACTGGGAAAAGTAAAACAGCTTAAATCACTTCTTTCAGAAATAGGAGAAAATAATTTGAAAAGTAATTAAAAAAATTACCACATCTTCAGGCATGAAATTATCTTACGAAGATGAGTAAAAAACCAGTACTAAACCTGGTCTTCATTTTATGTATGCATTATAAAACTTGAAACAAATACATAGAGCTAGAGGAGATAACTGACCTTTTATGTATCTTTAATAGTTACTACACATAGAAAGAGAAAGAAGAATTTCAGAGTACGCCTATTTCTCTGTAGCTTTCTACTATTTTTTTTTATGAATAGAATAAGCAGTCCCTATACAAATTTCTGTCAACTAACAAATAAAAAAAAAAGATTTTTTCCAGACTATATTTCCCTATGTCACCAAGAACGCGCACACAACACATTAAGATTGTAGGGCTTGTGGCAAGGGGCTAGTTTCTTGCTATATGTTTCTGAAGTGCCAGTCATAAACTTTTTGTTAGGGATCCTGTGAGACTCAGACTATAATAAAAATAAATACTTTAAAATATATATTGAATAAATATACTTTTTTTTAAAGCTAAACCAATTTTACAGGAAACAGGTTAAATATGACAGATTTGATTTCAAAGTTATAGCTCATCCATGGTATAAAATGAAACTAAAACAAGTGTTTTAGGAATATCCAACCTCTCTGATGACAGCATCTGAGACAAAAGGCACAAACCTTTAGCAAATGAGGTAAGCTTCTTCTTCATCAGTCCGTCCCACTGCATTTCCTGAGGGGCCATTGGAATGTTATATGTATCTTGCTACAATACTTGAGTTATTCCAGTTAATCCACTTTCATTCAGCTTCTCTCAATGGACTTGCTTCCCTTTTTACTGGCCCTATCCAATTTCACTGCCTCAAAGCCATCTTGCCAAACTTCTTATTTTCTGTGTAAGTCTCTATGATGTAATAGGTTTATATCCCCCTTCTGCATGATCCAGTCAAACAGCTCTAAAGAGGTGAAACCCATCTATGCTGTCACTTTCAAACCCTGTTTCTTCAGTATTCTGTGAATTACTATTTTGCTGTGCCTCTAGAAAGCACAAGATATAGGAAGACGTATTAGTACTCTCTGGAATTCCTTGGTCCTAAGGAAGTCAAAGTGTAGTAGTCTATCAGCTACACTGCTTCCCAAATTCCCTCACTAATTAAGCAGGTCTTACAGGGAACGGACAGACAGAAAGATGCAGGAGGATGAACTTGGAAATGGGAGGAATACAAATGTGTTTGGGTGATCCACTGCCTTTACAAGCCAAATGCTGGAAATAGCTGCTCTTGCTGTGAAATGAAAACTGATGAACTTTCCATATCCTTTTCAAGGCATTGCAACACAAAACATTTGGGATTTTTGGACAATCTATATCCTGCAGGCTGATTTTCTAGAAGTGAACAGATTCAGCAACTTTTCCTGCTTGTGGATGTCAAAACCAACCAAATTAAAAGTCTTGAAAGAAGTAGCAAGAGAAAAGATATTTCGGTAATGACAACATAATTACTGTGTTCCTGACAATGCAAGACCACAAGAAACTAATCTACATAATAATTTTCTGAAATACATGAAGATTATACTTCTTTCTGTGCAAACCATATATTTTCCGTTCACATTCTGCTTGTGAGATTAAACTTTTTTTTTTTTTAATTTCTAAGTAGGAATAAAAGCACATACTTGTGTCCTGTATCTAGGAATATAAACTGCAGTTGTCAGAAAACATAATTCCCTATATCTTTGTATCAGTTCAGTTTTAGCTGTCACATCTGTCATATAACCCTAAAAAACGTACTCTAAAGATATTTAATATTGGTACAAATGGATAAAGAAATCAGAGTATTGTTCATGGAAAAAGGTTAGAAATACAGTACTGGTAGATTTCACAGGATATTTTTGTTGAAAATCTTGTGTGCCCAGCTATCCAGTAAACTGGAAAGGATCCTAAAGCTTAGTTTAAGCCATTTCAATTGATGCTAATCTTCTAGATATAAGCTTCTCATAAACCAATCAGTGGGCTCACTTAGGTCTGTAGTTGAAAAAGAATGCATGCAACATAAGTTGTCTAATCTATTTTTGTATTCTTAAATTACTGAATCAGGGAAGTTTGTTTTTAGCTATTAAGATATTGAAAAACTATACCTGTGGTATTTATTCTTCAAGTTTTATAAAGAAGACGTGATATTACAAATGACCTCCTTGTAGCAAATCTTGCTCCTGACAGTCATTTATTTCATCTCATGTTTCTGAGATGAAAATAATTTTCATCTTCTTGGCAGTCTAATTAGTAATCTGAAATAGAGATTATCCAATTATTTTGCATGTTTCAGTACAAAGCAACAATGAAAGATTCTGTATATAAATCGTTCAATTACATGAAATTCTAATTGAAAAAAATGCAGGTCTTCAGTTGGTACAGATCAGGAACAATTAAGAATGTAAAAGGAATTGTGTCAGGAGTGAGGTCAATGCAGAATATGAAATGTGGAGAAGAGAACAAGAGTTATACAGTCCTCCTGACAATGAAATCTCCATATGAAGTTACCAAGAGCTTAGGACTTAGTTGTGTTTATGGTTCTGTAGTAAAATTTAATGTTTTATTGTATTTTCCCTGTATTGTACCCTAAAAATCGTTTTGTAAAAAAAAATTCCCTAGTTCTCTGTACCCTCAAACCCTATTCCCTGATGGGTTAACACTTGCTGCATTGCAGTGTTACCTTTTTTGTTCATCCTTCCCTTAATTGGTCAAAGATCCCCCCTGTCTTTCCTTGTTTGGTTGTATTTTGCAAACTCCGCCCTCTTCCCTCCCTTTCTTCCAGCAGGTTCTATCCCCGACTTTATATAAACCGGAGCTCCCCTAACAAAGGAGCCATTTTCCTTGAACCTAACCCCAAGTGTGGCTTACCCTTTTTCCTACAGGGCCGTGTCAGAATTGTAACATTATTTTTTTCTGCTAATAGCAACGTTTTGAATGACAAATTGTACTGCAACATTACATCTACAGGATGACTCAGAAAGCACAGAAATTGAGTGACTAATTGAGTGAAAATTGAGTGTCTTTCTCTTGTTGGTTATTGGAGTAGATTATTATATGTGTAATTATACCATCATGATTAGCCAAGTGGATAAAATAAAAAATACTTTCTTATGGTTAATATCAGAAAGAATAATTGCTAACCCTTTAATCTTCATAAGTCACTGGGAAAATATATCAAAGCTTACCTGGCTTCAGGGAGATCAGGAACATTAAAACCATGTCCACAAAAAAATGAAATTTCTAGAAGTCTTCTGTTTGAAGAATTCAGGATATTTAAGACTAGCCGTGAAAACTGTAATATTGCTCGTTTGCTTAGGGTATTACAAATAAGAATATTTGTAAGATAATATTTGCTATTATTTAGGTAAAACCATCTTTCAGTTGTGAATATTCAAATGGTCTTTAGAAGTTACTATAAATATGTACTCAACAGTCACTTTACCCTTTAGTTATTGTGTGTTATTTTAAACCAAGCTGACTGATCAACCTGGACCCCTTATATGGAAACAAAAATGTACAAACCATAAATGGGTTGATGCCATCTATGATTTATAACTATTTCAGTAATGATTTTTTATGCCCTGCACTTCCACATTACCTGTGTCAAGGCAATCCTACATAATATCAAATGCTGAAAGGTATAGAAGAAAAATTCTTTTTAATAGTCTCAGAATGTGTATATTTATTTATATTTTACAGGGATCATAGATTCCTCTAAGTTATTCTATTTACCTAATCAATGTACTGAAGAAAAAAGCAGCATTTCCTTTCCCAGATATACTAAAATATGTTATAGTGAAGGGTCATGTACTAAGCTTACAAAATGGAGCTATCAGTTTCAGCAGAACATATTTATTTGCATTATTAAAATCTTGTAACAGGTATTTATTTATTGTTTGTCATTTTCTAATACAAATCATCCTAATTCCCTTAATCTATAGGAACACATTTTGATATCTCTTTCTTTTGCCCTTCATAAAAATTTTGTAGAAATACCGTAACACCAGAATTAGTAGCAAGGGGTCCAGTTTCAAAATCCACACAGAATTTTTACACAGAGAAACACAAAAAGTAGTGCTTTTGCCTGAACAAAGGCTGTGCAAAGCTTGACATTTGGGAATTGCAGCATTTGGCACAGATTTGTTAACTCTATTTGCTGTGCAAGGTTGCAGTGGCAGGGGAGGAGCCAATCTCCTACTTGGTGGAGCTCTAGCACACTCAGAAGATTTGCCCTATGAGTGATTTTAATTCATACCATGTCTTCATTAGAGATGCTTCTGAAATGCTCTGAAAGTATTAAGCACCTTTGCATACTCACCTTCCTGTTTGTATGTATTTCTTACCCTTACCTGCTGACTTCGAAGTCAGCACTGAAGCGATAAAAGTATCATGAGGACTGACTTTAGCATGCAAAGCTCTCTTTAACTAAATCCTTTCTTCTCCATTATCCTCAGGCACTTAGGCTGGTGACAGAAGCATATCTACAAAAGCAGATGGAAAAGATTCAAATGCCTCAGCCCAGCAAAAAGATATTTATTCATGGATATTTCTCTGTTGCTTAGACCAGTCCCTTAACTAGAACAGACTACAAAAGCAATGTGACTAACATAAGAGAGAAAACTAAGTTTAAGAACTGGAACTACATATTAAATGTTAAAAAGATATATACCAGACAAAAACAATTAGTTACAGAAATGGTGAAAGAATTTAACTTAAAGGGAAAAAAAAGGAAAGAACTGGCTCTGACTGAAGCTTTTAGTCCTTCTGGAAGATGACTGCTGTTGTCATAAATGCCTGTGGACATGAACAACACAGTTAACCTTCTGTTAACTGATTTTGAAGATTATGTATCTCTCTCCTTATTTTTCCCCAGTCATCTTGGCATCTGATTTCAAACTTACTTGTAAATGCAATGGTAAAACTCTGTCAAAGAGTATAATAACTTCTGGAGGTGCACTACTTAGTCATGCAGCTGAATTTTGTAACAAGATCTTCCCAGATTTCTTTTTTTGTAGGGACATGCTGAAATTGAATGTTTATAAGAACTAAATTTTCTATGTCTATATCTGCCTTAAACTCCATTAGCTAAGAACTACTTTAAAAAGGAAGAGTGCTTATAAGCAAGGAGATATAGGCACACATGTAAAAATAATCTTTTTATGATATTATAGAAAAAATAAAATATTTTTTAGGAAAATTCCAGCATAACAGTAAGTTAATATTTCACTTATTGCGTGTAGATAAAAACAGGTTTTTTCTGCTGAAAAAAAAAATAGATAATCATGCTACTACATTGTCATCTGGATTTTTTTTTCTAAAAAATAAAGCCTGTTTCAATAGGTGCCTGTGCCAGGAACTGAGCTCAGGATTCTTTGATAAAACCTTTTTCTGCATTAAAAAATGTTAGCTTTTCTTTATATGAATTAACCTCTCTCAAGTAATTCACACATTGACAGAAGATAATTTCTGGGAAAAAAAGAAAATTATTTTGACTATGAAAATTTATGCAAAGACCTGCAAGAGAAAAAACTATATTAATAAAAGATGCCTGTATATCTCTTCAATCTTCTGTGTTCGAAAAGGCATTTTCACACTATAGGTCGAACAGAAGTGCATATTATGACATAAAATGAGTGAACATCTCTAATTCTGTCTGTAGAGTAACAAATTGCAAGTAAAATTGATTTGAGGTGTAATTTATGCCATCTACTCTAAAAAATTATCAGCTAATGGTGTCTAGACTTATTTTCAGTACTTTTATTTAAATGAAGAATAAAAGGTACTATGACATACTGCAGTCAATTTTAAAAATAACAGTAAAAATTGCTCTGTGGAGTTTACATAAGCCCTTATATATATAGGTGCTATATATATAGAAGCTAATGCTATGTAGTGAAATTGCATTAAAAATTGACATATTAACATAAACATCCAAATTAATTTTTTGCATTTGAAATCAGCAAGGTAGACACAGCTGTAAAAGCACAAAGAGAATGAAAAACAACCCCAAAGCATTTTTCAAAAAATTGTAACTATTATTGTTGTTGAAAATCATCCATCTACAGGAAGGCAGTGGGAGACATAGAGATGACTACAAAAATTCTTGCATTTGGAGGTTCAGGCTGTAGTAGTACTTTCAGACTTCGGAGTGGTATTTCATGAGTGCAAAATACTGGTGCTGATTCTGAATACTAAAGAGGTATTTTATTCTGAGTGGAGTCTATGATGGCACAAATACCACTGATTTTAGTATAATTTTGCCACTAATCTCAGCAGAGAATTTGGATTTGATTTAGTTCTACACAAGGTAAGATGAGTTATATATAGTTTTAGGATGATGTCCATACCTAAAATATCAATTTTTCAAGTATGTCTTTTGGAGTACCATGATCTAAATTCAGCCCGGTGGGATGAAGTGCTCTTTATGTTACACTTTGTTGCACAGGCCTGTTTTAACTTGACAAAACCTCAGAATGAGGACTTACTGAGGTTTTGTCTGAACTTACTATGCTATTGTGTGCAGTGTGAACTGTCTATAAACCTGTAATACAAATACAGCATAGAAGAGTGTAGGCATGGGAGGATGGCAGAGGGCTTGAAAACATAAGCACAGGATGATACCAGAGGCCAAGGGCTATAAACTTTAACATTAGTGGTCAATTAGTGGCCACCTTTGTAGTGCAATCTAGACAGTTGGGTATGGGCTGGTTTTACAGATAAAAAAGTAAAGAAAGAATAAGTACCCAACATATGGAAAATGTACCACATAGAGTAGATCTGACATAAAATGGAATCAAAGACCAATTAAGGAGGTGATGTTAGAAAACTTATGAAAATATCCCCCCAAACCCCAAGAGTAAGGAGGAAGATACCCCACACCTCCCCCAAACCACACTGTATTCCTCCTGGAAAATGATTTGGACTAATGATTTGCCCAAACACTTCTGGTTTTTCCTTAAAGGAAGATGGAATCCATCAGTCTTAGAACACATGGGGGAAATGGAAGGTTGAACATAATGTCAGAGAAAATGGTAGATACTCTGTGTACAATAATTTTACCTACATTATTAATGAGAATTAGCTGCAATAGGTAATTTGGTTTATAAATGTTAGCAATTACTAGAATACTAAGAATTATATTTATTAAAATACTATAGTTATTAGAAATATAGTAATTTCTTGATTAGAGGAACACTCAGACTGATCTAAATATCATTTATGTATGTAAATTCTTCATTGTAAGCTTCTTTGGCACACCCACAAAACATACCATGGATGCTATTACATTATACGTGTTTGATAAGAGCCAATTCTCTAACGTGGGAAAGTTCAGGCATGAACGGAAACATGCTTATGTGACTACTAATACACAAAACAGTTGTATTCACCTTTTACTGGCTTCATTACCTGTACATTCATATATTTGAATATTTATATGGTTTCTTTTACTTGAAATATAATTTATCCTCAAAACTCTTTGTGTTGCTCATCAGTGGAACAATCTTTTGAATTCAGAAGTTTAACTCTTACCATTTCACATATGAGTAACAAAGATATTTGGAGTATTTCTACATTCTATTTCATCAAAATATCAACATTCTGTCCAAGCAAAGATGTATGATTAGAGTCATGCAGCATGATATAAAAATACCAACTGGTAACCCAGCTGTGGTACTGCATTACTTGCTGCACCTATTCTAGCGCATATTGTGCTTATAGGCTATAATGTTCCCAGCTGTGGAGCTAGGTGCCTTCCTGCAAGATCTTTACACACCCTAAAAGTCTTGCAGTCAGAGTCTTAAAGGTACTTAATCATATAAAAAATTCAGATAAACGACTGAGGAGGGTTTTTATAGTCAACCCTCACTCATAGTTCTCTGTGAGGAGCTGAAGATCACAAAAAAAACTCTGGTTGGAATAAAGAAGAAATATAAGCCTCTTATCCTTGGTTACTCACAGCTTTAATCACTGAACTGTCCTTCCCTTTTGACATGAAATAAGGATCAGGAATGTATATTTTCACATCAAATTAATCTGTCACACTCAGTTAACATGTATTTCTTTAAAAAACATCTTCAGTAACACTTCTGCAACTATGCAGTGTTTGGAGCAATGTTACACACTTTACATTGTGCATAGGAAAGAAAACAAACAAATAAAAGGAAATCCACCTCCTACTTTTCCTTCTTTAGCTCTGTTTTTAGCTAAAAATGCAAACAGATATCTGTCTAAATACACACAGGGAACAGAATAGATGATCAAAAAGAGCCAATTCACATAAACAACTGTCAAGTTAAAATTCAGATATTCAGATATTATATAGTAACCCACTTCCATAGTGAGTTTGAATAAACCCTCTGATTTTCTGATTCTGTTTCTGCTATTTTTCTTTTTTTTTTCCTTGATAGATACTACCATGAAACAAAGCTTTGTATATGTCTTGAGCCCACTTCTGTCAGAATAAAAGGTAGTTTAGTACAGAGAGACTTTTGCAGTAGTGTTAACTTTGAACTTGAAAACACAGTCTGGTATGGCAGCTAGGGCAGGGTCAAATACTGCAGCTGAAACAATTTGCTTGTTGATTTTGTAAGACTCAAACTTGATTCTTCACAACTAGTTTTTGAGATCATTTTGGCAATAGATGCAATCCATAGGTGGTAGAATCAGGATATACTACAGAAGAAGCTTTTAATTTATTCGTAAGAGCAGTTAATTGTAATGAGATCTGTATGGCACAGATTAGGAAGGGAGCCAGTGCAAGCTGAGTCACAGGAAACTGTTTCAGAGTTGAGTCTGTTTTAGCACAATAATTAAGGGGATTGTCATTCTTTGACAAAAAACATATCCCACGCTTATACAAATGGTAATAATAGCTGAATGGATAGCTACAACCATATTTTCAAATAGAAGCTTTTGATTTTAAGGAATCCCGAATGTGTTTGGCAAGTAGAAGAGGAATGGGAAAGACCATGTCTGTATCTGTACTTTATTCTTTTTTGTAGCTCTAGAAATCAGAATACAAGATTACAGAAAAAAAAAAGGTTCCAATTTTCCCTTCCCAAAGAAATTGGATTAGAAGATAATCAGATAGGATAAACAATTTGAAAAATTAACATTTGTCACCTCAGTGATGCGTCTTCTGGAGAACGTGATAGGAATTACATAGGATGCAAACAGAACGCTAAACAGAAGATATGAAAAAACCTTTAATGTACTTACATGCTGCTATCCACATGATACTGCTAAGGTAGCTTAAAGGCAAGCAAAAAGGGTATCATGACACCTGGGAAGCCGATATGCTATGAACTGCCTATCATGGAAAACTAAACAATCAAACAATGTTTTAATTTGTTGAAACACTAGGAGCCTGTGCTCTAAGGTCTCTTATATCCCTGCATTTTGTTTCATGGTGGTATTGATAAATTTCACAGGTGCTGTTCTAATGTGATTGGGTTAACTAAGGATAACCTCATGGCTTGTTTCTGGTCTGAAACAAATAGGTGTCACTGGCAAAATTCAGTTCAGTTCCCATTCTGTCATCTGAACTTACACAGCATAATAAAAGGCTTGATCAAAGAATGCCTGAAAATGGAATTTAGTGAAGATTTGTACCTCAGGAAGAGAAGGGCAAAATTAAAAAAAAAAAATAAAAAAAATGAAAGGCATTGCAAACACGGAGGAGTTTGATTCAGGCATCTGAATAGGCATTAGAGGAATTTCGTCAGTAGAAAATGTTATAAATAAAAAAAGTTCTGCTTTACATGCTGCTTTTAACATCACTCAAATTTATCTTTCTTTCACCTTGTTGCACAGTTTTCCTTTAAATGTTTTTCTAAGTTACATACTGGAAAAAAACAACAACAAACCAAACAAACCCCCCCCCCCCCCAACTTAGGAGAGGATTCAATTTATGTTTAATGTACAAGTAGTGCAAAACTGTTTTTTATCTGGGTAGTATGGGCAATTTAATCTTATATCAGTTTTGTAGAGATGTTCAATGGTAAGAAGATAAAGATTAAGCTTATTGGAATTGTGTTGGGTCTGCTGCCATTCTGTTGTTGACAGCTATGGACGTGGATGAAAAGTTTCCAAAAAAATAAATTATATTTTATGTATTTATGGGCATGAAATTTACATACATCTGTTATAAATGCTGAATGCATATAAGAAGAGACCTGCAAAGCAACAGGCAGTAACTGATACATTCTGGAACTAACATACCAGTGATGTGATTGACAAAGTTTAGGTCATTGATTCTCAAAAAAGTTGAAAAATGACAGAAAAAAACCACATATACAGAAAGATTAACCTCTTTGATAAAACAGCAGTTCAGGTTCTCCAGACCAGAAAGAAACATCTTCAGTCACTATCAGTTTACTGAAACCATGCCTGCAAGCAAAATAATTACTGACAGTTATCAGTAATAAGCAGTCTTCCCCATCTCACTTTAGTGGTAATTGCATTGTTTTTTGTAGCTTAAAACATTACATGCATGGTTGGACTTGAGTTTGGGTTTAAGCATGAACTGGGACAGAGAGGATTACTTTCTGGAGGATCATACAAAGACATATGCATTGAAAGTAAACTATATTCCCCAAAAGCTGAGAAACAGTTCTATGAATCTCAGCAGTTCTCTGAACTTTGTTAATTGAATGATTAGTTTCCATATTAGCTAAGTATTTTCTGAAAAAAAAGTAATGAGACAGTATCTTTTCCAATTTATAGCTAGTTAATATGGTCTGGGAAAGGAATTCTGAAGGAACTCAATATAAAATTTGTGTCTAAGAAAACTGGACTCTAAGTTGATTAAGTCAGTTCTCTGCTATCTTTTTTTCTTGGTAGAACATCAGATACCCCAAACACCAGAATTTTGACAGAGAAACTACCCTTAGTAAAGAGACTGCTATAAATTATATGATTTCTACAATTATGTCCAACAAATGTCTTCTTCGTGGGAAAAATTAAGAATATTAAAATCATGAGACATCTGCTTCCTCACTGATACTTTAGAAATGATCATATAGAGATTTTTGAAGGAAGAACTCCTATTAAACTCTTATATGAGTTTTATTTCAGTGAACAGCACAAATTTGGATTCTTCCCCTGAATGATATTATTTTCCTTTGATTTTACGTCTCCATGGCAACTCTGTTTTTGAGAATCCCTTTCTCTGTTTTCTTGGGAAAGCTCAGATATGATCACTACCCTGCAAACAAGGTAAATTATTAATTTAAAACCATTTTTTTTTCAGTCTTTATTAAGAGGTAAAAACCTTAACCTCTTTCACTTAACTGAATACTTGAGCGTGAAGGAGATATAAAATACATTATTCCTGGAAGTGTCTACTCAGTCATGTCTTCTGGGCTAATTTCTGTTTTTCCATGTGGTAATTAAACAATAGTTCTTCATGCTCAATTTATCAATGTAGTAAAAACCAGCTTTAACTGATTTCTTGTGTTTGAAAAGTTTGCTTTCTTTTCCTTTTTTTTTTTTTTTTCTCTTTTTGCTTCAATTTTAGCTACAATGCAAATAGAGCTACAGGAATTTTTTTCAAATACTGTGGACCGTAGATGTATAGTTAGTTTTGTCTTCCTGTGTGTTCTATGCTATCATATTTTGAAAGAGTAAACAAGCTGAACCTTGATATGCAAGCTAAAGGTTTGAATGAAGCTCTTTATTCAACTGCCTTAGAACTTATACAGTTATAAAACAGGAAAGGAATCTATTTAGATACTAGGTTTTCCAAATAATTTTGATTCATATGATTATTTTAAATGATGTATAGCTTTAATAGAAGACTTTGCACTTAACAGCAAAAACATTTTCCTGAAATTGAAAAATATTCAATGAACTACCAATAATCTAGGAAAAAATATGTTTTGTAGATCTCTACTTGGCATTTGAAAAACTTGTTTAAAATTCTCTATTTACAATAACTACATATTGAATTAATCCTAGTGGCAGTAAAACTACTTCAAAGAGTAATTATTCAAAGAGAAATTATTTAAAAACTTAATATTTTTCTTGTTAATATTTGTTTCTTTGCTTTGTAGCAACTCACAGTAGTTTCTCCACTGTATCTCTCAATTGTCTAGCAGTAAATTTTAAAATTTCTTGATCATATTAATTGTAAAATATTTCTTTTGATAAATCACTTTCTTGACCCCACTTTGGTGACAAATATTTAGCATTCAATAAGTTTTCCTTCAATATATCAGCTGTATGTAGTAGAGTTTTTGATCAGTGTTCTGCTTTAAAGATTGAGATTACAGATCTGAAACTCAGCTCCTGAGGTCTTTCCTGAAACAGTCAAAAACAATTCACGATTTCAAGAAACTTCTTTTAAGTAAAATTTATTTATTAAAATGCCTGTGAGACATGAACTCAGACAAAAGTAAAGTCAAGCAAGTTGACTTATAAAGTAAATGAATATTCATGGCCAGCATTTTGTATGCTGTGCTTTCAAATCAACCTCCTGCTGCCAAGAGAAGCCAGTGGAACAACAAGTGCATCTTGTAGTATGCCCAGAGACTCCCACTTTCCTCTCTTGCTTAATCAAGAGGGAGTGCAATAGTTTAAAGAATTCTGAATGCTCAGTAGCCAAAGAAGGAGATTCTTCAATTTTTCCTATCACTTTTTCCCTCTTCTTCACAGACCCCCTCATTTCACCTGTTTTCTCAGAAGACTGCACCATGAGTTCACAATGAAATTAGTTAAGCGAAACAAGGTTTTGCATCGTTATAATCAGGTACTCAGGCTTATTGTGGCCTTTCAGTACTTGAAAGGGGCCTATAAGAAAGGTGGGGAAAACTTTTTAGCGGATCCTGCTATGAAAGGAAAAGGGGTGACTGTTTTGCACTGAATGAGGGTCAATTTAAAAATAGGGAAGAAGTTTTTTTCAGTGACAGTGATGAAACATTAGAACACGTTGCCAGAGAGGTGGCAGATGCCCCAGCCCTGGAAACATTCAAGGTCAGATTGGACAGGGGTCTGAGCAAACTGATGTGGCGGAATATGTTCATGCTGATTGCAGGGGTGTTGGACTAGACCATTAACTCTTGCCCCCTCAGTCAGTTTGCAGATGACACAAAGTTGGACAAGAACATTTATCTGCCTGAGGGTAAGACAGGCTGGATTGATGGGCCAAGGCCAATTGGATGAGGTTCAACAAGGCCAGGTTCTGTGCTTGCATCACAACAATCCCATGAAATGTTACAGGCTGGCAAAAGAGTGGCTGGGAAGTGGCCTGGCAGAAAAGGACCTGGGGGTGCTCGTTGACAGCAGGCTGAACATGAGCCAGCAGTGTGCCCTGGTGGCCAAGAAGGCCAGTGGCATCCTGGCTTGTATCAGAAACAGTGTGGTCAGCAGTGCTACAACAGTGATCATCTCCCTGTATGCAGCACTGGTGAGGTGACACCTTGAATTCTGCATTCAGTTTTGTGTCCCTCACTACAAGAAAGACATTGAGATGCTGCAGCATGTCCAGAGAAGGGCAATGAAGATGGTGAAAAACCTGGAGCATGAGTCTGATGAGAAGTGTCTGAGAGAGTGGGGTTGTTTAATCTGGAAAAAAGAAGGATCAGAGGATGCATTTTCTCTCTCTGCAACTACCTGAAAGGAGGTTGTAGTGAGGTGGGGGTCAGTCTCTTCTCCCAACTAACAAGTGACGAAAGGAAATGGCCTGAAATTGCACCAGGGAATGTTTAGATTGAATATAAAGAGATTGGCAAGCATTGGAACAGACTGTCCAGAGAAGTGGTTGAGCCACTATCCCTGGAGATATTTAAATGTTATGTAGATGTGGTGCATAGGGTCATTATTTAGTGGTGGACTAGCAATGCTAGGGAACTGGTTGGACTCAATGATCTTAAAAATCTTTTCCAACCTATATGATTCTGTTTCTATTCTATGATCACTACAGGTCTTGGTAAAATGTCTCTTGTCCTCTTTCTTATAAGCTTGCTTTAAGTATTGAACAGCCACAATGAGAGGTTCAAGTAGAGATATCCTGTATGTATTTCACTGTATGAAAAGTAGTCCTGAAGTGAGACTGTCTCACTCTTTTTCATTCTGTCTACTTAAATCTGCTTATAGTTCATGGCTAGGCTTCGCGAACAAAGATTTGGGTATTCGTTAGAATAAAACCTCAGTCTGCTATAGGATCAGGCTAACAAGCAAGATATCAAATCATTGCCTCTTTACAGCTGTAAATGTTTAATCAAATAGTGAAATTGAAAGCATGTCATCATCACAACTCAAAGAACTATGGTTAAAACAGCCCAGTGGCTGAGAAATTATGTAAAGTGGGAAAAGCATAAACAGGACTTTTCCCCACATCACAAAGAGCAGGAAGTTGGGTCTGAGCCCATTGTCTTCAAGTAATGTTCCAGGCTATGCTTTTTTTTGTTTTTTAGTTTTTCAAAAGACAAGCCCATGTTTTGACAAATGACATTAGGGTACTCAGGGCAACACCTATGTGGGAATATCTTGGTGAATGGTCTTAGACACTCTGCCAGTTGGCATATTATGCTGGAAATTATACAGGTGTTTATAAAGTAGCACAAACTCAGGGAGCCTTATTAGCAGAAATATAATATCTTAGAAAATGTAAAAGTTTCTAGTCTTAAGTAGCATAAATTGGGGAGGTTCTGAAGGACACTTTATATGGAATCACCAGTTTCGGGAAATTATCTCTAACCTTAAGGAAAAACTATGTGGAAAGTTTAATTTCTGCAATGTTTAGGGAATTGTTCTTCTATAGCAGACTAGTGAGATCACAACACACAGACTTTGGCTCCAAGTTTCTGCCGGCTCCATGCTGTGTGCAGTGCCTCCAAGATATACTTATTTTTGCTGCATTTTTTTTTTAAATCAAACATGTCTGAAATGGTGTGAGTGCTGTGCTGAAACTCAGAAGCATGGAGTTTTTTAATAGTTGGAAAATATAGAGATGTGTTGTGTGACCAGGTGACAGGAAGTGGTAGTTAGGGAAATGGAGACCGCAGAAGTTCATGGAGAAAACTAAATCTATTGTGGTCATATTCTTCCTGCCTTGTGGGAGAGTCTCTAGTACATTGCAGTAAGATTTTGTCCCTAAGAAAGAAAGGAACTCAGAGTGCTCCAAAACAATCAAGAAGCATAATACAAGTTCTTTAGTGTGATGATTGGGTTTTGGTGCTCAGGTTTATTCACTTTCCATATTTTATTTAACATTGCAGCTACTCTATTTTTGGCATGAAATAGTTGCCAATGAATCAGGGAGCATTTGAAATGAAATTTTGCTCTGTGATAATATCTGGGGACAAAACCAGGCTCACCAGCAATGAGTGCTGGGATGGTGTGCCAAACCTTCAGGAAACAAGCACTCATGGGATCCCTCAATCTGCATCATGAAGTGTTGGCTACAGGGTACAACACATGAAATGTTTCTACATCAGTGTGCACAGCACAAGGAACAAACAAGAGCAGCTCAAAGCTTTGGCCCAGTCCAAGAGATTTGACATCATTAGCATAAGTGAAACCTGGTGGGATGAGTCCTGTGACTGGAGTGCCCTGTTGGACAGTTACAGGCTCTTCAGGAGAGATAGGCAGGGCAGAAGAGGCAAAAGGGTGGGACTGTACTAAAAAGGTTAGAATGTATGGAGGTCACAGCTGGCACTGGCACAGTTGAGAGCCTCTGGGTAGGAATCAGGGGGGAAACAAATATTGTGGATGTCATTGTGGAAGTCTGATATAGACTTCCCAGCCAGGACAATGATGCCGATGAATTACTCTTTGAGGAACAAAGAGACACTTCCAAGTCAACTGCTCTTGTCCTTATGGGGGACTTCAACTTACCAGAAATTAACTGGGAGCGTCACACAGTTGGTACAACCCAGACCAGAAGATTCCTAAAAAACCTGGATGATAACTTTATGGAAGAGATCCTAAGGGAGCTGACTTGGAGAGATGCTCTCCTTGACCTGCTGCTTGTCAGATCCAACGGAGTGGATCTCTTGAAGCTGAGACTGGTGGCCATCTTGGTCCGAGTGGCCACGAAGTGGTCAAGTTTAATATCTCTGTTGACAAGAGGAAAAGTGCCAGTAAAACCTCAAGTCTGGACATGGGAAGAGCAGACTTCAGGCTGCTCATGGAATTAGTAAGTAAGGTCCCCAGGAAAAATGGTTTGCTGGGGTCCCTCAGTGCTGGTCGCTTTTCAAGAATCATCTCCTAAAGTCTGTTCCCAAATGTCGGAAGTCAAGCAGGCAAGGCAGAACACTGGCTTGGCTCAACAGGAATCTTCTCTTGGAGACAAGGCAAAAAAGGAAAATGTATTCCTAGTGGAAGCAAGGTCAAGTGACATGGGAGGAATACAGAGATGCTGCTTGCTGCTGTAGGGAGAGAATTTATTTGGCCAAAGCTCAACTGGAGCTGAAGCTGGACGGAATTTTGGGAGACAAAAAAGAGTTTTTTCAAACACATTAATGGCAATAGGCAGCACAGAAATATCATTGGCTGATTACAGGATCAGGATGGTCTCCTCACAAACCGGGACAGAGACAAGGCAGAGGTGTTTAATGCTTTGCCTCTGTCTTCAACATGGATGACGGACCAAGGGGGTCTCAGTGTCCTGAGCTGGAGGACCATGACTGAGAGAATTATCAGCTCCCAGTTGACTGTGAAATTTTGACCAGGGAAGTGGTCACAGCACCAAGGCTGACAGAGCTTAAGAAGCATTTGGATGATACTCTCAGGCACATAGTGTGATTCTTGGGGATGGTCCTGTGCAGGGTTAAGATCTGGACTTGATGACCCTTGCGGGTCCCTTCCAACTCAACATATTCTGTGATTCTGTGAATCAGCCCCCATTAAAAAGGCTTCATTCATTTTCCCTAACTGTAAATCGCTAGTGCCATCTGAGATACTCTCCAGTATCACAGAGATCACACATACAGAAAATAAGGAAACTCATGCTTTCAAGCAGTTCATATGAGATAGCGCCTTTCAAATACCATATGCAAATGCAATTTAAACATCATTTGAGTCAGTGTCAGATGCTCAGAACAGTTTAGATAACTGCGTACAAAGGGTTTGAGACATATATCTTAACATGGGTGTCTAGACATGAGATGACACATGGGTATCCACTGGATCTCTAGGTTCTATTCCAAGAAGAAAAGAATTTTCCTTTCATTTGTATGTAATACCTGCCAGCCCTGGATATTGGATGCATCCCAGTTAGCATTAGATATCTATCTTAGATAACTGAATCAAGCCCCACATGTCTCTATCTTCCTCAATCTAATAGCTGTAGGGAAAACATTTAGTTGATCAAGTAACTGACTTGGTTTCAGTGTTGTAAAGGGAGATTGTTGAGCTAGTTCATATTCAGTGTACATATGGATGCCTAAATTACAGTACCTCAATCTTGTACCAGATCCCATTTTCTTTATTTTGAAAAAGCTTAAGTTAAAATCTAAGTTTTAAATTAAAAGTTGTTAAAATGCTGAAAATAAAAAACATAAAGCCTTTACTACAAAATATTAGAATAAATTATATGAGCAGATATGCAAATATGTGCATGCCTCACCAACTGAATACAGTAGTAATTTGCAAAATAGTGTTTCTGTTTCCAAAATATCATTCACTTTGCTTCACACTTCTTTGTTTTGATTGGTGTTATTTGTGAATTAAAGAAGCTGTGTTCATCACATTCCTAGAACTGGATCACTAGTCTGGGAAATTGTGTTGCAATGCAATGGTATTAGGATACTAAAAACTGGTTTGGTCTATGACTTCTTAGAGGAAAGTGCATTCAAATATGACTTATTAGGACTAAAAACTTGCAATAACTAAAAATACATATTTTTTTACTTTTATGGAAAGTATTTGTGAAGCATCTCAAGTGAAAATGAAGCAATGGTAGAATGTGTGCTTTAAAAGCTTTAGAATTTGTTCTGATGAAAAGAGATCTTTAGCTTCTCAAAGGCTGAGGTGCAATCATAGTTTACAATTTATTTGACAAGGCCAAATATTAATAAAAAATCTTAAAAAGTCTGCAAAGCTAAAATGAGCTGATAAATTTACCAATGTATTCTCTTTAAATAAAATGTTTCAACATTCATGTATATTTACATCATACATAATTAGTTTTATAGTATTATTAAGAATAAGATAGGAAATTTACATGGTGGTTCATAAGACACTAGTTTAATTTATGCTTTTTTTTTCTTTTTACTCTGTAGTATTTGTCTCTCTATGAAATTTGAGTTACTTTTAGAAATAGAAATACTTTTTAAAATCAAAAATCTTTCCATCTCTGGGGCAAGATCCTGAACTGATGTAAATCAGAATTGTACCCATGAAGGTAACCATACCACACAAATAGAGCAGAACAAAGTTTCACAGTAGCAGGATCTCTGTCTCCCTCTTACATAGAAAAACTAAAGTGCACTAAAATTTAGCTTTCATGGAGATATAAAGCTGGAAAGGACCTAATATAAGTGCTTATCCCATTTTTCTGCTTCAAAGAAATATCAATAATATCAACATCTTTGTTGATGGATGCTTTTAGTCAGTTCCTAAACATTTCCACAACAGTGCATCCAAACCTTCCCAGATACACTTTCAGAGTTTTGTTATCTTGCCATTATTTTTAGCAATGACAATGAGGACTCAAGACTATTTATGATTTACTATATTCCTGCTTCTAGTTCTTCAGAACTTCCAACTAGGAAGCTGTTTGCTTTTTACAGTTATGCAGTCATTTCTGTCTAAACTTAGTGTATTTCATGTAACCTATAGATTCACGTAAAATTTCACCCTATTATTTAGTCCTTCGGTATTTAAAAATCTCTCTGAATGCTATTCTTGTCCTCTAATATACTTGAAATTTATCCTATTTATATATCAATAGAAAAACTAATGGTCATATTCATGGTTTAAGGTCATTAAGTCAAATACTGAATAGCAGCTGTCCTGGGACGGTGCTACATAAAATTTAATTTGATAAATTCTTACATTTGGACAGTGAACCATCGATATTCTCGGCCTGCATATTTCAAATTAGTTTTGCAATCATCTTATGATAGATGCATTTAAACAATTTTCTTTTGCATGCATGTGATGTTCACGTAAAAAAAAAAACAAAACTGTGAAAACCTTTACTGAAGCTAAATATAAAACTCTAATATATTGCTTGCTTTTTATCTGTAAGGCCTATTGCATTATCCTAGGAAGAATTAAACCAGTTTGACATGATTTGCTCTTGACTAATCCAAGTTGGCTGTTACTTACTGAAGGTCTAAAGTGCACTGACTAAAAGGCTGTGACTTGTGAAATCAGACAAGAGCTTGTCATAAGATGACACTGCCCAATACATCTTGCTCTTTCTTTTGGTAAGGCTTGGAAAATGTTATCCATTCCAGGGATTTTGTGACTAAAATATGTCACCTGCATTATTCTTTGATTGAGTTGATTTCCTCTATTGAACTGATGTAAATGAACATAGAATAGTTTTAAATCTCTTGGGAAGCTGAATTATGGTTTTTTTTAATCTCAGTAGTAATCTGAAATGAAGACAGTGTTTGCTTGACTAAGGTGGCAGGAACTGGTATTCAATGAACATCAATTTTTTAAATTACTAATATATGAAGATGGCAATGACTGAGGTAAGGAAAAAAGGAAAAAATCAAACCCAGTTTCTCACAAAAATAATTCAATTATCTAAAAGTGTATTTTCTGTTTTCCTTTTTAGGTCATGAATTTAATAATATCAAACATATTCATTGTTTCATGGTGTCACCGTGTCAATGTGTGACCTAATAGCCAAGAGACTGTTCTATGTGGAAGAATGTATTAATTTATTCATTTTTGGCTTCTCGTAAATACTTATTCACTATACACTGTATATCAACTGGGAAGGAACTATTTAATCTAAAGAGGAGAAACCTGTGGGATGAAATTAAAGAACAGATATACAGTATATATATACAAAAACTCAGATAAGTTCTGTCAAGTACAATGACAAAAGTAAAATTCTTCATGCACTTTTATCTCTGTGAGAACAGGGGGTAAAGGTCTAAAGCCTCAGCAGGGGTTTATGGCTAGGTAATATCCATATGTAAGAGCCTGAGGCCATCAAACTTAGTTGTTATAACTCCTTCTTTAAGTTAAATATTAAAATAAAGGCTTTGATGCTGCTGTCAGCTGTACCAAAATCGCTGGGTACTGAGAACCATGCATTTGGGAAATGAGCTGCGAGCTAAATTCTTGTTCTTCCCAATCCTAAACTGTATCTTCTGATAAAATGCTACAAATATGTTTGAGGAGAGGAAGTTCGAAAGAATAGTTTCAAACTTTATTTAGAGCTTAGGAAACTAGACAGAGAAAAATTGTTGGTGCTCAGTGGATTAGCAGTCTATTGGATTACCTGTATTTTGCCTCCATGATGTGAATCCGCATGGTATCTCTTTCCAGTATTACATCGTTACATGTTGGTCACGAGTACACAAACTCAGCTGAATCCAATCTCGATTTCACCAAGAGTTTAACCTCCTGATATAGGTGAGAAATTACCTTAGTCCTTAGCAGGAAGTGCTCTGGTCTGCAAGATCAGCAGATGTGGATGGCCAGTTTTCCATCTTTCATAGACTACCCTGGTGCTCAGGGCAATCTCCTGTGTACTGTAAATACTCTTAGGAAGTGGAATAAACAGAATCTTAGCTTCTCAGTCGTTGTGGGCTGAAGAAGGAAAGGCGAACAGTACCACCACCACACCTTGATTTATAAAAGGGAAGTAAGACTTTATCAGTTACTGGAAAAAGAATTCATCAATATACTGATTCTGAGTGTGAGTAGGAATTTCTGTGTGCCTTAAGAAATGATAAAGTCTATCAGGATCTCACAAGGACTGGGGAGAAAATCCATTATAATTCATATTCCAGGATATGTGAATTTCATCACAAAGAAAAAAATAACCAAAACCCAAACCTCCTTTCAGTCCTACTCTGTGATGCTGTGCCACTTGACCTTTCCTTTCCAGTGAGAGATTAATGTCCACAAGTGCCTTCTAAAAAGCACAGACTAAGTTTCTGGGGTGTCGTGGTGTCTCCCTGGGCAGTGCAGTCACACTCTGTAATAGAAGGCACCTCCTTGGGCAGTACTTTCTCCATAGTGTGGAAATGGGGGGAACGCTGTGGAAATTTTAGGCACAGTTGATATGGTTTGGAGCTGGCTCCCTGCCAAGTCTCCAAACCTTACCACAAGAAGTCCCGCCCCCACCCCAAACCAAGGGAGAAGAGGGAAAAAAAAAAACCAAACAAACCAAAAGATCCGAAAACGAGAGAGAGGAGCCTTACGGGCACTCTGAATATGAAGATGACTATGGAGACCACAGGGAAAAGGCAAAGGGGAAGGGAAGAACAAAAACCAAAATAATATATATATATTATCCCGATCAGTAGCCCAAGGTCTATCAACTAAAAGAATTAGCAAAGAATATCTTACTACTCTCCTTGGGACAATGGAGAGTCACGCTGGGGTGACTGCCGGCAGCCTCCGCCTCCCAAGGTCGACAAGGCCTTACCAGGCCTCACTCTCCAAGCCGACAGACTCAACAGCAGGGAGATCTGCACCTCCAAAGCCACCAGAAGGAAGGAAGACCGAAGGCGTCTCCTCCTTTCTTCTTATACCCCAGCTTACGTAAAAATCGTAGGGAATACCGGGTAAATCTGGGCACTTCCTTGGTTACAAGCTGGTCACCAAGGAAGGCCTAGGCCAAACTACCACAACAGTACAAGCTTTTGAAAATCATTTTAGATGCCAGAAACTACATTTTAGATAACATCAAACTTATATATTAATTCTGAACCATCATGATGTTGGATTGCAAAGATCATATTGTGGTTGTGGCCTTGAATTTTATTGACAAACAAAATTAATGAAATGAACTCTAGGAATTATCCATGAATGGTCATAAAAATATTAAGTAGGGGGAGATTCTTATCATTACCCTTCTTTTTTTATTCTGTGTGTTTCTTCCATGGTCAACATGGAGCACTCAAAAATGAGACTTGTAATTTTCTTGCAGAAATGCTCTGTAAACATAGGCAGTAAATGCAAGTGCTCCAAGCATGCTCACCCACTTCCTAGGTGTCTGATGGCCTGCAAATAACTCCGTCTATAGTTCTTACAGCTTTTATAATTATCTGTGTTCTGCCTGCTATACTAAATGAAAGACAAAAGAATTAGGAGAGGAGAGGTAGCTGAAAGCCTCCAGAATGCACCTCTGTATTCCATGCAAGGCTTAACCAATATAAGTGTGCAGGGAGGAAGACATGTTTGCTTCTGGTGGCTGGTGCTTTTTGCTACTGCATAACTGTTTGCTGTATGGCTGTGTAGCCTACTCAGCTTAAATTAGGGTTATATCTGCAGGGTTCCTCCTCCCTTAAGCACAGGATATTGTATTACGGTCCCAGAGGTACAACACAAAACCTCACTTGGGTCACATCATGTGTTTTCAGCACAGTAACCAATGAACTGGACATGAATTCCAAATATTGCAATCCTATCAAAATTCATTGATAATCTTTTCTACAAAATTTTGCCTTTCTGCCTGTTTGATATAGTCAATCTCAGCTACTCAAATATTCATGGAAAATAAACATGAAAAGGTAAAGAATGTGGCTGAGCTGAAATTTGGTCTAGAATCTCAAGAAGTAGTTCCATTTCTGTTTTCTTTACTATTCACCTAGTTGTAGAAAGAAAACTAATGTTCATGCAGCTTTTAGCTGCCAGCATTTCTGCTAAAACAGTAGCTTTTAGAAGCCCCAGGGAATGTTATAGATGGGGAGAAAACACACAGAAGTTTTAAATTGTCCTTTGCTTACCATACATCAGCCTTCTATTGAAAAGGTAGGTCACAATAACCTTTTTTAGGTCTCCTATTTTTATCTTTCCTTTGGAAAAGTAAGTAAAAAATAAAAACTCAAAACTGTATGTAGAAAGCAGTTTTAGAAAGTACAAAATTTTTCCACAGCAGGCCAAACCTCTGATACTTTGGCTACTACCCATACTTATCCTGTTTTTAATTTGCTGATTTCCTTATACAGTGCTCACTGAGGAAGACGTGGTGTGGGATTGTTTTTCACTGATTCCTGTTACCTATCCTCTTTGGGATCAACCTATTGAGGCATCATTTGTAGGGTGAAAAGAGACTCTGCAAGAGATATATGCAGAACTTGAAAAGTGAGAAGCAATTATTTATCATTTGGGTATGCACAAAATGTAGCTAATATTTAATGATATATTAGGCTAAACATTAGTTTGCTCACCAGTACTCTTAAGGCATCCAAAGAGTCTCTGTTGACCACACAGTCATCAGTTAGAAGGCTCAGGGCCAGCCTCTATCACTCCTTGAACAGGTAGAACTCAGTGCTGCTGAGTCTCCAGGTCTCGCCAGCTCTGTCATCAGCGCTGACATTGATGTCTCAATTCAAAACCTCAGTGACTCCTAATGATTCAACTAGATGTCCAAATTCTTCTTTTAGTATTTTATATTTTTTCGTGCTACTGCTTTTCTCCTTGAATGTTTGAACTACTAATTATTTTGTCTCAATAGATCTACCTCTGGCTGTAATTTTAACTTATTTTTCTGTTCTCTTTCTCACATCTCTCTAACTTAACAACTTACTCAGAAGTCAAATGCAAGGTTATGGTGCTGGGCCAGGTCATATCTGGGTTCCTAAGTCTTGGAGTATAGGCTTGTGAGTCCAATGGAAAAGGGGCTTACAGAAGTATTTGCAAAGAGCTTTATATGTAATTTATGTCTATGTGAAAAAGAAAACAGGAAAGGAGAAGACAATCACGATATAAGCAGTTTACTTATACATTTTATAAAGTGAAAGCAAATCTTCCACCTGTTGAAATTTGTAAATGCAGTAGTATCAATTGAAATAAAGAATACTTGAAATTTGAGGGGTTTTATTTGTTACTGTTTCCAGCTTCAAAGTCATAAATTCTGAAAAAAAAAAAAGTGATATCACAAGGAATAAGATATTTGCAGGTAATATGAACAAATTCCTGATAGATCATTATGTGAAATCATTATGAGTAGGGAAGCTGTTGACTACATTCAGGAAAATTTTTGGAGTTTATTTGAAGTTTTCTTATTCATACAAAAGTGTTTGGTTTTGTCAGATGGTCAAACGCTTCTGACAGATAAAACCTCCATTCTGAATAGATGGTCAGAACACTTTCAGACTCTTTTCAGTACCAACCGTGTAGTCCAAGACTCAGCAATTCAGTCCATCACACAACAACCAGTGAAATACGAATTGGATACTGCCCCCACTTTAGGAGAAACCCTCAAGGCCATACAGCAGGTGAAAATTGGCAAGGCAGCTGGGGTTGATGGAATTCCACCTGAAGTCTGGAAACATGGGGGCCTTGCACTCCATGCTAAATTTCATGAGCTTGTGGTGCGCTGTTGGGAACTAGGCAAACTACCTTCAGACCTTCGTGATGCAGTCATCATCACCTTGTATAAGAAGAAAGGTGCTAAATCTGACTGCTCAAATTACCGTGGTATTACTCTGCTCTCCATTGCTGGCAAAATCTTGGCAAGAATACTCCTGAACAGACTAATACCCGCTATAGCAGAAGAAATTCTACCTGAATCTCAGTGTGGCTTCAGAGCCAACAGGAGCACCACAGACATGATATTTGTTCTCAGACAACTGCAAGAGAAGTGTAGGGAACAGAACAAAGGTCTCTTTGTAACCTTTGTCGACCTCACCAAGGCTTTCGATACTGTGAGCAGAAAAGGTCTTTGGCAGATTTTGGAACGTTTAGGTTGTCCCCCCAAGTTCCTTAAAATGATCATCTCACTTCATGAGGATCAGCACGGCCAAGTCAGATATGGCAACACACTTTCTGAGCCCTTTCTAATAAAGAATGGTGTGAAACAAGGCTGCGTTCTCGCTCCTACCTTATTCACAGTCTTTTTCAGTATGATGCTCCAAAGGGCACGGCAGACCTCGATGATCAGGATGGTATCTACATTCGATATCGTACTGATGGAAGCCTATTCAACCTAAGGTGACTGAAGGCCCACACCAAGACCCTAAACCATCTTGTCCGGGAGCTGCTTTATGCTGATGACGCTGCCCTTGTCGCCCACACAGAAGCAGCCCTGCAGCGTTTAACATCCTGCTTTGCAGATGCTGCTGAGCTCTTTGGGCTGGAAGTCAGCTTAAAGAAGACAGAAGTTCTTCATCAACCTGCACCTCAGGAAGTCCTCCATCATCCCCACATCACCATCGACCAGTCAGAACTCAAATCAGTCCAACAGTTTAATTACCTAGGCAGCCTCATCTCCTCAGATGGTAAGATTGACGGGGAGATAGACAATAGGTTAGCGAAGGCATATAGTGCTTTTGGAAAACTCCATAAAAGAGTCTGGCATAATAAACACTTGAAGAAAAGTACCAAGATCAGTGTCTACAGAGCCATTGTGCTGTCTACTCTTTCATATGGTTCCGAAACATGGGTCATCTACCGCCACCACCTGCGTCTCCTAGAACGCTTCCATCAACGCTGCCTCCGTACAATCCTGAACATCCACTGGTCAGATTATGTGACCAATACATCTGTTCTTGAACAGGCAGCAATCACAAGTATTGAAGCCATGCTACTGAGAACACAACTGCGCTGGGCAGGGCACGTCTCCAGGATGAAGGACCACCGCCTCCCTAAGATCCTGCTTTATGGTGAACTTGCCTCCGGCTGCCGCAAGAGAGGATCTCCGAAGAAAAGATACAAGGACTCCCTGAAGCAGCAACTCAGCCTCGGGCATATTGATCACCATAACTGGTCTACTCTGGCCTCTAATCGGGAGGCCTGGAGACAGTCCATTTATAACGCTGCTGATGCTTTTGAGAAAGCACGCAGGATCACTCTTGAGGAGAAAAGACAGCGCAGAAAGAATCGAGCCTTGCAGAATATACCATCTAAGGAGTCTTTCTGCTGTGTCTTTTGCAACCGGACTTGCCTTTCTCGTATTGGCCTTTTTAGCCACCAACGCGCTTGCAAGAATCGTGGGTAGAGCCCTTCCCAAATCTTCATTCGCGAAGCCTAGCCATGATCTTTGGTTTTGTACAGTAATAAAAGAAATAAAAAGAACCTCAAATATTTTTTCAGAGAAAATAAAATTACACGTGGACATAGGAAAAATTAAAAAAGAAAAGCTGTTACTTTACCTAAGTAGGACAGTTACAGTAAGTTGGAATTGTTCAGATTTGACAAACATAGAAATATTTTTTTAGTCATATTTGCAATTCTGCTATGAATAACAAGAAACATTCAAAAACTCTCAAAGACTCTGCTTTAGCTGATGCTTGTTTCAAGGGTCAACATTGAAAAATCAAATAGGAAGTAATTTGATCCATTTAATTTACTTTTTTTTGTTACTTGCTTTCTAATTGGGATATCTATTTGTAACTATGACAAAACATGACTGTATTTCTCTTGAGATAAAATGAACTCTTGAACATTAAGGTAAAACTTTATTTTCTGCAAGTCAGATTTCCTTTCTTTGCTAATAGTGCTTATAGATTGGTAAGAAATGCTCATGTTCCTCCATATAGGCAGAAGAAATAATAATTAAAAAATTCTCAAAATTATTGTGGAAGCTAACCATGAGTGATCATCATATATAATGATGTATGTCTATTCAGAAAATGTCCTGTGAGACGATCAGCACCCTTTTCATAGTACATCTCCTGGGTGACAGATAATGCAACATATGGCCCATTTGTTTGCCTCGCTGATTTTATTATTCTCACTTTTGCAAATGTTGCATGTTGCATCAAATTACAGTTAATCATCTTCCAGGTAACAGCATACACCCTCCCAGTTCAAGCTACAGACCTCATCTTGACTGCCTCCTTTGAAAAGAAGAATGCTGTAATTCTGAACGATGGGTATAATGAAATATAATAACTCTTTTCTAGGAAGAATAATGTACAGTACCACCTGTGCTAGTAAAGACCTAGTGAGCAAGATTTGTTATAATAAAAGCACGCAGCTGCTTCAGACTGCCCTGAAGCTCAGTGTTCTGATCATTATTCTTTATAATTTTTGTACTACTTTTTTTTTTTTTTTTACTGGGAGCAGTTAGATGCATGAAAGTGTGGATATAGATATCTAGCTATTTTTTTCTTCACTTAGTGTTTTCTTGCTCATTGTGGACTCGTGTTTGTCAGCCACATCTGGAACTTTGACAGCACACATCGGATGCAACCCTTTTTCTACACTGGGAACACTAATGAACTCTTATTTTACCTTTCTTCAGAGGTGAAAGGATGGAAGTCACCAAACTGATAACTATTATTTGCATCAACTGGAGTGGCTCTAATGAATTTTCAAAGACTTTATTTAGGAACTTGTGTATGATTTATGACTTTATTTAAACCAGGGCTCCAGATAGGACCATCCTGGCTGTGTCTCTCTGAATATACATGTAAACAAGCAAAGCTCCGCAAGCTATTCCTACCCCCAACCAGGATATATAGGTTTATTTTCTATGGCAGAGAGAACAGAAAGGGGCAGCTGGAGCCTAAGTTGATTGGGAGGTGGGGAAAGCTATGAATTAAAATCTGCTGTTACCATACAGAGTAAAAAAATTCATTAGAAAGGTGAATTTAATGATAATATTCATACTGTTGCATTTAGCTGCATCTTACTATTTAGACAGATATCAAGAAGTGCTATACATTTGAAATAAATAAGTTTCATATTTAGAGTCTCTATGTTTTAGCTATTCATATCTTCAGGCATCCAAGTACCACTATTTTTCTACTCCACTTGTTCTGAAGATAATGATTTCCTTCCCCCTCCTTATTGGGACTTCTTGTTTGCTAAATCTAAGGAAAAACACACATAAATGTGATTGTTCTGTCCTGCTTTGGCTCTCCCTATAGGTGCTTTAAGGGGAGGTACTCCCTACCTACATAGCCAAAACCCTTGGGAAATTGTTTGAATCCCCACACTCATTAAAAAGTGAAACCTAGACTTCAAAGGTGTATGTGGGCAGGAACAATAAATCACAGGAGAAATCGCAGAAAGCGATTTCAAGATCTTACTATAGAAGACACTTTTTTTTTTCTCACACAGAACATTGTTCTTGTCAGACTTGGTGTTGCAGATTACTTTGTACCCTAGCCAAACTGGCATCTTTCCTATCCCCTATTTAATTGTTAAGCTGTAGTTAACTTTTCGGCTATCATGCTTGTGAGGCAGTCATATTGTCTGGTCTTTTATTTCTCAGTACATCCATGCCTATTAGAGCTGATTACTTAGGAGAAATTGCTCCATCTCTCATGCCTATTAATATGCAGGTTTCTACTGTTTGATTCTTGGTTTTTGGAGGGTGTTGGTGCTGTTGTTGATTTTTTTAAAATAAATGTTTATTTTTTTCTTTTTTCATTAAAGAGGAAAAAAACACCACAAAACAATTCTAGCTCAAAAAGAAAAATCTCTGTCATCACCAGTAGGAAAACCATTACGTAATCACTGAATCATTCAAAAACAAACTAACCCCAAATTTCCTTCTGTCACTGTGGTAAGCAATAACATGGGAAAAACACATTGACATAAGGTTTCTTAAAAACATTTTCATGATTTGGGTTATTTGTTGGTTTGCTTGGTCTGCTAATCAGTAGTATAATGTAATTCACTTCAGAAAGAACAGTTAACTACTGCTGAAAAGGATTTAGTATGTTAAAAACCCCCATAACTATAGTGATGCCTGCTCAGCTGGTGCTACGAAAAAAATCTAGGAGCCGTTTAGCTGGGGTGAGATAAGAAAGGGTTTAATTATGCCAAGGCAAAGATGTTACACGACGCGTGCGCTGGGCTGTGCCTGGGATGTTACATTTATAACAATATCTGGCCAATCCTAAGTGTGTCCACCCTATAACTTTTGGCCTGGTCCACCCCCTGGCCTGCCTCCTGGAATTGGGTCGGGGGGCTTTTTGGGACCCCCTCTTCATCATTCTTCCTCATCTTCGGGGTACAGAGAGCAGAGTCACCCAGTTCCTTGACTCTGTCCTGCGGTTTAGGCCAAGATACAAGCGTTCTCCAAACAAGACAGGCTTGCCTTGACTAAGAGACTAAACATCTTCTACTGGATACGGGGTAGGGTTGATATGGGGAGTATGGAATGGGGTGAGAGGATTAAGGAATGTATAAACTAAGGGGTACTATGGGGAGGAGGGAGAAAGGGGTTTGTTTCTAAAATCTACTTCTATTACCTATAAAACTTATAAGGTAGAAAAATAAAAAAATCATTATGAGCTTAAGGCATCAATAGAAAGCATAATTTTATAGACTTTTAGGTAAATCAGTTGAAAGTTCTACCTAAATATACTAATTTTAATAAACGTAAAACCTTTCATAAGGGAAGGCATTCCCACAGTGTTTCATTTCCCTCTCCAACCTTCCAATGTCAACTCCAAATCTTTTATTCCATTTTAAATTTGTTTCCTCCTTCAGAAATCTCGCCTTCTCTGGGTGACCTTCTCTTACCTTTCATCAGCTCCTTTACCTATGTCTTCCTGATGCTTTTGTTATTCTTTTGCCTCCCTATCTTTTTCGGTTATTCATCTATCCCTCAAATAGCTCAATAGCTACCTTTCATTTATATAGTTTTTTACTCTCTGTTTGAGTGCTGCATTTCAGATAAACACAGGGAATAAGGAAGACAAAACATTGTGCAACATGCAAATATAAATACTGCTTGTCTGGAAAGGAATTTTAAGCAGTTTCAGCTTCTTTTACTACGTATTTTGCAACAGAAATTGTCAAAGTCCATCAATGCCATTATATGGGCAGCAGGTTTGATTACTTTGAGAATATATTCATCACAATATGTACATGCACCTCTGTTATATTATTGATACTATTAAATTTCTTTAGAAAGTATTTTCTTGATTTGAATAATTTGAATCAACTGTATTGTGCTATATATAACCTTTCCTTTTACTAAGTGGTAAACATTTGCTAGGATTGCACTTCTTTAATCTCTTTGTATATTGTGATTTTGACTGTTTTCAGTAGTTACAGTTGTTCTGAATTCCTCTTCCTCTTTGCCAGCTTTCTCGAGCCTAGAATTATTTGTCCATTTTCCACAGCTGTTTTTAATTTTGGGGATATCCAAGTGAAATTATAAAAAAACAAACCAAAAAATGCCCCCACAAAACATGCTTTACACAAGTATAAGGGAAAAATATATAATTACATTAATGGACTTTAGCAGAAAATGAGGTCTTATAAATGAAAAGGCTGTTAGTAGCCAATAGTAACTTAGAAAATGCAAGTCAATGGTCAAATTATCTGTGTAATTATGAACCTGTGTGTTCATAATTTAGCACATTCACTGTTGTTCAAAATCTTTTAGAATCAGATCACCATTTATCTTACTACACCCAAGATATTGTTTCCCAGATTCTAGAATTCAACCCACCATATTGGGTTGCCCCGCAAGCAGCTAAGCATGCCATCACGTACTACCTCCCCCAAACTGATCCATCCCCAGCAAATTTCTGAGCAACAGCTGCCTTGGAAGACAAACACCATCCCCTCCCACCTTTCTTCACCTACTCTCAATTTTGATTGCTGAACGTGGCATTGTATGGTATAGAATATCCCTTTTACCAGTTTGGGTCAGCTGTCCTGGTTGTGTGAACTCCCAAGTTCTTGCTTACCCTCAGACTATTTGCTCAGGGGACAGAGTGGGGAGAAAGAAAGCCTTGATGCATTGTTCAACAATAGCTGATACATCAGTGTGTTTATGCCAATGGTTTTAGCAACAAATCCAAAACATAGCACTTTATGGACTGCTGTGAAATAAGTTAACTTTTTACCAGTCAAACACTGTATACCTATGTTTCTCAAACTTATCTCTAAATTTTGGAACGCATTTTAGCAGTCAAATGATGTTTACCTAATACACATCTTACTGCTTTCTATACTGGTAAATCATACTAGCTGTTATTCTTTTTTTTGTTGTTGTTGATTTCTGATGTAAGTTTAAAAACCTAAATTATAAGTACATTGAGTTGTGCTATGTTTTTTAGAATACTTGCTGTGATGAGGTGAAGAGTTTTTGTAAGAAAAAATTCATAGAAAATTAAATTAAATTTGAGATTCTAGTTTTACATTTTCCATGAAACTTAGAAAGTTTTATGAAAGAAAAAGGCAAAAGAAAAGAGAAAAATACAACTGGTCAATAGCTTCTTGTTATTATGAAAAATATTCAAACTGGTTTGAACGTTTGAGACTTTAATTAACCTGGATGAAGAATTGAGAAGGTGAGTATTGAACTCACTTAAGGATATCTAATATTTATTGTTATGGAGGGAGGCAAAGTCTGGCAAATAAAAGCCCTCATGAACTCTGTAGAGAGATCAGTGGGATTATGCAGTGGCTACTCTAAACTATAGTAACTCTGCTCAGCCTGGCTCTAAAAACTTGGGGGTCTTATTGGCTCAAATCAGTTTTCTTTCCAGTTGCTTTTGGTGTAGTTCATGATGATTCTCAACTTGCCTTTGCTCGTTGTCACTGAAAGAGAGAGAGCTGCTCAGCTAGGGGTTACAGGAGGTCTCTCTGCCATCCACATCATTAAACCATTGCCGTGCAGTAAAATCACTGAATTCTGCTATAGATTTTGTTACCAGTTTCCATTGTCTCAAAAGACAACAATGCATTGGTACTAGTGTACTAGAGCTTATTGTAATCCCAATGAGAAAGGCGCTCAGACTTTGTAAGGTATTGTTTAAAACACCACACGTTGGAGCTATCACGACCAATAAAAAAAGGTTAGTATAGATAATCTTATGCCTCTTCAGATGGTGGAGAACACCAGATTATGCAACATCAGATGGACCTCCTGGTAATGCAAGTCATGCTGTGCAGAGACCATTCATGGAGAGGTGCTGACATTTTCTTTTTTTCAGATCTTACTGGATTTTCTTAACAGAAAACAATTCTGTCCATCAATTCCACTCTTGAGCAAAAGGATGTTCTCATGTGAACACCTGCTGCTTCACTTTGAGGTAAAGGCAAGAGTATGTAGGTGATGTAATTTCCAGTGCCCATAGAAAGTTGCCTCAGAGTCCTCCATTGTAATTCACTGTTAAGGACATTTGGTAGCAGCCCTCTCCAGACACTGAGCACTGATCTGCTACCATGTCTCTGTTGCCAGGCTCTTTTCAAGCATTGTCTTTTCACTGTGTGAAAATTTAGAAAACAAAGCAAGGAAATGTTTGAGCCGTGGTTGCTTCTGTTTGTCCAGCTTGCCTTTATCTGCACGAAACACTTGAAACACACACACATGCACACACGCATGCACGGAAGAAAACTTCCTCACTAATGAAAGGAAGGACACAAAATGCTTCAGTTTGCGATCCTCTAATGCCATTTGGAAGATCGCAACTTGACATTGGAATTTATACACAGTCATAGAAATGCAGTAACTATTAACTTGAACTGAAAAATTCATGAAACTTTCTGGTTCTTTTCACCATGTCAGGAAGTCAGCAAATTTCTGATATTTTATGATGCTTTTGAAGATGAATGCAGGATTTTGCCTTGAGGCTTTCATTGCAACAACAGCTATTCTGATTGAGAAGAGACTGAGATGCAACCCTGCTTTTACTAATTGTTCATATTCAAAGGGGCAGTAAACTTTTATTTTTTAGATGCCATATTCGCTTTAGACACTATTTAAACAAATTAGCTCTAACAAAGTTCCTGGAATATCTTCTGATATATACCAAAATCAGTGAGATTATAATTTGCTGATTAGTTTAAAACGGTTTAAGAGTCAAAGTAATTAGAAGAGGACATTTTTGCTACCAGCCTTTCCCAAAATTGTATATCCTGTTGCCTCCGTGGTGCCATGACTTATTTTCACATATCTAGGCACACAGTCTTGTGAAAGTAATGTACCTTTTTAAAGTTCCATTAATGTTTTATTTAGAATGAATAGAATAAGATTAAGGGTCTATGAAGCAGAGAAGATAGAATGATCTCTGCTGCCTCAGATTACAATGCAAATCATATTTTCTGCTTACACTATTTTTTTAACATTTTTTTTGGGAGTGGCAAGAAAACCATTAGCATCAGCATTTCACATAACAATGGTGATAGCAGCAATAAATTCCATTGTAGTCTTATCATAGATATGAAACATCTTACCTCTGTGAAATTAAAACATCAAAAATAAATATCTGAAGTTAATAGCTGTGGTTTGCCTTTTAGTCTACCCATATCTCCTGTATATTGACAAAACTTGAAATTAACCAGTCTAGCTCTATCCAAATTGTTTCCTAATGGTTTTGATGGAAGGAAATGAGCACATACAAAGGGTGATTCAATCTGCCTCTCATGCATATTTATTTTTTGATGGGATTCCTCCCTTGAAGATACCGATCTATTTATTTTTTTTTCCATGGCTCTCCCACCCTGTTTGTGGCCCAGGATCCCATTTCATCTCCCCAGGACTGTCAGCTCCCTGGACCAGTGACACTGCAGCAGGGCCTGGTCCCCATAGCCCTACCTGGCCATAGGCCCCACAGAGTCTGACTCACCTGTGGACCATGTCCCATTCCAGTCCAGCCTTGGCCCCATGGGCATATCTGATGCCTGGTGCTGGGGTTGGCCCTGTTGCCCCAGTTGCCCTGCCCTTTCCAAGCTGTACTGGTGTTTCCCAAAGTAAGAAAGGATTTAGGAGAGAGATTTGGCAAGTCTCATGTGTCTCTCTGTAGCTTTCTTGGAGCTCTGCAGAGGACCCTGTAAGAGGCAAAAATAAAAAAAAAAAAAAATCCCTCCAGTGAATGAGAAATAGGTTCAGATCTGAAGAAATTTTTCCTGGCCCACTAACTGCAGGGTCTATTCCAAATCCACATAACCTTTGCAAATTTACTACTCATAAAAGAACCTGTATTATTCTGGTTTTATTCCTTTCCAGATTCTGTGAATCAAAACTTTTTTTTTTCTGTATTTTCATCAGTTATGATAAATAAGGAGCTCTATATTCTTGTTGATGGACATTTCTTCCCAAGTGTTTCAGTGGATTTCCTTCTGTGGATGGGTGAACAACAACAAAGGAAAAGAACTTGAATTCTATAAAAAACACCCTGTGCCTTGTGTAGAGGCTTTTTGTGATGATGAAGAGGTTTCAGGTAGCATCCATTTTGTCAATTCATTCAACTAAGTTATGAATTATCCAAGAACAGCAATTAACCTGATTCTTGACCTACCTGTGAAATGATCGTGGTTAGGTAGAAAAATACAATATTAATCAAATGCAGTGGTGTCAGGCAAGCCAGGAATATTTTTATAAGAAGAGTTTTTAAATTTTTTTTGTCTAAGAGACAAACAAAAATAACCCTGACACTAAGCCTGACCAAATCAGAACACAAAATATAGCTTTATTTACTGGCTCTGTCAGACCAAGTTTAAACTGTGCAAAGTTGATTTATAATTTTCTGCTTGCAGTAAATACTGTATATGATAGAAAATAATCAATTTCTATCTCATATTATTAGCGATAGATAGATAGATTTTGTGCATTAACTCCAGAGAGATAATGGATATGACAAATAAAGTATGGCAGTGCTTTATAATGCAGCAGGAAAAGCGAAACCAGTGAATAATAAGAAGGAATTCAAGCTCCCCTGACCTCAAACACCAGATTAATAGCAGCAAGAACAATAACTATTCTGATGGAAATGCAGGGTGGAGGCTTTGTAGTCAAAATTAAAAGACCGAGAAAGAAAAATGCATCACTACATAAAAAGCCCACTACTGAGTTGACATTCCAACAATTGATATCTCGTTAGAAAAAAAAAAGGAAAAGAATTTGAAATGGGACTATAAGATAAAATATCCAAAATTGAACATATACTCTACTGTCAACCATGGACTGCATTTAAATGATTTCTTTGTGCAAGACTGAGGAGGACAATTTTGGCAGTGTTACTTTTGTATGGAGATTAAATTTTTTATACAGATGTCATATGTACCCATTGCATGGAAGTTTCATCTGAAAGGCACAAGATCCAAGAAATATTGTTTTTTGTGTGAACCATGTTGCTGCAGGGAACAATATTCTAAAATGCCAAAAAAAGCAAGAAATATTATATGAGTTTATTTTTGTATAATGCCTATATATAGGAGATAAAAGATCTTCCGTCATCATCCAAAGCCATAACTTATTTGTTATTTCCATCTTTTATTTAATCTAAAGCAAAATTATACAAATACATCTCTTTAATGCTACTTGAGATATGCACATCGGTAGTGGAAAGATGGAGTCAAATGCTATTGGTTGTCTTGGGCATCACATGGGACTGGCAGATTTGACCTAAACTGTGATGTGATGTCTTTAGTCAGGAATCTCAGGTGACCCCAAATGCCTGTATGTGGGCAGCTGAAACAAGCTCAAGGACTAGGATTCACTCTCATATAACAGACACACAAATTTAATTTTGTCTAAATGTCTATAAGCTAATTAGGTGAGCTGTGGATTTGTAATAGTAAGAAATGCAGTATGAGACTTGGTTAGTCCACCTGTCGTTATCAATTCTTATTTCAAATATTCTATCTCATCTGACTACCAGCTGGAATTCCTGAAAACTTGGGTCTCCAGCAAGCTCAGAATCATGTCTATGATTCCTACTATATGACCCTCCAAAGGTAATAGATTTCTGCACTGACTGTTTCCTGAAACTGCATTCAAGTCATGAGATCTATATGAAGGAAAAGAAATATGAGTCTGTGACTGAAAATTTTTTTTTAATTTATCTAAAGGAATGGATCTTACAATAAAGAAATTCTTGTTTCCTTTACAGTTGTTCTTTCCCCATCTGAACAGAAACCTCTTATCTTTGAGTCAATAGGAAATTTCACTGTACAAATCTATTTTTCACATCAAAAAAATGAATAATCTTACAAAATAAGCCTAATCTTAAAACCTATCCTTGAAAAATTGCACTAGTGAACTCCCTGAACAATTGCGTTTTCTCTTTCAGCCTCACTGTTCACTGCCTCACTTCAAAAGTCAGTTATTGTGCATCCTTGTGCCCAGTTTGGCTAAGGGATTTTCACATAGAACCATATGAAATACTTTGTTAAGCACAGCTAGATTAAGCTAATTTACATTCCTGTTGCCTACAAAATCAATAGTCCTTCTGAAATCTGATATAAAATTAGTCTATCACAATCTAAATTTCACATCTGTTAATCCTATTTGTACCTTTAATTGACTTTTAAAGCTTTTCCTGAATATTTTCAAACCACTGACATTAGATTACTCTGTAATTACTCTGATCACTCTACCAACTGTTAAATAAACATATTATGTTTGCTCTTCTTCATTTTTTTGATTCCACAGTTATTGCTGCATTAACATCATCATTTACTGTGAACAAGCTGGACAAGGTAGGAAGGCAGCCACTATTTAAACAGCAGCAAAGTAAAACTTAGTTTCTGCTTCTGCTACATGCATTGACTAGTATTCATCCAGTGGTACTCTTTTAAGGTTATTAATGGAATAAACCAAGCAACTAACTTGAGTTTATGTCCACTTCAGTAAGCACGAACTATCGAGCTCTCTTTTAAATTTTAACCCTGAAATAAGTGTTGACATAAGAATTCAACAGCAAAATAAGTGCTATATAAATGCCTTCTTGCACATTCTCCCCTAATAGTGCCCTTCACATACATTAGTTCAAAAGACACGTGAACATAGTATATTGCTCTTGATAATTCTAGGGTTTGTTTGGTTTTTTTTCTTCAGAATTTTTTCAATATTCAATAGTATGCTCGTAATCCTATGTTCTTGGCACACAGTAATTGATTTTAATCTGTATCTGTATCTAATCTCCATATCTGTTTTTTGGAAGCTATTTCAAAAAACTAAAGTTAGGAGACATAGATAATTCTCTTCAAAGATTTTTAGAGGTTAAGGCAAAGAGGATTACTAGGATCATTTTGTCAAGCCTGCAATATACTTGGGGCCATTAAATTTCATCTAGTGTTGATATATATTGAAAATTAGCTGTGATGATCTGTATTTATTATTATTACTATTATTGATCATATTTGTTGTATCATTACCCAAAGATTGAAGAAGAACTAATCTGAGATAATCATTGTATCAACACAGACTACTTGATGATCCATGTCTTAAAAGAGTTTGCAGTCAAAATATGAACACCCTAGATTTAGAGAATGGAATGTGAAACACCCTGCACGATAATGATGACAACAGTAGAAAACACCTTAGCTGTATCCCTTAATTTTATTTTTTTCCTAAATCAGAGGAATATTGCTTGAATGAAGCTGTATGGAGAAGAGTGCCAGAAACAAGTGGACAGGCCAGCAAGACTGAAAGGAATGTAGGGTTGGAATGAAATTATTGTGAAAAGATATGGCACTCCTTTTTATTTTTCCTGAGTGGTTAAACGTACTGACTGTTCAGCAAGAACAAAAAGCAACACTCAGGGAAAGATTCTCTTAATTTATCCTTTTTTAATTTTAGGCAATGTAGAATACAAAATGTTACATTTAGTAGAAATATTCCAGCTTAATTCAACATTATATATTCTCACTTGACTATTTCTATACAATATGGTATAGCTAGACATACAAATGTTTCTGAGAACAGGATTCCTGTACCCTCAAACACCATCCAACCACTCCTGGCTATTAGAAAAGGAACTTTACCTATGTTGTTGACACAGTACTTGTAAATAACTGTCAGATATATGTTTTTATATCTGTATTACCAGATGCGTCACCTTTGTTTTGAATGAGCAGGAACATTTGACTGTCTTTTCTACCCTGAACAATCATGCTCGTAGTATAATTCTGCAGTTCTGACTTTATCCAACTTGATAGGTTTCTCTATGACTAAGACTGTTTATATACTGCATTCTCCTGGTTGTAGTATATGTTGGATTTAATCTAGAAAGAGCTGGGTTGCATAGATTTCAGGATTTGCGTTTCAGTGCCTATTAAAGTAATGGAATTTTCAAGAAATCACTATAGAGTCTATTCATATATTTGGTGTCTAAGATTATTTTTCCTACTTGTGTGATTCAAAACTGCAGCTCTAAAATCCATACATAACACCTAACATCCTGATTATCAGGTCCTAAACTTAAATGTGCCAAAGCTATTAATTTTTTAATAGATTATCAAGTATGTAGAAAGGTTTTTACTGACACAAGATAGGTTGGACAGTGACAATGGTATAATACAGAAAGTTACATTTCCCTTGTTGGAAACAACTGCAAACTATTCTCTGAAAAGAGCTCTCTTTGCTGATAGTAATGATTCTAACTTTTTTGGTGAAATAAAAAAAATTACTTTTTCTGTCAGCAAATTTGGCTCCACTGGGCTAAGACTAAGTTGAAAACAGGTAGCACTTTATTCTGTTCTTGCATAGTAATTAAATTGCCTATCAAGGTAAAGACAATGGCTTAGGCAAATACAATTAGCAATGTAGTTTGTTCATTTGCATGAAAAAGAAAAAGAATCAGCTTTCAGAGCTCAAATTTATATTTTTGTAGCAGTGGCAGAAAGAACAACATTTTTATTTTTTCCTATAGAAAGAACAAACCTAGGATAGTTTGTCTGATCTGGCAGTGGTTCCTAAACAGATTTATTGACTAAAGACCTAGTTGTTGAATTACCGTTATCAAGGAAACTTGAATTCTGAGTGATGGTTTTATGAGTTCATAACCAATTGCTCATGACAACCAGTCTCCAACACGGAATGTGGGGTAGAGGTGAATGAATTATCAGACCCTCAACCTACTTGGCTCAGCACAGTAACAGCTTGGATCCAGAAGTATTAGTTATGTGATTCTGCACCAAAACTAACAGATGCTGCTTTATAGTCTTCAGTAGCCATTCCATGTGAACAGAGCCATACTGATTCCAGACCAGGATTGATTTGTCTCTAGCCATACTGAGCCTAGTAGGGCCCACATGATTCATGGATCTGTGACTAGCACAGAGATAGATAAATAAAAGGGTCATGTTGGACATTTCTATGAAATTTTTCACTAAAGACAGGAGAGAAGGGGGAAAATGTCACAAGCTTAATATATTCTTATGCTGAGAAAATCTGCAAGAGTGTGCACAGGATGAGAAAAAGAGATGAAAGACTGTTCCAAGAGTCTGTCTGGATACTTGTTTGTCCTCTAACCTTCCACTTTAACACTAAGAAAACTACGCTAAGTCATAAAAAACCACTATGGAAGAAGACTTTAAAGAAAGCTAAGTGAAAGAAATGGGTTTTGCATTTAAATCTGAAAGCTGTGAAATCTCAGCTCATTTCACAAGCCCATATCACACATAAGAGCTCCCTGATCTCTGTGCAGCTCTTGCAAAAGCTTTATCTCCTGTGCTTGCAAGTCTTTCCTTCTTGACAGAAAACCTTATGGTTTCTTTCAATTATAACAGCTGTCAAGGGAGGTCATGATTTCTGAAAAGAAAAGCTTGGTCCTTTTCTAAGGAAGACTCTGAATATTAATATAAACTATAACATGGGGTGATGTGTTCAGAGATCTATATATTACTGAGAAGATGGGTTGATGCGTTTTGAAACTTAGCACCTGTTTGGATTCATTCCCAGACATAATGAGTTAAAATAATAAATTATGGAGGTGAGGAATGTATGGCTTACTCTAGCAAGCTTTATTCCTGTTATTCCAAATTTATTTTACATTTAAATGAGTATAAATGAGAACAGAATATGACCCTGTTTTATTTTTTTTTGTTATTTTAACTAGTCAAATAAGAACACAAACTTTGATTTGTACTATTGATATAGTACATTTGTTAAATCCGGTTTCTGGTTGTATCTAACTCAGCACTTGCAACTGAAAATGCCATTGAGGTAAAGTAGGTGAAGAGCTTCAACAGATTAAAAAAAATCAGCATTTTTATTACAATTGGTAATATGCAAGAGAAAATAATAACATAGAAAAAGAGAATAAATTTTGCACATCAGAATTATGCATTGAAAGTCTGCAGTGTTAACTTGTAGAATGTTGTTATCTTTACAGCAATAACATACTTATGCATGAAATTATCTATTTGTGTAAAAAAGTGTCTTCAGTCTTCTCGTCCTCATTTATTTTTCCACATTGAAATCATGCTCACTCATGGCTAGGCTTCGCGAATGAAGATTTGGGAAGGGCTCTACCCACGTTTCTTGCAAGTGCGTTGGTGGCTAAAAAGGTCAATACGAGAAAGGCATGTCCGGTTGCAAAAGGCACAACATTGAAATCTGACACTTGTGATATGACATTATTATCGCTTTGAAAATTTGTACTGTGTTCTTATTTAAAAGGATTTATAGTGTAACTAGAAATTGATAGGATTCAGCTACTAAACAAAGGGAAAAAAATGTTGAATAGAGTTGAATGAGAATAGAATAGAATAGAATAGAATAGAATAGAATAGAATAGAATAGAATAGAATAGAATAGAATCAGTTCTGGAAGATACCCTCAAGATATATCAACCATGTCTCTAGGAAGCCTGTTCAAGTGTTTGATCCCCCTCATGGTAAAGTGCTTCCTAATGTCTGGTGTGAATCTTCCCTGACACAGTTTTGAGGGATTCCCATGGGTCTTGCCACTGGATCCCAGGGAGAAGAGATCAGCAATCAACAGCTGTTTTTGATCAACAGGGGTTTTCTATCTCTCTTGGACAAATTTTGTCCTGCCTTAAAGTATTGTGACTGAGAGCAACTTCTTCAGTAAGGTCGACTTAATTTAAAATTATAACTAGACCAACAAATATCTTCATTTACATTTTAGATGAAATCAGACAGATATCAGCATTCTGATTAGCAAAATTAGCACACTCTATTATATTTCTCAATGACAAATTTCACAGAAGTGAGAGAAACTGCAAACAAGTTGACATTCTAGGTTCAGAAGATGAATGCAGATCACTATATATCAGAAACAACATATTTTCTGGCTATCATTATCTAGTGTACTATTTAAGATAGCACAGTTTATGCTTAATGAATTAAATATTTCACAGTTATTCGAGCACCCTGAAGGAATCCCTGTTTAGACACATATTAGTCTAACATGGTGTTTTGGTGTCCAACTGTGTAGTCCAGGGGCTAAAAGAGAATGAGGAAATGAGTTCTGCTTCACTGAAATGTCAAGATGGATTATTGGTTGCACCACAAATGTCTTCAGAAACTGTTTCCCCATTTTTGGCCAAAAGTCCAGGAAGACTGTTAGCCTCAAAATTTTTCTTAGATTTAAAAGAAACTAGAGCCACATCTCAACTAATGCTGTGTCACATGATTTATGCCTGAAGTATTGGATTGGATGACAAATATTTCCATTTCTTTGAAGGTATTTGGATTCCAAGTTTTATCTTTGCTCATGATAGTAAATCTTACTAGTTCTCTCAGTTTAAAATTGCTACAAAATCACTACAGTCACTTTATGTATTCCTAAACTTGTAGCAGAAGAGAACATAGTACACATTAGTCATAATCATCATATAAATTAGTTGACCTCTATGAATAAGTATGATTGTTCTAGGAGATGCAATGCTTAGGATTCTATTCTGGCATTCTAATGGCATGGGATAGCGTTAAAATACTGAGTTAACATTAAGACAAAGTATCAAACAGCCATGCTAGAACACTGTGTGTTTTATATAAATTATGGCAAATTTACTCCAACATGTTTAGACTTGAGTTTTACAACGGAAATTTAATGGGTATATGGCCTGCTAGTGACATATCCAATAATGAGGGCTACTGCAAGACACTTTATGAACCATCACTAAGATTTCTTAACCTTCCTTTGATTACTTGTATTTGTACTGCTGCAGAAAGTAAGGAAAACAGAACTCCCACATGGGATTTACTTGTGCCTGTCACAGTCATGAAGAGTTACCTACTAAATTGCTTCCAGAACACTGGCAGCGGGAGCACTTTGGCTGTCTCAAGCTGATAAAAACTCTATTAGTGGACAATTTTCACGTGTAATGGCCATAGGCAAGTCCAACACAGAAATTTACCAATGCTTCAAAATGGATTACAGCAGCAATATTGAGAGAACTGACCCCACACTAGGCAAGTCACTGCACCGGTCTTTGCTGCAGTCTACAAATCTGTAAAATGGGGAGAATAATAGTTCCCTGGTTTATCTGGTACTTAGAAAGCTAAAATCACAAGTTTATAAGATGGATTGCTTACAAAAGCCATATTAAAAGTGCATCAAACACATAAATTTTAAATGAGCATTAATCACATAAAATGGATTTCCCCTGATATAGTCTAGTTACATCATTACAATTAATCACTCAGGTTGTTCTAATTTTTTGGGGGGGGGCATTTTTGTGTGTGGTGGGGGTGGGTAGGTGTTACTCTAAAGCAAACCTGTCTTTTATAGGATTGATGGGACACTAAAGAAATTCCAGCAGCAGCAGCTGTAGCAATACCAGCTCAGGCTGAAAGAACTGTGTCTTACCCTAGTACTTTTAAGTGAGGTATCAGTCAAACATAAGACCAGTTCACTTTATCAAAATTGCAAGATAGACTGGTCTCTTGCCAGTAACCTTTTCAGAAATGCAGACAAATCAAAGACAAGCATTCTTGATCTGAAGCACACATAACTTCTGAGCCTGGATAATACAGTGGAATGCACTATATAACACAGTTTGCAAAAATTTATGCTTAATAAAACAGGGTGAATATCTAGCTTGAAATTATATAAAAAGGTAAAGAAATATTTTTTTAACAACTCTTTATGTCTTCTGTGGGATAACATAAAAGACTATAAATACATTTGCCAGGGTGTTCTCGGGTTAAGAGGCTAAAATTATAATGAAGGATAATTTGTTTTCAGTTTCTTACCACTTACGAGAAAACATGAGTCTAATAGTCAAAACAGGAGTCAAAAGTTCTGACTCTTGTGCCTTGTACCACAGAGACCTACACCATTTATACATTAGTAGGGCTCAAGCTTCAGGTGCAAATATCAGAGTATTTGAATTGAATTGTGGTAGTTTCATTACCTGAAAATTTCATATTTAGTTCATATATACCTGAAGTCTTGACTTTGAATTTTCAGAGTGTGACTTCAATGTGAGTCTGAAAAACATTCCTGAAATACTATCTGTGTGCAACTCATTTGTGCTTTCTATAGATATCAATAAAACATCCTCTTAGGGACAGTGGGGTAAATATTTGCTGGAGTAAATCATGGATACCTGACAAAAAAATTCAATTTGCTGCTTTGTTTCTCTTCACATGGGTGGACAAAACCTACCCTTACTTCCCTTACTCTCCATGTATTAGTTTTCCACCTACAAACATACTGAGCCTTAACTTTCAGTTATTTTGTCAGACATGATATTAGCTTGTGAAACCCATGAGAACAATGCTACAGTTTCCTGATAGTAAAAAGAAAGAATGATAAGAAGACATACAGAAGTTTAATTCACTTGACCATTTGGAACACCTGGGAGAATACGTCTGACTTAACTGCCAGCTCAGAAGAGCAAGGTTAGGATTCAGTTGTCCTAATGTAGGTGATTAGAGTCAGGTAAAACAGGTCAGGGTGAAATTATGAGACAGGCATGTGCACAGGCTACCAATTGTGACCCAAGACAAGAGATACATTAACTTTCTGTAGTGGCCACTAGAGACCAAGTAGGACACTTCACATTACCTAAAATGACAGTAGGAGGCCATGAGGCAATCGAGTTTTGCCCTAAGCTTAAAGGACAATTCAGCTCACTTTAAATTAATCACCTAGGGTAGGATTCACTTCTTACACTGAGCTTTCAATGTCATTTTGGGTGCCTTATGTCCAGCATTCAACTGCTGCTCAAGTGGGTTTCCCTTAAATCCCTTGACATATTTGTCAATATTCTGCATTTCTAGCAAAATGAGGCAGGCTGGCCACCAGAAGGCTAGACAGGATGCTCTAATATCTAAAATATTCATCAATGTCTATTGGTTACTAGGGAAATAAAAAAAATAAAACTGAAAATTTTTGCATCAATTAAGCCAAAGAATAAAACTCTAATTTAAATGTTTTTCATTTAAGGATTTCTCAGATACACACAGAGCTCCCTCTAGTTGATTCTATGGCTGAGGATATGACCCAGTACCCTCTGTATTTCTTTGTTCCATTTGTTCCTAGTATTAGAGATGTATGAAGCTCAGTTCTACTAGACTTTTATATTAACATTTTAAAAATGTTAAAAAATAAAATATTAAATCCCTTTTTTTTTCCTCTAGAACATTTTAGCTTATCAACACAGACATGAATATCCCATAGCTAAGTGTCATGGTTTGAGAGCCCTAAAATCCAATCCTCGAGTCCTAGCCCCCCTCCCACATCTCAACCCACTGTGAGATGGGTTTTCCAGACACCACACAAGACTCAAAATGGGGGGAAAGGGATATATTACAATACACTGTACAAATAAATAGTATAATACGTCATATACAATCTTAACTATCTCTACCATGACATACAGTATTTACAGTGGATCAAATCTCTTCTCCCTTCCAAATAAAAGTCCAGGAGGGAAGAAGAGAAAGATCCTTTCCTCTCTCAGAGCAGTAGTCCCTAGGGCAGCAGTTTCTCTCTCTCTCTTCCATGCAGCAATTATAGCTGGATCTCTGCCAGTACATGAGGGGGTCTCCAAGCCCCTCGGCCCTTCGACACAGGCGAAGGGTCTTATCTTCCGTGGGCTGTGTTCATCAGGACAAAGGTCACGTCACCACGTCATATTGCAAAGCACAGGGGTCTTCGGGACAGTCTGTATCTTCAGGGGATTCGAGCCCCCTTGCAGAGCTCCCGTGCTCTGACTCAAAACTGCCAGCTTGGCAGTACAGCAGGGGGGGAACCCTCCTCCGCATTCCATCGGCCATCCCCATCCAGCTCCAGGATGCCTAAGAGCTTCTCAGCTCCTCTCTCAGCAGTGCATGCTGCATTTTAGGACTCCTCTCAGGTGGGAGTCCACCACCCCCTCCTCTCTATGAGAGAAGAGGTCTCCAAGGAGTTTGGGGGTTCTGGTTGAAGTCCTTACCCCAAATTCTCTCTCTCTGTAGAACTTAGTTCTGCTCTCTCTCTCTGCTGCTGGCTCTCTTTCCTTCAGACAACTCTGTGTCTTCCTGCTCGGCTGCATGCTTGTTTGCTGCTCCTTATCTACTTCTGGCTCTCTGCCACTGCTTCTCCTTGGTCAGTGATGTTCTTGCTGCCGCTTCTGCTGTCCACGGTGGAGGAAAAACTCAGCTACAGATACTTAGCCCAGTCTTAAACTGTTCCAAGTCCCTGTAGCCCCCAGCCAAGGGGCTGTGGGGGGCAGAGCCCCCAAAGGGCTCCTGCCCCTTCCTTGTGGCTTTCACAACGTGGCCACCTCTCCAACAACAACTACAACTACTTTCTTTTCCGGTCTAAGTGTGATAATGTTTATATTTTGCAGGAGCGCTTATTGGCTCAAACCCCAAGGGTCACCACCCCCTCGGGGGTTACCACTTTTCTTAGCTCTAGGGGGGGAAACTGTTTCCCCCCACCACAGTAAGCTCTTAACAAATATTTTCTTTCTTCTTTCTAAAAAATACCTTCTTCTATTTATTCATTAGCCAAAATGTGATTCTTTCCTATTAATCTTTGAGCTGCAGTGTTTGATTGGAGACATCTTCTTTCATCTTGCACAATGTAAAGCATTTTGGAGAATTTTGAAAATCTGGTTAATGGCTGTCTTACTCCATGACCATAGCATGTAATTCAGTATGAAATACCTACTAAACTGTATTCATCAGAATATAAAATTTGAAATATACATTAAAAGTTTCTTCATGATGGCATGTGGGAGTTTACAGGGAATAATGCAAGGATTTTTTTCATTTATCAAGACAATAGATGGCCCCAGTCAATCACATTTCAGAAGACTAATATTATATTTATCTGACTTAAAATGATGAGATTGTATAATTGACATCTGTGTAACATATTAAGTAATCCTGCTATTTTATGATAACCTATAAATTTATACCAAAATGCATGGCCATAAAAACCCTTTTGTAGTAAAAATTATTGGTATTTTTGTATTTTGTTTAACAAACTGAGGCCAATACCTGAAAGCCCAAGAACATCAAACATAAAATTTATTGTATAAAGAAAAAGGTATGTGTCATATCTTCAGTATGGTCTGGTATTACAAAGCAGCAAGAATGAGTGGGACAACTTAGTGAAATCTGCTCTGTTGAGAACAGATTATTAGAAGGTCAATGACAGAAGAAAAGTTCTCTTGGTTTGAAGGGTGATGGATGATGCAGAAAAAACCCTTTAAACAAGCATTCAAAATTTAAAATAGCTTCCACAAATCAAAGCTACAAACATTTTGATGTTTGTATATTGCTTTTTGACACCCTTAAGCCTTATGCTATGATGTGTGAAAGTGCTGTAGACTTTTTACTGTTAATAGAAAAAGGCAAACACAAATCAATACCTTACTCTTTAGTGAGCAGTAAGTTGGACAAGTCCTGTCTACCCCTGTTAGTGTGTATTATTGCTTGCTGACTGAAGATAAGATTGATTTACTTTCCCCTCAAATTCTCGTTATACATTTCCTGCTACAGTACATTCATTTTTGAGAGAAGAGTAAATGAATGTCTGAGTTAGAGATGACACATACTTGTGGTGCAATATAAAATCTGTTAACATACTTCTGGGAGAACAAGGAGATTATTTTCTTGTGGCTGTCATCCTTCTTTGTCCCTGCCTTTTCTTCTTCTTTTAGACATGCAGTCACAATGAGCAAGGAACCTCATACCTCAAGTTTACTTTTATGTTTCTTACGAAAAGAAGACCAGGCAGTGAACTCAAGAACTGAGCTCCTCTGTGGACCCAAGTAGTAGTTTTGGTGTAGCACACAAATGAGTTTTCTGTCACAGCAAGGGTTTCTTTAACAGAATGTACAAGCAATTTGGGCATAGTTACCCAGTTGATCACCCTATCAGTCATCAGCTGGAGTATTTTTCTCCTTGTCTTTTTGTCTAGATATTTCTGTCCTCGGGTGAGAGTAAATCATCATGTCTTTTATGGAATGTTTTTGACTGCATTACAGACAATCAAACAATTTTGTGTTTCTTAATTTATAAACCCTTTTGCATTGTTGGATGCACTTGCTGACACATTTGGTCATCATTGATTTAGAATTTTAATAAATTAAATCATAAACTGTGGAAACATAACTATGTTGTAGCAACATGCACACAACCCCTTATTACTTCCTATTTCACACAGGAACAGATAGAGCAACATTTAAAGCAGTATCCCATAGTACATATGTGATATTTCTTCTCTAAGAACTTTATCAGGTCAAGACACAAAATTTATGCTAACTAAACCACAGACTGGACTGATCCTGATCCTGATCTCATACTGTGTATCTGTTGGCTTGCTCCCTAGCTCAGATTGTCCTTAAAGCAAATCTGTCATAGATGGGAGCTTCACTTTTGACAAACATTTGTGTAATCTAGGCTTAAAGCCAAAAAGGATAATTTTTTTACATCTCCTAGAGGCAATCAGCTTCAGAACTACATTATTATTACTGTTGGAAAGGCTTTCCCAATATAAAGATTGAATCTTCTTGCTGCAATCTAAAGCTATTTCTCTTATCCTATATTGTAACCTGTTCTTGATTAACATTGTTTTCTGTCATAGGAAATTGTGTTAAGGGTATCATTCAAAGGTGACTTACTTATGGTTAATGTGTCTTAGGAAAAACTACATATAAATACTTTGTGCCTCTCTGCAAACTCATCTAATTAGAAAATATATCCTCTTTCTTCTTAATTTATTTTCCTCTGAAAGTATAGAAAGACAGCAGTCATCATCAGTGAGTTGTCATCAGGGCTGGCTGAAAATCTTTAATCAAAACTATAACAAAAAATCAGTATTAGACAGAAAGTTTTATTTATTCCTGTCTGCTTTAGTGTGAGTGCTCCACTTTTTTAGCACTTTTTAATTAAAAAAATTCTATCCAAACTGTAAACTTTTATTTTCATTCATAATCAGTAACAAATCCATGAACAATAAAAATTATTATTACTTCTATATTTTTGATCATTAAAAAAAAATATTCATCCCAGACTAAATATACTTACACACACAATTCTCTATATATTGATGTTTTAAGATTAATTTTTGTTAAGGCATGGCAAAAATTTTGATGTTTATCTATTGATGAATATGCTTAAATGACCCATTGTAAAGAGATTATTCTGAGAATAAGGAATACTATGCAAAGTTTCTAGGCATAAAATGCCTTTAGTTCTCCCATATCTTGTACAATAATCACACTGTGGAGAAGAAAACTCACAACCATGTGCATCTTTTATTAATCTTTTTTTTTCTTTCTCTTGATAAATTGTAGGAGGACACTGAACTAGTTGGATATTTGTGGTGAAACTGTTATCCCTTTTCTTCTTTGCTGAAACGGACATATCAAAAGACTGACTGCAAAAGCTGTAAACTTATGTTATAATAGGATGCAAAATACTGTAGTGGATCTTCTTAACAAAACAAACCACTGGGAGAATAGAGGAGAAAGCACTAAATAAATCACCTATCCCAACTTCTGACCACTGAGTTCTATGGCAGATCACTGCTTACTGTTTAGCTCTCAATGTAACAAGTGGCTTCCTCTGTCTTCCTGGTCTGCGGTAAGGTGCACACAATTGTACTGACTTTGCGGTGGAGTCTCCTTCTCTCTACATGTTTAGCTTTTAGATAGAGGTGTAATCTCCAAACCTCATGCTCTTTTTTTGTCACTGCTTCTTCTATATAGTCGTCTCCGTGCTTATCCCTCCCTGATGTCATCAGGCTTTTCTCAGGAAGATGTGATTTCCGCTCTCCCCACAGCACAAATCTACTGGATAAACCTGCTCTTATTTGCACCAGAGTTGTGCCTTCTCTGCTGCATGGACAATGGAGAATGAGTCACTTTGCTGAAAAGAAACATCATTCTTTGGATTTCCTACATATTACTTTGGTCTGACATACTTTGCTAAACCTTGCTACCCCTTTTTTTCTCAGGCCCTGTACTTTGTTCCTCGGTATAAATCAGCATGAGCCACCACTTCCTCAAGGAAAAAACCCAGGAACCAAATAATCCTATTCTTCTTTTGATTCTGTGTGTATTACTGTCCTCTTGTTTGAGGTGGTGCACGTATCCATACAACTAGCCACTGAAATGACAGGAGGAATTAAAGTGGGTAAAATCTTTCTTATTAGGGGGAGGGAAGATGGGTAGAAAAAAAAAAGGAGCGGAAGAGAGAGAATTTCAGTTTAGATCAGTTATACAAGGTGGGCATAGCACACGTTTTTTCAACTCCAGTCTTGATTTATGTTGCTTTAAATTGAACATCAGACTGTGACGTATAATTTAGGAGTTTGCAGGAAAATAAAGAAGAATAATTTTTTTTTTTTTAAACATAGAAATAGGCTTACATGAGACCTTCAAGTGTGTGAGCGTCTGTTAAATTAGCATCAATAGCCAGCAGAAAACCCTTTTAGCTTTACAACTAGGTGAATTTCTCTACAGAAAAGGCACCATCATTGTTCATTTTCTTTTGTAAATCCACATTTGGAAGCAATACTTAAACTAACATTCCAATATAGAATGTGGAAATCAGTACTTTAATCTGCTGTAAAAATATTTGGCTGTTGTTTAGAAATAATTCTGTAGAAAATGCCACTGATGTCTTTATTTTATTCCTCAAACAGGTGCTGTAACTTCACTCTGTGTCTAAAGGAGGTCATTAATTTTTTGGAGAGTTTACAAATGTGAAGATGATATAGATTCTTCCTGGGGAATTATTTTTTCCCTTCTGTTACCCGGTTTCTCCCTCAGAACTGCTCTTTTCCTTTCTTTACCTCTATTTTAGTCAAAAGGTACTACTTAGAAGATTCTTCAATAGGAATAGTGATCTCGTGTAGTTATGCATTTTGAAGTTTATCTTTAATGTCGAAACACGTGTTCCTTATTCTTCAGCTCAGTATCTGCTGCCATAAGCATTCATGCGGTACCCAGGAGAAAGAAAAAAGCTTAATCTATAGCACATTCTGTTGACTAAGTGTAACTAAACACTCCATGATGCCGCCTACACACAGCTAAAAATACTTTAGGTTAGAAAATCTTAAAGTGATTTATATCAGAAAAGAGCTCTGGAGATCACTTGGTACAACGCCATGATCAAAGGGGTCATTTTGATGCAGATAGATGGGGGCTCTGTTAGGTCAATATCTGAATATCTTAAGGGATTCTGCAGCCCTCTTAGGCAATCTGCTGTCATATTTGACACCTCTCACTGCTAACAATATCCTAAATACTATTTTGTATATTTTTTGATTATTCACTTTTAACTTGGTCTCCCATAGGTCCTCTTCTGCAACATTGTATTTTAGCTTGTGACTGAACCAGTACTACTGCCAGTGTGGTATTCAGTCACTGCTGAGGTAGACCTTATTTACATGGTCACACTTACAGGACATATAAAAATACTGAAATGATAAATGTCTTTTGATTATGAATCAGTGTTCTGTTTTAAGCAGTTCTGCAGGATCTCTGCTCTGTACATCTCATTTATGTCCTGCACAGGGAACAACATGGAATTTATGTATTGTGTAGTGAAAGAGACAAAAAATAGCAGGAAAATAACGTAGTCTTAACCTTAGAGCATTTAATTGCTGTTTCGATGAACTGGACTTTTCTTTCCCTTGGCCACATAGACCTTATGTAATGCTTGATAATCACTCCAAAGAAATTGCTCACAAGTGACTGTTAATGATGTGCTCTTCATTTTTTATTTGATAATCTTAGTTTGTAGAAGTGTTGAATGTCACCAGTAACAACAACAGCCTTAAGTCTGTGCTTATCTTTGCCACTGTGTAGTATTGCTTTCTGTCTCATCTTTTTTTTTCCTTATGACTCTCTATGCACATAGCCCTATACCTGTGACACAAACTGGATTTATTCCAAGCATCTAAGAACTGAGTGAACAATATTCATGTAATTAAAACATTTAAATGAGTCCCTATCATTAAGATGAAATATACCTTCCTTTTTGTTCAACAAGAATAGCATATTTACCACTTATCCTATAAAATTTATTTGGAGTTTTACAATTTAATTTAAAAATGTTTCCATTTATTATGGGATTCAGTGAGTAAATATACTGATGATAATTAGTAACTGTATTTGATTATATCCTGAGTATTTTCATATTTTTGAATAAAAAAAATAATTCCTATGTTAAAATCTCACAAGTAAACAGGATGAGGAAAGATGGCTAGCAACATTAGTTTGATAGTTCAACAGCCTTGGAATAGTGAATCATTTTCCATGCATTTTTAAAGAATATTGCAATAAAATTGCAGTGCCAACAAAACAGAAATGCCTCTGAGTTCAAAAAGATTTGGAGCAGGGTAGGGAAGATTGCTTTGATGGAAAAAAAAAAAAAAAGAACGAAAAAGCTGCACAGAGCTATAAATAGCCACAAATGACTCACTTAGAAATTGTTTCTTTGGTGTTTACTGCAATGAATTTAGAGTGAATAATGAGTCTATTTATGCCGTTTGTGACCAGGCTCCTTGTTTGATAGAGAAGTCTGTTTGCTAAAGGAATTTTTCAGATGGTAGGGCCTATATAAACTTTTTTCAAATACAAGGATTAAAAAATATTTATATTTCTTGTTAACTAACAACTGAAAATGCAAATATTTCTCAGAAGGTTATTATTCCCTTAAAAAACCCTGCAAACCTAAACCGCCAAAAAAAACCCCAAAACAACCCAAAAAACCACAAAAACAAAAACAAACCCACTTTTGACACAGAAACCAGAAACCAAAGTAGTACTTATAGTTATTGTTTTTCAGAGGACTCTGACTTGTCTGCTTTACAGTTTCAAAAGCTGTAAGAGCCTCACTTTAATATGCAGGCAGTGCTTTTTGAAAAACCACAGACCAGATGAAATTGCACACTTTATTCTTGGAATACCTCTGATGTCTTAAAAATTTCTCAAACAGTTCAGGATCAGTCTTCGTAAAGAGGACTGTATTTAGTGGACACTTTCATTATTGCCAAAGAGCAGGTAACAGTAAATGACACTGTCAAACGTGCCATGGAAAGTTTCATCTAGTTATGATGCACATGTGGTGTGTTTGTTATCTTTCTGAGCTTGGGTAGAGACATCCTCATGAATGAGCAGGATATATGTTTGATCATGCATGTGCAACACTAAACAGAGCAGAAGGGACAAGCTTCATGAGCAAACCTGACCTTGCAACAGTGTTTATACTGTGATTTTGTTTTAAGGAGTAAAACATATTCTGGATGAGATCTGACTGGATCCTAGTATTTTATCAAATTAGAATTCCAAGTATAACCTGTGGCAGTTTTGTAGGAAGGGATTACAGGGTTTAAAGGTAATACCACAAAGATCAAGAGACATGGGTCTGTACTTTATGTTTTTATCTCTTGAGTTTTTTTGATTTTTGAATTTTATGGATACGTTATGTATGTAAAAATGTTGGATAATGAAATAATTCTTAATACTGTCTTTATTTTTGGGAAGTATCAGAGAACTGAGAATTTGGCTATATTTCCCTTGTAAAAGTGGATTATTTTGGTTTTTTGGCTCCTTTTTAATCCAAACATCAGAGAAAGTCAGAGCAGTCAGGATTTAATACCTCTTTTGCAACTTAAGAAAAAGAAGAGGAGAAACAGAAACATGAAAGCAAAGAGGCTCATTGAGACGACATCTTCTTCTTTTCCCACTGACTTTAGATCATTTTCTTAGTCTCCATTCAAAGTAATGGAAACTATGACATATTACATTCAGCAGCTACTCAAAGTCAGAAATAGCTCTTACTGAGTACAGCTCATATCTGGCAAAGGCAAAAAACCACAACTCTCCTGCATTTTTGAACTGATCTCTAAAATTTTAAAATAATTTTTTCCTCGCTGTAGAAAGAAGAGCTAATTGATGTCTAACCTTGCTTTTTAATAATAATTTACTCTCAATTTAGTATACTTTTTCCTCTTTTTTTTCCCTTTCATATTTATTAATCTAAAATTAAACAAATTCTCTAGCAGTGCAGCTGTGGTAAAATCTCCTCCTTTAAGCCCAAATACTGAATTCAGATGTTCATATGAAACACTGAATGAGTACAATCTCCTCTGACAGTCACAGCCAAAGGCAGTTGACCTTAATTGTCAATTCCTTCATTACCACAGAACAAAAAAAAAATGTTTTGAATCCACTGTATTCTGTGTGTCATTCTATGAACTGACATAGCAGATTGATGCTGAGAATAGACTTGGTTTGTTTTTCCAGTTCAAACAGGTTTCTCTTGTTAATGTTTTGTAAGCAAACAGAAATACATTTTCCGTTCTGAGGTGAAATACAAATTGTTCTTTAGGACATACTGTTTTTCTTTTGCTCCTTCATGTTGTGCTTTGTCTAAATTCTTAGCTGAACTTATTCAAGTAGAGATTGTTTATTTCCTTGAGTCCTTCACCTTTCTGATGTTGAAGGTATGCATTTTGGAGAAGGAAGAGTCCTTCTTGGTAAGTAGAGAATCCAGCCAATTGGATACTGATACTGTTTGCATCTTCTAGACCTCTTGTATGTTTTGGTTCCCATCCCTGCAGAACATAAGTATGGTTTTTCATTGCAAATTGTCATTTATTTCAGAGACAGCAAAGCAATTCTTGTGAGCAGTAGAGGATAATTTTCTCACTTTTTTTTGGACAGTCTATTCCATAACCTGCACTAAATTGCTCAGAAATACAGTGTATAAATCCCCATTATACTGCTAATTGAAACTACTATGGCATACCTTACTGTAGATCATGGAATCTGTTATAGGTTAGAAATTCAGGAGAATTTTTCTTCCCCCTGCACCCCCCACTGTAGGAAAGATGGAGTTTGAATGGAAAGGGGGAAGGGAGTTAATTAGTCTTACAAAAGAACTAGCTAGCCAGGCCACATTCCTAGCTGATGGGCCATCAGAGGCTGGGGGGAGAGGGAAGGAGTTTTGGGAGGGGGGGGCTGGCTCTGCTCGAAGGGGAGAGAGGCAGACTGCAGAGTTCGCTCTCTGGGACAGAGATGGGGATCTGCGTGCGGGCATTCGGAGAGAAGGCCTGGAAGTCTGTCTTTCTGGCTTTTCATCCTGGTGAGGCCAGACCACCGGACTCGGTCGGCTTGCACACTGCCTCATGACTCCAGCTGGGACCTACTGGGTTTTCATTGGAGAGGTCTGTACTTGCTGGGAGAGAAGGGAAGAGCCTTGGAACACCGTCATCTGGGAACAACAGTGAGTCCCGTAGGGGTGAACTCCGTTTTCCTTTCGGTTTCTCCCGCAATCCGAGACCACCCCCCAGACCCCTCCTCGCGTGGTGACCGCCAGAGCCCAACAGCGCCCCCTGCAGGTCAACACAGAGAACTGCAGGCCCTGCACCGCTAGCGACCCAACAGCGCCCCCTGCCAACCGTGATTAGAACTGCGCTAGAAGACAGAGAAGTATTCAGACTTTTTCTTTTGTTTGAAGGGAACTTCTGGGTACAGGACTATTGTTTAGTTGTTTTTATGTTCTGTTACTGTTCTTGCCAATATACATATATCTTTTAATAAAGGGTTGTTATTTCTTCTGTTTTTCCACACTTGCTCAATTAAAACCCCCTTAATTTTAAACTTGCAACCGGACTTGCCTTTCTCGTATTGGCCTTTTTAGCCACCAACGCGCTTGCAAGAAACGTGGGTAGAGCCCTTCCTAAATCTTCGTTCGCGAAGCCTAGCCATGATGATGATGAATTTTAAACTTACAATTGCTGAGAGAGAGAAGTTTGGTCTATCTCATACCTCATCCTCTTTAGCAAACATTCCAGTCTCTTCAAACAGAAACAGAATCGTAGAATGTTTCGTTTGGGAGACATCATCTAGTTCCAATCCCTCTACTACATGCAAGGACACCCTCTGCTAGATCAGATTGCTTAAAGTCCAATCCAACCCGGCATTTAACATTTCCAGGGATGGGGTATCCACAACTTCTCTGGGCAACCTGTTCCAGTGCCTCGCCACCCTCACAAGAAAGAATTTTGTCCCAATAGCTAATCTAAATCTACCTTCTATCAGTTTAGAGCCATTCTCCCTTGTTCTATCACTACATGTCCTTGTAAAAAGTCCCTCTCCAGCTCTTTGGTAGCTCCCCTTTAGGTACTGGAAGGTGTTATAAGGTCTCCCTGGAGAGAAGGAAAAGTATAAAAGTTGGTTCCAAACATTGTGTTCCCTTCATTAAGCCACCTGGAGTTAATTTCTTACACAACAAGTGCACATACTGGCTTTCAGAGCCAAAAGATCCGTAGAAAAAAAAGAGACAAATCAATTTTAAAGACCAATTTGAATATTTTATGTTCTTCTTTTCTCTCTTTTCCAGTGACATATTACAGTTATTTTGTTTCATTGGCAGCTCTTCTACTCTGGTAATTCCACCTTGAAAAATTATCTGGAAGATGCATTTTCCCTTTACCTTTCTCTTTCTTCAGCCTTATTCATTTTAAGTTGTTGAGTTTCTATCTGACCTCTTCTCTATGCTACGTGAATATTATTGACTGAGGTTGATGTAATTTAAAATTGCATATATGTCATATTAAATTTGAAACCTTTGCATTTTGAGATGGATATGTGGTTTTGGGTTTTGGGTTTTTTTTTTCCTTTAGGCATAGCTAATTTTATAGCTCATCTTACTATATTCTGCATTATTCCTACCTAGATTTCCTCAAGTTCAAGATCTTTATAAAAATATAATGACTAGATTTTATTAAAATGTGATACTTACTCCATGATTGAATGTCATTACATTCCATTAGAATCATATTGTATTATCATAGTCATATGTGAAAAAAATCCGTTGATTTTCTCAGTGCTTCTCTGAACTTGTCTGGACAGCTTTAAAACTAAAACCATTATTATGCTAAAGTCATGTACAATATTTCAACTTTTCAATTAATTTTATTCTTGGGGGATGTCTGTTATTTTATTTTCTACTAGAGTGGTTTTTAATCCATTAGCACATTTTATATATCTACAGTTGTAAAAATAAGCTGCATTTGAGGTATCAGAATTACTTTCTTTATAAACTTCTTTCATCTGTAGTTTCTAGTCACATTTCTGTAAATTCAACATTTGAGGTACAAAGTCATTAAACTAAAAAATAATTTTAAATAGGTTTTTATTACTTTCATTTCTTCTATATCTTAGAAGGAAGAACTTCAATATGGTAATGAAAACTAAGAGATCTTATCCATAACCAAGTACGGCTTGATTTTGAAATTTCATACTTCAGGTACAAGAACAATGTATTTCTCTGTTAAGTAAGAATACTTCAGCTTGAAAAAATCCAGATCCAAGGGGTTTTACTTTTTTTTTTTTTAATATAAATTATCAATTTTAAAACATATTTAATTACTGTAAGATTTTCTTAAATACCAAGTTGAAATGTTAAGTATATCCATATGAAAACCATAAACTATATTTGTTTTGAAAAACTTGGGGTTCAATTGTTATTAAACCTGATAAATGAGGAAAAAATTGCTTTGGTCTTTTGTATTATGTAGAGCATTGCAGTCTCAGTACTGATCTAGTCTGAAAGCCAGTGTCAGAACTACCTAATTAAACAGCAGATAAGACAAATAATGTGTTCTTTAAAAGCTCAATTTGAGCATGTAAAGATATTTGGAAAACGTATAAGATCTGCAAAAAATTGCCTCAATTATTCAAGAAATTTATGGATCCCACTGACACTGAAAGGAGTAGAAGACGACTCAGTGCAATTGAAAATAAATTTATCTTCTGATGCTTCATATATTTCAAAGTTTAAAATGATTCACATTCCTACCTAAATAAATAAAGAAGGGTCAGCCATTGGGTTAAAATTTGTAATATTTTGTATTTAGGCTACCAAAAATTTCTGCTGAAAAACACTTTGGGATATATGTGGTTTTCATTTACAGATATGTCTGCAAATATGTGTACAGAAAAATTTTAGCATTTCTACTTAAAATTAAAAGAGATATTTTCAAAGAAGTTCTTATGCTTAGGAAATTACTAAGTTCTCATGCCCTAAATGATGACTAACTTGAAAATTATGAAGAATTTCATGATAAAAAGAACAGCTAGTGATGCAGATATGAATAGCTTAACTTGCTATGTCCAAATATATTTTTTAATATTAAAGTTGGACTACTATTTTCAGCATTGCAGAACTACTTAATAAGTTGCTGATAGAGACAGAACAAGTTGTACTACTAGGTAGAACCATTAAGTCTAATGTTTATAATGTTCTCTGAACTTCTATAATGTTACTTCCAAGATGGGGAATCTGACAGTATTGCCACAGGTTTTTTTCACTCCTTGTTTTATTCACAAAACAAATCCCACAAGTATGGGTCTCTGTGTTTACTTAGAGATTTCTGATTTCTGGAAAGGGTTAGGAATCTGATTGCACTGACAAATCTTTATTGTTTCAGTTTGATTTTTATTTTTGGCTGTAATCTCCACCACTCTTCCTTAGGGCGCAAGTAGTTCTGAGATGCATAAACCTGCACAGAGGTTCAATACATATTGTTTGCTCTCTGAGCTGCATCTCTGTTTTGTTGACTGGTGCTGCAAATTACTCATGCTTCTAAGAGAGCAACACTGTAAAAGGCTAAACTGCAGGATTCAGAGATGCTTCACTCTAGAAATAACTATTTATGATGTCAATTGATGCTCAGTATGAAGAAGAGGACTGAAAATGCCAGTAGGAGATTTTAAGCATAAATATGCACAAACACAAAATACATTTGCAGTAGCTAGCTGTGGATGCCTATCGCAAATATTTAGAGTGTCCTAATCTGGGAAAGTTTGGTTTATCCTGCCTCTGCCATGCTGTTAATACATGAAATAGAATGAGCTAATACATAGCAATTTTGAAATACTCCTTGGTATTCCATCATATTCTGATACTGTGTTACTGGAATTATCAAAATGAATTCTCTATTTCAAGTATAGTTTGGAAGAAAAATGTGTCCAGAGTGGTAAACTATAATTACAAAGGTTTATTTTCCAGAGAGGACATTTATTCTTTAATACAGATGTTGCATAAAATGAACAAATCTATCAAACAGCATTATTATCATGCAGTTTCTGCCCAGCCCTCCTAACATACAGGAAAAACTGCATTTAATGCTTGTATTCTTGTTTTCAAACTGGATTGTTATATTGTTTCCTTTACTAATCCAGAAGCTATTAAGCACAGTGGATAGCTAGGCATAATCTGAATGCATAGTTTCCTTTATGAAGTGATGTTAAGGAAGAAGATTTCATTGTTGGTAAAGGCATCCTGGGGGCTAGAGCAAACAAAACAAGATCAGCATGGTGTTTTATTCTATTACATAACTGTTAGTACTTTTCATTTTTCAATTTTACCTTAATATAACTTTTTTTCTTTTTACCTCCAAGGCAACATGAAATGATAGAGAGCAAAAATGTTTCGAGGAAATGGGACTGTTAAATTTCTTTCTTGATGGCAACAGAAAGAACACATTAAATGACGCACTTATTGATGTTTCATTGACTTGAAAAAAAGAATTAGAACCCACAGGAAACTGTTAAGTATAATCTATATCAGAGATCTGTTATTCTTAAGAAAGTAAAATGTATGACACTTTTGCTACAAAAATCAACAAACAAAAAACCCCAAACAAAAAAACCAACCAACCAACCAAAAAAACTCAAAACAACAACAAAAAAAAACAAAGCCTAAGAAAAATCTAGGAATAATATTCATTCTGCTTTCTCCTTTCATAGCAATGTGCAGAATGTGTCATCTCTTAGACTGTTCTGAGCTCATTTCCTAGACTAAGAATACTCTAGATAAATAACTTTTAAATTATTATTTATCTCTACATTTGTTGGGAGGAAAAAAAAGGTCTTAGAGTTTCTTTCTCTCTTCAGTATATATGGTCTCTTGTTTGTAAAATTAGCTTTCTATCCCTTTTCTTTTTACACCTTTGAATTTATGCTTACATTAAAAATTCTCATTAAAAAGAAAGAATTACCAATATTTCTACAGAACACTGGTTTAAAAGTTTCTGAAATGAAACCAGAATATTATGAGAAACCAATCTGACCCCTCTCAGATGTGTAGCATTTCTGCAAGTAAACCCTTTACTGTATATACCCTTTTTCCCAGATTCAGATTCCTAGACACCATCTCTGCCTTACTCCTCATAGACAGAAGTAGATTCATGATTTCATGGCAAGCTTCAGAGGTGGTGAATTACGTGTACCAGCTCTAACTGAGATACCCATAAGAGTTTTGCTCTATAGACACTTAGGAGAGCTGCTACTGCTGCAGAGATCAGCAACAGTCTATGTTGGTCCTTCTTCAGGCATGCTGGAGATACCAGGATCTTCTCTAGACAAAGCCAAGCAGGAAAATGAATATTGTTTACCTTCCTTGAGTACTATAATCACAAAATTGAAGAAAAACATGCAGCTGTCTCCCACACTGCCCATCTAAGGCATATTAAATGCAAACAAAACACTTCAATACTTTGTAAGATTTCTGCTGGGGAGGCCTTGGGCACATTGCAATGCAAGTACAGGTTATACAAAATTTTTGCTAGTTGAATTGTGGTTACAACTTAGCAGGCCTTTTCCATGGTCTGGGTAATGACAGGTATGTGATAATTACTTGTATTGCTTCTGTTACCAGTATTTGTGGTCTAAAATTCCAGATTATAGATGTTTATTACTGTAGTAACAGATTGTAGTTTGCAGACTATAGCTGTGTCATTCTGCAGGGTGACTGACTGTAATCAGGTTATGAAAATTTGAGGGGAATTAGCAAAAATAATTATGTAAGAGGAGATAACTCCTTCTTGAACATGTAACTTGACCAGCAGACAGTTCACTCCAGAACTCAGTCATTTAAATGGAAATCTCTGATTAACTTTAATGCAAATAGAATTGGGCTGCTGTCAGGTAAGGAGAAAAATCTCCAATTAACAGCAGAAGTTCAGAAAAAAAGGCACCCTGAATACCTATGCTCAGACTTCTTAGCATTTTTTTCATATCCCCTTAGTCTCTGACAGGGGATAAGATCTCATTAGTTCACAGGGATTCCCCTGTTTTGCACAGAACAGGGCAGATGGTTTCAGTCAAGACATTTAAGTTTTCATTTTTTTGCAGCTCTGGCACAGTAGACTGGCTGGTGTAAGATCTCTTGGGTTTAGAAGGGGGCAGGAAGGGAAAAAAAAACAACAAAAAATCACACTTCATGAGAGAACATGAGGAAAAAAAAACCTTTTTTTTTTTTCCTTTTTTTATATTGACTTCAAAGAAGACAGTCAAAGGCATAATGATTTTTAAAGACTAAAAGTATGGTTTTTTTCAGAAGTAAGTGCAAGATTCTATCTCTAGAAAGAGTTTTCAAAGGAACTGGAACTAGCAGTATGCAGCTACAGACACACAACTGCTACTAACATCTGGAGGTTTTACATGACACTACTGAAACATCTGTAAATGATTAAGAGGTTCCTTTTAACACAAATATCAAATTAAATTGTCATAATTAAGGTTCCAGATGTATTAATGCTCCATGTCCCAACTTCACCGGTGGTATAAACAATTTCAGTGCCACCTTATGTTTGATGTCAGGCTAGTATCCTGAGCCTTAGGGATGTGTTGAAATCTATCAAATTGTATTTACTGACTTCAAGTTTTAATTCTCATATGTATTTCCTAGGTGAAAAGGTGAAACTCATTACTGGGAATAGACTTAGCAAAAGGTTTATGCCCTTTTAAGCCCCCTAAAGCTTCAGGCAAAGTAATCAGGAACATTGAACTTAAAAACAAACCCACATTTTTATATACTTGTCACCTCTGCACAAGTTGTCCAAGACATGAGAAGAAACTCAAAGGCAGAGAAGAAGACGGAGAGAGGAATATCCTTGGGTATTTTCATTTTCTGATCAAATAATTTGTTTAAATTCTTGGTAGGTTGTTTAATAGGAAAATCTGTATTTTGTGCACTGCATGAGGCAAAATCATTTTCCTTAATTATACTTGATAGTTTATCCATCTTCCTGTGTTTCCCTTAGGGAATAAAGAGATAACTGCTTTCTTAAAGCAGTAAAGACAAACTGTCTAAACCGAATTTTACGTTGTGTTATAATAGCCTCAACTTTTCTAAATTACTTCAATAAAATTCCCGAATTGCTGTAATCAAGATGAAAATTGGAGATGCTTTGCAGGTCAAATGGCTATTAATGTGTAAAGCTAGCAAAAAGGACAATAAAAATAAGATTTAAAATACATGGGAATATAGCACACACACAAGCAAGTAATCCACCTAGTTTTGTTAATAATGAACAGTTCATTGGAAACAAATTAATAGAAATAAAGTTAAGTAAATTCAATTATGTCATAAAAGTATTATTTTCTTGTATTGTTCTTTATTTCAAATGTACCAGAACAACAAGCCTGGATGAGTTGGAACTTTCCATTTTACATCAATGGCTCATGTAAATTTGTAATATTTTTCTTCATGATGAAATGTATTTGATCATGAAGAGAAAACAGCAGTACATGTGATAATAAACAGATGAGTTCAGCTGGAATTTGAAAAGCAATTTTTTATTTACAAATTCTTCCTGAAATTTGTAGACACATCAAAAAGTGCATTGGATGTTTCCACAATGTCACTTAAGTAGTTGATAACCTTGTAAAGTAGAATCTAACTTTTTAAAATTTTCTTCTGCCTTAATGAATGACGATTTTATTTTGAATTTCTAAAAAAGCTCTTGTAACCGTCATGCTGTATCTAAACTTTGAATAAACATTTATAACTTTAATCCCTTTTATATTATCACAGAGATTCAAAACAGATATTTATATTGCAATCAAAACTGTGATGGTGACGCATCAACATCTGCGTTAAAACTGTCCAAAATATTAATCTTTCATAAGACACATAAAAATAAACATCTTGTTTGAATGTCTGTAAACAATTATGGACATAATTTCCTTCCTTTTGAAGTACAAGAATACTGTCCTGGCTATTAAATGGAATGCAGACCAAGAATAGTCTGCAAGTTTTTCTCTCTAGAAAGAGAATATTTTCACCATTTTATGTCAATAATTTTTATGTGATACAATAGCAATAGTTCAAGGGTGCTAGTCCTGGGTTAATATCAGGTGCCCTCAGACTAGATTCAGTTTCCAAATGTAGTATTTTTTAATTAAAATTTCTTGTAAAATTGATGAGGGATAGATAATTTTAGAAAGGCATAGTTTTTTTTAAATTTTTCCCAATTAGGATGGAAGGACATTCAGCCATGAATCCCTGAAGTTTTTATTAAGAGCGTTATCTGTAACAAAAAAAATACAAATAAAGTGTACTATTTTGGGTATAGTCTCAGCTTAACTTAAATTAATTCCTTTTTTAAATTAAAAAACCCCAGACAGTTGGCTTTACACAGAAACAAACTTCTTAGGTAAAAAAAAAAAAACAACACAGAATGGCAAAATAAGAAAAAAAGGCTCAAATTCTTCAGTTTTAAACTTTTTTTTTGTAGGATTGAATCTCTAAAAGACCTTAGAAAGTTTTGTAGCTTTCCAGGTGTCTGAACTTTTTTGGGCTCATGACTCTCTCGAAAAAAATGTGAGAAAACTTGAGCCTACAGTGTGTTTTGCTTTGGTAAGTTTTATGTAACTCTTTTTCTTTGGAAGGAAGTGTTCCTGTTTAGGACAGAATTTACAGCAGAGATGAATTTGAAATGGTTTTTATGGTCATTTAACTAAGGTTAGCTCTATGAACCAAAATAACCAATAAAGATTGAAAAAAAATTGGGATAGGGCATTTGGGATTGCTGGCTTTTTGCCCAGCCTAGTGGTTTATGACTTGTTCTTTTTCATTACATATGATGTAGTTATGACTCAGTCACTGAGCTGAATTTAGAGTAGAGAGGATAATAGAAATCAATACCATGGCAAAGAATAAACAATAAACAATAAGCTCTCTATTAAAGACAGCTTTCTTCTAACGTCATGAAAATTGAGCCCTTTAGTCAGATCACAACAGCTTCTACTTCTTGCACAATTTTAAACTTAGCACAGCAAAAATCCCAAGCAACCAACCACAACTGTAACACAAGCGGCAACCAAGAAAAAACAAACCAACCCATTAAAGCTAGAAAGTCTTGTAAATTTGGTAGTAATGTCTTAAAGTTAAACCTTAAAGTTGACTGCTTTGTACAAGACTTCTGGTTATCGTACCCTGGGACATACATCAGACCTGATAATTCTTCAGCCAGTAAGACAATAGGCCTTAAACTGTTGAGATAAACCATTATAAAGGCAGTGGATTAGCCTGCACTCAGTAAAAGACTGATCTCAAATATCTGCCTAACTCACATTTGTTTGGGTCCTCACCAGAAAGCTTGCAATCTACCTGAAAGAGACTTATGGACATGATTCTGGGTATGGCTTTTAGCCGCAGAACAAAAGGTGAAATTCAGTTTGAAGGTAAATATTGCATTTGGTTTTCTAAACATAGGTGCCTGGTGCTGTTTCATTGCTTTTCATTGGTCTAGGAGATATAACAAGGAGTGTGGGGATTATCTGAATCTTTTGGGATCTGCAGCTAGGCTAGAACACCACCACAGTACCTAAAGTGTCAGTAGGCAATTGTTCTTAGATTGTTCTGAGAAAGTTAACCAAGGACATCAGAGTTTGTTTCCTGAAAGCTCCTATCAGCTTTAGAGGACTTTTTTCACCCTATTTGCCAGAGTTCATCAGCACAGAGAAAAATTAAGTGCTGTTTTTCTCCTGAGATGTGAATTTGTTCTCTTTTGTAGATGCTTTTTTCCATCACTTGCATTGAAGCTATTGTTGTACATGAGGTTATATGGGTTTAAAGCCAATTCTGCTTTAGTTGGTGAAAGCAGGAAAAAAGGAAAGAAATGTTCATTCACTTGCAGCTATGCATATATATACTTAATGAAGTTAGCAGCCCCATTCTGTGGTATATTGCATCCCCCATACAATAATTTACTCCCATATAAGTTATGGGAAAATTGTTACTAACTCACAATGCTTGTCTTAAAAACAAAATTAAATTTAAAATTCTGAGTCTTGAAAAATCAATGTGGAGAAGGTAGACTTCATTGGAAAGCTGATGGTTATGGCTTTGTTCTCGTGAGACAGTATGTCTCACAGTGTTTGAACCTGGCGTGTTCTTAAATAAGGGTTGGAAAATGTACAATATGCTCTTTGATACTCCTCCTCTACCTCCCCCTTATGGGAATGCAGACACGATGCTGGAGTCAGCTAATGATGAACTTACACCCAGCTGGTTTGGCACATAAGTGACATCAAATGATTTTGTCCAAAACCTGAAATGGCCAGAGTCAGAACACTTATAAATTGGGGAAAATACTGAGATTTTATTTCTAATACTTACTAGTGCAGACATACGTAATATTTGTCTGTCTTATTTAAATGTAGTTGTCTGTCAAGTATTTAGTTATGAAGCCAAGTAATTTTGCTAAATCACAAGTTAATTGAACTACTTAGTCCTTTCTTTCTCTCTCTCCCTTTTTCTTTCTTTCTTTTTTTCTTTCTTTCTTTTTCTTTCTTTCTTTCTTTCTTTCTTTCTTTCTTTTTCTTTCTCTCTCTCTTTCTTTCCCAGATATGAACTTGTGATAATAATAATTTGGATAAAAAAAGTAATGTGAAATGGTTTGTCTGATTAGTGGAATGTGCAGGTAAAGAAAAGTACAACCTCAGAAGGTTGATTGAATACAGTGCATTATTGATCAGTGTACTGTAAAAAAGTGAAGAATAAAATTAACAGACTGGGATGGTTAATTATTATGATTAGCTTAGAGGTGGATATTACAAAGAAGAGGATTTATTTTTTTTCACTACCATAACAATTCATAATGTCCTTACCTAGATTTCAATGAAATGTGATTCTTACACCATAATGCTGGCAAAAAAACCCCACAACAACCAACAAAACCCCCAAAACTAACAAAATAAGCACACTAAAATATGGTCTGGTTATGAGTTCCAGTTTTATTCCATTTTCTCCATGCTGGTCTCAATTAGAGAGTTCAAAGAATAGATTAATGATGTTAAGTAAAAAGGAAAATGACTGTATTATCAGTTTGATGCCTTATATTGTAATGAAGAATTCTGCACACTACAGTGTTTCATCTACTGCTTCTCACAGTACGTCCAGAAATAGGTTAGCATACAGTGAAGACAGGTGAGCGAACCCAGGTTCAGAATCAGTCTGTAGTTAGGTTCAATGATAAAAGTGATGAAAATCTCAGGGACCTAGAAAGAGGGAGTAGACAGAGACTATTTTTTTAGTCCAAATGAATATGTGAGGATGAAGCATTTCCAGGCAATTTTTGAAAAGTGAAGAGTAGTGAAATACGTCCTTGAAGGCACATCATCTATACCTATGAGAAGTGGGGTATGTCAGTAACAAGGAGAAATAACTGTGTAAAACGCAGAACAGTACAAGAAAACAGATCTAAGATCAGATTAAGTCAATAAGCTTTATAAGGCTGATTAGCTTTTCATTTACACTGAGGAAAAATTTCTGTTAAGTAATATTTGGCCTTTGTTTCTCCTTAAATGACACAAGATATCTGTAAGTCCAAAAGTTAGGCCAGTAGTCATTTAATAATTGATTACTTCAGTGGGAGGGGGATTCCAGGATTTTCATACACTGCTCTAAGCCACTTTGCAACATAGTCTTCTGATATACTATTTTCTGTGCAATTTTTTTTTGTTAGCACTTGCATATGGGAAACGTGTTCTTTATCATAGAAGAGTTTTCTTATAATTAGGTAGACTTTTATGCTGAATTAAAGGCTAATTTTTGCCACAAAGATGATGCTGCCAGTGGTAAAATCACTTTTATTTCACGTCTGAATCTGTTTTTTGCATCTCCATATGCTCCAAATGCATCACCTTATATAGACTTTTTTTCCCTTTTGACTTCAATCAAGCTCCATCATCATGTACTAGTAGAATATTTAGCACTTTATTTTTCTGCTTTAAAATCCTCACTGCCATGTCTGTTTTCCCAAAATTTCATGGCTCTTTGTCTTAAATTTTATTGCTTCCACAATTGCTCAATAGGAAATAAAATTTCTTTTGGCATAAGAGAATCAATTCAGTCTTGGTGTGATGTCTTTTTCAATGAAAAATCGTTCCCTGCGTGAAAGCCAGAACAGCAGTAACAACATCACTTCTATGTTTTGTACAGAGGGCTGTGTAAGAAAATCTTTTGTGTGCATGAGGAATATCAAGCACAATGTCAAAACAGAAATTGGTGCACTGAATAAAAGCTATGTCTTGACTATAGGAAATCTTTAGGGACATAGAAACCCTGTGTTTTCATTAAGGAATAAGATGACCTGTAAAAGAGGATGTCTGAACAATCCTTCTGGGACTAACAGCAACAAAACAAATCAGTTTTTAAAATAGAAAGATCACACAACAATGCATTTGCTCACAGCAAGAGCTGCAGAGCTGCCAGGCATTTGGGAGATCATTTCCAAGCACTCCTCCAACCTCAGTCAGAAAAAAACATTTAGTGGGCTCATAGAATAGAAAATAAAATTAGCTCCAAAAAGTGCCTAAGGATTGACTACGTGACACAGAGCCTTCTGTGATGTGGCTCGGAAGCATGCACTGACTGGTTCTTACAGGTTACCCTACTGCATAGCTTGGCACACAGATCCACTCCTGGCAAATCCACAGTAGCTGCACAAGGAGGCTGTGTGACAGATCTGCTCCCCCCACTCTGCAGAACTACATGTCTCTCTCCTGTCTTTCTCTAGCACAGCAGCTAGAGAAACTGTGGCAGGCCTACGGCATGTACAGTTCAGCCAAGAAATTCCAGTGGGAGAAGGAGAGAAAGTGAGACAATATTTCTTCTAGCCTATGCTTCAATAATTAATAACAAATAATAGGATTATAGTCCCTTGCTTCATTGTGATGATGACATTTTCCAGTCTGAGTGTACAAACCAGAAACGAAGAAAGGGATTTAGCTTTTAGAACAAGTCTGATGAGTGCATCCTGGCTTGTACTGGGAAATTATTTTGTCTATGTGAAACAGAAAGCTGGTATTTCCTGCTATGGAGACTCATTATGGGATGTGTAAGTGAGCTCTGGTATGCAGTGAACTAAATAACACAGTACAAAAAGCCCCTCAAAAAGCAAAAAAACTGTGGAAACAGGTAATGAAGGTACAGACTCTGAGTTTGAAATAGGCAGTCCCAAGAGTAAGAGGCACTTGCAGGATACGTATGTGTATTGGGGAGAGTTCGTAGCATACTGAAGCTGAAACCATGACACCATTAAAAGCTCAACAAAACTAATATTTATTACCGAGAGGTGGTCAACAAAACGAACAAATCCAAAAGAGAGGAAGGAGGCGAGAAATAATGGGGGTAGAAATATTGGTACAATGTGCGGAGAAGGTTGATCAACACATCTTCGTCCCTATAGAACTTTTCACACAAATGTATAGGTTTTAAACATAATGTTTAATGATGACAGATATAACAAAAACAGTATCATTATGCTCTGAATGGTTTATTAGCTTAAACGATGTCAGCTCTTCTCCACTTATTCTGTTTTTGAATGTTCAGGTATTAAATTTGCAGATATGACAAAAATTTAGGAATTATTTATAATAATACTTTCATATTATAATAATTAAATAGTATATAATATTAATTTATAGTAATAGTTTATATTTAACATGTCACCAAATACACTGATTCATAGATACATCTGTGCATTTTACATATGTACATAACACCAGTGCATTATATACAGTGGTTAAAATGTAAGAAACAGTCTTTCAAGGTCACATTTAAAATATTATTTTCATCTATCCAACCTGCACATGATGAGGTAAATATATATTCAATGAGTTGTGAAATTTAAGAGAAGTGCACTGGTCAATTCTCTACTGGTAAAAGTAGGAACAGTTCTAGAGAAATGAAAGAACTTCTACCTAAACTGTTAAGCCTTGAGACCTGTGGTGGAGCTTTTTTCTCCCTGTGGGTCTTTTGTCTGTGAAGTTAGTAGTAATGTAGAATGACAGAATAATTACTGTTAAAATATCTTTTTCCAAATGGAATGTGATTATGTAATGAATCATCTGTACAGAGAATAAAGTATATTAAAGCACCTCACTTCAGTCAGTTTGAATCCAATTGGGAGTTTAAAACACCATGAAGTTTACTCGTTTTCTTTCTTTTTTTTTTCATTTTTCCCATCTTTCTGTGGAAATCATAATCCTGAGATTTATTTTTTTTCCTTTTTAGCTCTAAAGGAGCTTATGTCTCAAATAATCTCATTGAGGAGATAAAAGTAGAAGCTCTGCAAAAGACTACATTAGAGGAAAGAAAAGTTTCATAAGTGACTGAGAAAGACAAGGTAGGGTCATTTACTCTGATCATCAGCTATTCTAATTTCTGTTTCATAGCTGTGACCTGGCTTCATGACTTGTGGGTTTTCTGTCAGCTTCACATCATCACTTGCAATTTGCATAATGTGAAACTCCAGGAAAACATGGGGTAAGACAACCTTAAATTAACCTTGTAAGGTCTGAGCTTTACACTGACTCATTAATTTCAAAGCACATGAATTTCTGATGCCAAATGAATAGAGAATGCTTTCAGATATACAAATGAACTTTAATAAAAATATGAAAGATTTTAACTTTAGCACTAAATATGATAAGAGTGAAAATGAGATTTGTTTTTTTTGTATTTAGTTTACATTTCTCTTATAAGAAACCTAAATACTGTAATATAATCAGTTTTCTATACTAAGGCATTGTACAAGCACTGAAAAATTCTCTGAAGATACCTTTGAATATTAACACTAAGCTTAGGAGAAAATATATCTCTGCTAAAATACAGGCTCTACTATCCAACTTTGATAGTGCGCTTGGTATAGTGTTTTTAATGAAATCACATTAACCACTTTATTTTATCAGATAAAGATTCTTCTCTGTTTTTTAAGCTTGCTGTGCACGAGTAATTAATCTAAATACATTTCACTGCTTCTGAAATATAGCATATGCACATGATCCATGGAAAATTATCCTGGAAAAGTATCTTGGTTAATTATATATCTTGGTTGCATTCACCTTTACTGAATTGAAATACTGTCAGGGCTGCTTCAGAGATGGTATAAGGAACAAAAATTCCAGCATGCTAACACTTAATGTGATAACATTAACACAGTAACATAATGTGTTTGGCTACATCAATCTGCTGTATAAACCAACTGCAGGTCACTGGGTATGACAATCATTGACATCCCGTGTTTAGCTTTTCTGGGTGAAGGATATTTTTTATTTAGGTATACAAAATGTTAAATTTGTGCTCACTTATGTGTCCTAAGCAAAGTATTTTAACTACTTAAAGTAACTAATCTATTTTCTCAAATGATTCCATATTCCTGTAATTACCAGTCTTAATACATTTTCAGAAAATTCATAAAAATGAGACAATCAAACAAAAAAACCCCAAGATATCAACTCTAAGACATTAAATTCATGCAAAAGCATATTTCAGAAAGTCGGAAATTCCTCGGTCTCTCAGAAATGTTGACCCAGTACTAATGTTGCAATCCTGACTACTCCTTCTGAGGTGAGTGTTTCATCCCATGGTCTTCTTTACATCAGTTTCTTGGCTGAGCTTCTCAATGAAGTGGTTAGAAGAGATTTTTGAAACAATATGTTTTCTCTTCTTTCTCTGATCCCTCTTCGTACAAATGTTCAAAAATAATATTCCAGCCTAAGGCATATACATGGCATGGAAAATTTCAGTACAAAGAATAAAGTTTAGCAAAATTAAAAATACATGAAAATATATGTGTTGCCTAACTTTAGTAATAATAACAAGGATAAGTACTGGTTTCTCCATGTGTTGATAATTACAATGGTTACCAAAAAAAAAAAAAGAAATCTGAAGTAGAATATTCACTATGAATAATAAAATATTATATTCTAAACTGAAATATACAACAAAACAGCATAATCATATCTTGTATTAATGAAATGCTTACTTTAAAGATACTGAAAAGAACAGGACAAAATATCCAAAATGCCAAGTAAGCAAACTTATTGTCCTCATTCTGTAATGAAAAAAGTTTACTAAATTTAACCCAAAGACACTGTTGCGGATACAACTTTCACAGAACAGAAATGGGTAAGGTTGGAATGGATCACAGTGGATCATCAGGTCCAACCTCCCTGCTCAAGCAGGTCATCCTAGAGCATGTTGCACAGGACTACATCCAGATGGTTCTTTGAGTAGCCCCAGGGAGGGAGACTCCACAACCTCTCTGTGCAATCTGTTCCAGCGCACAGCTAAACATACAGTAAAAAACTTCTTCCTCATATTCAGGTGGAACTTCCTGTGTAACAGTTTCTGCCCGTTGCCTCTTGTCCTGCTGCTTGACAGCACTGAGAAGAGCCTGGATCCATCCTCTGGACACCCTCCCTTCAGATACTTAATAGACATTGATGAGGTGCCCTATCAGTTGTCTCTTCTCAAGGTCAAATGGGCCTAATTCTCTCAGACTATTCTTTTAAGAGAGATGCTCCAGTCCCCTAGTCATCTTTGTGGCCTTCTGCTGGATCTGATCCAGGAGCTCCATGTCTCTCTTGTATCGATGAACCCAGGACTGGACACAGTATTCCAGATGTGGCCTCACGAGGGCTAAGTAGAGGGTCAGGATCACTTCCCTTGGCCTGCTGGAAATGCTGGACCCATGTTGAAGCACCTTGTTCCTGAAGGTCTACACCTGCAGAAGGGATCACAAGGAGCCGGAGCAGTTGATGAAGAACTGCAGCCCATGAGAAGCACTCACGTTGGTGAATTTCATGAACAACATTCTCTTATGGGAGAGACTCCACACATGGGAAGAACTCCTTTCCTTGAGGAGAACGCAGTGGCAGAAGAAACATCATCTTCTGTGATGAACTGACCATAAATCCCATTCTCCATCTTCCTGTAGCACTGAAGGGGAGAAGGTAGAGTCTGGGAAGAACAGAGGGATGGGTATAAGGTATTTTTAAGATTTGCTTTACTTCTCATTATCCTGCTTTGATTTTGATTGGTAATAAATTCTATTAATTTCCCTGAGTCTGTTTTGCTTGTGAAGGTAATAAGTCAGCAATCTCTCCTGCCCTTAACTCATGAGCCTTTCATTACATTTTCTCTCCTCTGTTCAGTTGTGGAGGGGACTGAGAGAGTGGCTTTTGTGGGTACCTGGCATCCAACCCAGGTCAAAGCACCACACATGGGTGCAATCTTACTTGTTTCCCTGCTTCCTTCTCACCTGATGCTGAACTCCACAATCTCTTGGGCACTATGGACAATTCTGCTGTGATGTCCCTACAGCTGCCCCTAAACTTCACATATCCAAAAAGGTCTTCCTCATTTGTTAGTGTGAGGCCAAGCAGTACACTATTCCTTGTGAGATCCTCCACCAGCTGTGGCAGAATGTTACCATCAATGCTTTCCAGAAACCTCCTGAACTCTTTTTGCTTTGTTGTGTTGCTTCTCTATCAGATGTCAGGGTAGTTAAAGCCCCTCACAAGAACCACTGTCTGTGACCTTCAGGTTACTTCAAGTTGCCTATAGAATGTCTCACCCACTTCCAACTTCAAATTAGGTGGCCTGTAGCCAACAGTCACAACAATGTCACCCTTACTAGTCCATCCTTTTATCCTAACCCATGAGCTCGTTACTTGCTTGCCATCCACCCCAAGACAGAATGCAAGTATTGCCTCACATAGAGGGCAACTCCACCACCATGCCTTCCTGGTCTGTCTTTCCTAAACATTGTGTAAGCCCTTCATAACAACATTCCAGTCATGCGAGCTCTCCCACCATGTCTTCATAACTGCAGTGAGATTAAAGTCCTGTGACTTCATACGGATCTCTAGTTCCTCCTATAACTAACTTTCTTAACCTTCTAATTTTTTAACCTTAGAAGAACTGTAACATATACAAAACCAAAAATCTTAATGCAGGAAAAAAATGCATTTTGCTGTGCAACACTAAAATGGTGCCTGAGTCTATTCTGGTTTTACTACATAAATTAGTATTTTCTCAGCTAAAAGCTATTAGTCTGCATGGGATTCGGTATGCTTAGTAGAGAAAGAAAAGGCTTCCTGGATTTAAGGCCATGAAGTACAAAAAGGCTTTCGTCCATTTATTAGGACTAGCACCGTGAAGGGTAGATAGGCTGTGTTCACACTGTGTGGTGGTTTTCAGTTCAAGGTACCCAAAGTAACATACCTGCAGGTTAGCCCATAGGCATGTATTGATAGAATAAAATTTAGGGTATGACAAGGTCTGGGTCTGGGGTGTGACATAAGAGCATGGGATGGAATTTGTGGGAGCAAATGCTTCTGGGATGAGTTATAGGGTTCTGTAGAATGGAGGGATCCAAACCTTGTGCCACTTTGATCCTGTTTTCTAAGAAAGAACTTGACTGAAATATTTCCCTACATTTGACTTATTTTCCTATATATATATCTAGATAAAATGCAAGAAGATTTCTGAAATGCTCAGGTAACTCTCAGGGTTACATCTCCACTGAGTGTCAGGAGTGAGCTTGACTTCTGGACCTTGGTCATAGCCACTAATAAATTGTCATCTTTATTCCTGGCTCTATCAGTCTGACAGTCTTCTTTACTTCTTTTGCTCTATAACATGTTTATGCACCCGTTTGTGAATTACTCAAATGGGCTTTTGACTTATATTTACCAGTTAAAAGTCTAGGGTGAGATATTATTGCAATGTTTAATATTTTTCTTGAGCAGGACAAGTCATAAAAGCAATTTTCAGTTCAAAAGAATAATGCTGCAGAGAAATGCTTTAGCTCAATCTAAATGTAAGGAAATTGGTTGTATGGTAGTTTTTTGTCTTAGGAATTATTTTCCTGGTGACTTCCTGATGCACTGAAAATTTGGCTAGTTTAAGGGAAGACTTAGATAAAAAGTCTCTTAAGAATGTTGAAGATAATTTGTAGTGTAAGGGAGTTTTTTTCAGCTTCTATCAATGTTTAACTTAGGACTGTCTACAGTAAGTGTGTTGCAAACATACTGATTGGGAACTCCTACTGCAATGAATTTTGAAATTAAAACAAACACTTCAGAAAGAAGTTCTTGTGGTTTATGTTGTAAAAAGAACATTGAATAGCCAATGCATATTTTCCCTTTTTCATCGCAGTGCCTATTTCACTGGGAATAACACTTCTAGGATGACTTTTCCTCTCCTGATATCAGAAATTTACTCTTGCTGTTGTTTATGGACTGTGTGGCTTCTCATTTATCCAGGGTGACACACATTCCTGATGTCATCATCTTTTCAAAGTGTCAAGAAGAGTGTGACAGAAACACATCACATTCCTTCTAAACTTTGACAAAACAAAGAAAAATTGCATCTTCTGTAAGATGCTGACATGTGAAACTGTCCTCTTGATAGCCATGTGTGTGGTGCAAGAGTATACTTGCAGCAAACAACCTTTGCAGTTATTTAAATACCTCAGTTCCACAAAGGTCATTTACTGCTTTGTCTGCTTCAGTAATGTAGAATACCCCCTTAAATAGAAGAAATGTCAGTTTTGGAAAATGAGACACTCAAACCTTTGGTTATAAAGCAGAAGATCTTGACAGGAGATGCTTTTTTTTTTTCCTTTTTCTTTTCTTTTTTTTTCCCCTTGGATGGCAGACTCCAATACTTTGCCTCCGTATTGCAGATTATCCTCCTTTCAAAACTGAGGAGATATAACTGGACAGAATCAGCTGAGAGGGACATATACAATGAATTTTAACCTATTCAATTTTCCAATCCATTTGAATTTTTGCAGCCTTGGAGACAACCTATGCTTTTGTTGTGCAGAAGAAGATTTAAATATTACTGAAAACCCATTAGGAACAGTTAGAAAGTCTTTTCAAAACTGTAAAAAGTTCTATGGATATATATGGAGTAAATTTTCAGTGCAGTGTGTGTAGACTTAGATCTAAATTGGGTAATTTTAATAAATAACATTAATAGCAACTGTTGTTGAATGTAGGCATATGCTGCACAGATTATTGTTACCAAAAAAAAAAAATTTAGTCATAAAACTGTATATAATAGAAAAATACAGGGAATGCTTGCCACATTTTTTGTTGTGGTTGTTGTTGGTTTGGCTGGTTTCTTTTCCTATACCAAGTTCAAATACCTTTTTCTCAAGATTATTATGTTTATGAATGGTATTATCATTAAAGTGTGGAGTACAAATGTTCTAGGGTGGATGCCTAACAGTGTATATGACATAGCCATGTTTTTCGTGCTTATGTAGCTGTAATAAAAGTTCTTGTTTGAATCTCAATTACAATGGCAGATGTTTTATAGCTACCTTAATGTTCGTACTTCCTAGAAGTAATCTGAATATATGATCTGAATATGTATTATGAGTTAACACTAGACTCCTTAATTTGGGAAAAAACTCTGAATCGCAAGGAACAGTTTATGACTTTTCATTATTTCTGTAGTCCTCAAAGACTTCCATGCAACTACTTTACAAAGTGTAGAGAAGTCAGTGTAATAGACATGTTTGCTTTTTAGTGAAGACATGTTTCAATACTGAAGCTACTGGACACAGGCTTTAATGATAGAAGGCACAAAACAGTCTAAAAGATGAAGCCCAAAGTCTATCAGCACTAAATATTTTATCTTGCTTACTCTATGCTATAAGTTCCTCGAGTTTAAATTTTGATGCTATAATTTTTAGACATCATGACAACAGGTGAAAAGAACACAGTCCTTGTTTTCAGCTCTTATAACTATGAATTGTGGTCTACTGCGACAGCCAGAATTTTGTTTTAATATGTATAGGAGAAAAGATTGGAGAAATAAGAAACTTCTCCCAAACATACAGTTGTCATTTTTTCCCCCATGTCTAACAGAATAAATGGTCTGATTAGTTTCCAGCATAGTTCAGGAGCGGTGTTTGGTTCTAATATCTGTTATACATTTCAGAATGCCACAGTGGTCATGACTCTTTATGTGTAGCTGCAACTTGAAAAGAAAAACTAACCCCAAACACTACAGGAAATGCCCACAATTACTCTTAGTAAAAAAAATTCCAAAGTTGTACTAAGGGAAGAATCATGTCTGTCCTTTCATTATATATCCTCTCCCTGGTAGATGGTTATCTACTATATCAAAATACTCCATTAATTTCCTTACGTGTATTAAAGTACTAAACAATCTATCATAATCACTGTGAGGTAGATGATGCTATAAAGAAATTATCTAGGCATATGATGTTGATTACCTTAAAACTTTTCATCTTGAATATACTCAAACCCATGACAGGCATATTAATTCAGTAAAGTCCACTGCAATTATTTATATCATCCAGAAAGGGGGATGTCATGCTGCAAAAGTAGGCCAAGTAAGCAAATATTTCACATTAAAAGGGCAAGTTTTAGAGGGGTTTAACCTACATTCATATTGTAAGATATAGAGAAGTAGCTCATGAGACTTTTTATAGCCAAAATACATTTATTTATTTAATACCATGCTTTAAAATTGCTATATGTGTCTGCAGAATGAAAGGAAAAGCAATAAGACTCTCTGCAGAGTCTCTGTTGCTCTTTTTTGCTTTACAAGAAGAAAGATATTCAGGTTAGAAGTGCATAGTTGTTCCTTGTTGTCTTAGTTTGAGCCGCTCCCCCCAGGGCTGGGAGCTAGGGTGGTTAGTCCCAGGAGAGTTTCCTGCTGAGGGACCAATTGCAGCTGTTCTTATTCGCTCCTGTGAAATTAGATATTCACAACAGCCGGAAGTTGTTGGCAATTTTAGTTGTGTGTGAGAGCGTGTGAGAGAGAGAAACCAGAGGGGTGGCCAGGGGCCCCCTGTAACCCAGGGGCCCTGGCTCAGCCAGTGCTGGAGGCAGCGTGTAGGAGTGTGTGTGTTGTGTGTAAGAGAAAATGGGAGACACGAGGGGTGACCAGGATGGCCTCTGAACCTGGAGGGGGTCCTGAAAGCCAGGACCGGGGTGATCTCCTCACTGGTTCTCCCCCTCCACTGCACAGGAGAGGCAGCTGGAGTGGACTCGGAGGCCAGCCAGGGGAGTTGCAGATATCTGCCTCCCCCGGCAGGCATGCTCGGCGTTGGAGCTGAGCCAAGAGACGGGCCAGAGGGGTCCAGAGCCTGGAGAAGTGACTGCGATATATGCAAAAGCTGGAAGAACTCTAGGGTGGAGGAATTGGAGATGGGCCAGAGGGGCTCGGAGGTGCCATACATTGGGTTTGGATGTGGGCTACCGAAATTGAAAGCTGCAGCAGCTAAAGAAGAGTGAGAGAGCCAAATAAGTAGGTTTTTCTGGGTAAGGACTTTTTGATGAAAACTATTTGGGGTAAAAAGGACTGAGCAGAGACCCAGGAGCCTGCGACCTGGAGAATGAGAATGAAGCATCTTATTCTCTGGGAGGAAACCTTCACTAAACCAGGGAGGAAGAACTCAGAGCTGACTCCCTGGACCTTTTCGTGATGAAGACCTGGTGAAGCGAGTGTTTCCCTGGCAGCCCAGGATGAGACCTCAGCAGGAGCTGAGGGCTGGTGGGGGTGCACAAGAACCCCCTTCCCTGATACCCCAATGAGAGAGAGACTTTTTCACTATCGCCCTGAAGACTTCTCCTGAACTGATGTGGGAGGGGTCAAGGGGTGGTAGGAATTGTGTCAATATTGTGTATATAATTGCTTTTTAGTTTCTATAGTCAGAGCATTTATTATGTATAGTATTAAATTGCATGTAATTCCCTTCCCCCATACTGAGGTGTGTCTGTCTGAAAATGTCTCTTCAGTGTTGAGGCAAATTGTGGGGGGAGCTTGGAGATTGGATTTTTGTGGGAGTAGAACCCCCAAACTTGTGCATGAAGATTTTAAACACACCACATGAAGAGAAAATATCACACAAATCTGTTTTCTAACAGTGCCCTAGCTATTAAGAGAAGCTGTTGGACTGTAACAGAGGATTGAATGTTCTTCAAGAGGACTTTATGTGTCAGATGGTAGTCCTAGGCTTTTTTTTTTTTCACAAATTTCTACATTTATACCATATTCTTTAAATCCAAACCAGACAAAAGTAAAGAAACAGTTTCACCATATGTTCTCACACTACTTTCAGAGATCCTGCATACTCATATGACCTGCTACATCCTATTCCAGGCAGCCATGTGAGACTATGTCAGGAGCAAAGAATGGGCAGGTAATGACAACTCAACATTAAACATGAATGGGACTTCCTGATAAAATATCAAATGTTAGGTTATGACTTCTGGGCAGTAATGTGTAAGCTTCAAGGAAATGATCATCAGTGCAGTTAGCTGCCAGACAAAGTATAGCCCTCCCCTTAATAATTAAGTAGATAAAGTGTCACAGTTTTCTCTTGAAATATGAAAAAATGGGTTCAGAATCTTTCTTTTATGGCACATACAAAAGCTTTCAGATGCATGCTGCTGTATGTGTAAATCTATCATCCTCGCTGGAATAGTTTCACTTTGTGTAAATAATTAAATATTTATAGGAACAGAGAGTGTAAAAATAACTCTGTGTGAGAGAGGTTGTGACGGTTATATGGGAGAAGAATACCTCAGGATAAATTCTCTAACATAAGCAAAGCAGATTTTGACCAGGGCATCCTCACGATAAACAAGTGTTCTCAACTTGAGGTATAGCATATGCTGCTTTGGGGCTGTCTCGTTGCAAATTATTCTAAATTGATGGTTTTTTCTCATTCCAGAAAGAAAGAATTTTAGGCATTTCTGTAATTTTTATATGAAGTGGAACAGCTCTTCTCATTTTGCTTTTATGCAATTTGTTAAATTTCCCCTAGATTATTTCACGGCAGTTAAAAAAAGTGAGAGATACAGAGGTGCTGTCAATATTGACCTGTGTAGTCTTACAGTCTTATCTCTATTAACATTTCTAGCCCTCGACAGCCAACCAAGTGAGGAGGGCGTGGTGCCAAGAGCAGTTGAGGGACGTTTAAACAGTCCCAGGAAACTCAGTGAACAGGAGTGGGCAAGCATAGGGCATGGCACAGAAGTTTGGGTGGCAGTTCGTGCAGGCACTGTGATCAGGAAGGGCTCACTTCTGACCATCCAGGAGCAGCCTGCAAAAAGACTCAGTAGCTGGTAAGGAAGAGCAAAGAGATCTTTTCAGCCCAAGTCTTACTAGCATATTAGTTTAAGCTTCCTCAGTTATGGTGTTGATATACCGTAAAGCTCAGTCCCTTGTAGCTGCAGGAGTCACTGTACCAACCATGTCAGAGCCCTCCAGCCAGCCAGACCTACTGATGACAGAGGCAGCTCTCCAGGTCACAGGTTGCCAGGAGTGGCTGATGACTCTTTGTGAGACTGGGGCAGACAAACAGCTATTTTGCAGAAGGTGCGCCATGTTTGAAGAACTGTGTTACCAGGCGAAGAAGATATATGAAAAAGTAAATGGGTAGTGCTCAAGTGAATGAGCAAGAGAAACACAGATTATGTTCAGAGACGCTGCAGTCTCAAGACTCTTGGGAGTCTCGAACCTTCATTGTAATGGATAAGCAGATGGACTCAGAGTCCTACAGGGTAATTAGTCAGAGGACTGTTGGTCAAGGGTCTATTAAAAGATGAAGGCTGGAAGCTGGTCACTCCACATACCAGGAGGAGAGTTGCTCCTCCTTCTCAAAATCTGACAAGCAGGACTGGTACCTTCTGCAAGGCTCTGGAACTAGAAGGTTCTGGAACTAGAAGGTTCTGGAACTAGAAGGCCTGACAACTGATGAGGTGTGCGAAGGTCCTTCTAGTGGGGCCTCCTAAAACGACAACACCTGTACCCCACGTAAAGACCTCCTCTGTTAAGAGGAAAAGAAGTGTTATTGTAATAGAAGACTCCCTTTGAAAAGGAATGGAAGACCCAATATGCAGACTGGACCCAACTGACGGGGAAATCTGCTGTCTCCCAAGGACTCGGGTAGGGGACATAACTGGAAAACTCTCCAGTCTAATAACGCCTTCTGATTACTATCTGCTATTGTTTGTTCAAACTGGCAGTGATGAAATAACAAAGAAAAGTCCGAGGGCAATCAAAAGAATCTTCAGGGCCCTAGAATGATTGGTAGAGGGATCAGGAGTGCAGACAGTGGTTTCCTTGATTCTTCCATTAACGAGGAATAATATTGATAGGAATAGGCAGATCCATCAGGTCAATAAGTGTCTCTGAGGTTGGTGTAATCAGAAAAATTTTGGGTTTTTTGACCATGGGGTGATCTACTCAACACCTGGTCTACTGACAACCGACAGGATGCATCTATCTCAGAGGGGAAAAAGAGTTCTAGCACAGGAGCTAGCAGGGCTTGACAGAGCTCTAAATTAGCTTGGAAGGGGGAAAAGAACCAAACCAGGCTCACCAGTGATGAGCAAGGGGATGGTGTGCCAAAACTTCAGGAAACAAGCATTAATGGGAACCCTCAATCTGCATCACGAGGTGTTGGGTACAATGTACCACACATGAAATGTTTCTACACCAATGAACGCAGCATGAGGAACAAACAAGAGCAGCTCAAAGCTTTGACCCAGTCTCAGTGATATGACATCATTGGCATAAGTGGGATGAGACCTGTTACCGGAGTGCCCTCTTGGACAGTTATAGGCCCTTCAGGAGAGATAGGCAGGCCAAAAGAGGCAGAGGGGTGGCACTGTGTGTAATAGAAGGGTTAGAATGTATGGATCTCACAGCTGACACTGACACAGTCGAGAGCCTCTGGGTAAGAATCAGGGGGGCGAACAAATAATGTGGATGTCATCGTGGAAGTCTTCTATAGACCTCCCAGCCAGGACAATGACACCAACGAATTATTCTTTGAGAAACTAAGGGACACTTCCAAGTCAACTATCCTTGTCCTTATGGAGGACTTCAACTTGCAGAAAATTAACTGGGAGCATCATACAGCTGGTATGATCTGGGCCAGAAGATTCCCAAAAGATCTGGATGCCAACTTTATGGAAGAGGTCCTAAGGGAGATGACTCAGAAATATGCCCTCCTTGATGTGCTCCTTGTCAACAGAGAAGATCCCATGACTGAAGTGGAGATTGGTGGCCGTCATGGAGTTTAAAATCTCTGTTGACAAGAACAAAAGTGCCAGCAAAACCTCAAGTCTGGACATGAACAGAGAAGACTTCAGGTTGCTCAGAGAATTAGTAAGTAAGGTCCCCTCAGAAAATGTTTTTGCAGGTTCTGGGGTCTATCACTTTTCAAACATCACCTCCTAAGGGCACAGGAGCAGGCATTTCCCAAATTTCAGAAATTGAGCAGGCAAGGCAGAAGGCTGGCTTGGCGAAGCAGGGATCTTCTCTTGGAGATAAGGCAAAGCAGGAAGGTGTTTGCCCAGTGGAAGCAAGGTTTAGTGACATGGGAAGAATTTAGAGATGCTGTTTACTGCTGTAGGGAAAAAAATTGTGTGTCCAAAGCTCAGCTGGAGTTGAAGCTGTCCAGAAATGTGGGGGACAATAAAAAGAGTTTTTTCAAATATGTTGATGGCAATAGGCAGTATAGAAGTATCATTGGCCTGTTGATGAGGATGGTCACTTCACAAACAGGGACAGAGGCAAGGCATAGGTGTTTAACACTTTCTTTGCCTCTGCCTTCAACATGAATGACAGACCAAGGGGGTCTCAGTGCCCTGAACTGGAGGACCGTGACTGAGAGAATGATCAACTCCTGTTGACCCTGAAATTGTGTGGGATCCTGCTGCTCCAGCTGGATCCCTACAAATCTGTAGGGCCTGATGGGATTCATCCCAGAATCCTCAAAGAAGTAGTTGATGTCATCACAAAAATCTCTTTCAATGATTTTTCAGCTGCCTTGGGAATCCAGAGAGATCCCAGCTGACTGGTGAACATTGTCCCAGTCTTCAAGAAGGGCAAGAAGAAGGATCCTGGGAACTACAGGTCTGTCAGTCTCACTTCAGTGCCTGGTAAAGTTATGGAGAAGATTATTCTGGGAGGTATTGAAAAACACCTGAAAGACAATGCAGTCATTGGTCATCACAGCCAGCATGGCTTCATGAGAGGAAAGTCCTGCTTATCAAACCCGATTTCCTTTTATGACAAGGTAACCCACCTAGCTGATCAAGGGAAGCCAACTGACTTTTGGATTTCAGTAAAGCTTTCGATGCTGTCTCTCACAGGATCCTTCTGGACAAAATGTCCAGCACACAGCTGGACAAACGCATCATGTGGTGGGTGAGCAATTGGCTCACGGGTTGAGCACAGAGGGTAATAGTGAATGGGGTAACATCAGACTGATGACTTGTCACTAGTGGAGTTCCATAGGGCTCCATCTTGGGCCTTGTGCTCTTCAATATCTTCATAAATTACTTGGATGCAGGACTTCAAGGGATACTAAGCAAGTTGCCAGATGACACAAAACTGGGAGGAGCTATTGACTCTCTCATAGGCAGTGAGGCCCTCCAGAGAGACCTTGACAGATTAGAGGACTGGGCAATCACCAAACATGTGAAGTTCAAGAATGGAAAGTGATGGATTCTGCACTTGGATGAGACAACCCTGGATATATATACAGACTGGGTAACAAGATGCTGGAAAGCAATGCCACAGAAAAGGACCTGGGAGTCCTGGTTGACAGCAAGTTGAATCTGAGTCAGCAGTGCCCTGGCAGCCAGGAGGGCCAGCCGTGTCCTGGGGGTCATCAGGCAAAGCATTGTCAGCTGCTCAAGGGAGGGGATTGTCCCGCTCTGGTCTGCACTGGTGCGGCCTCACCTTGAATATTGTGTGCAGTTTTGGGCACTGCAATGTAAGAAAGTTATTAAGCTGCTAGAGAGTGTCCAAAGGAGGGCAATGAAGATGGTGAAGGGTCTTGAGAGGAAGCCATGTGAGGAGCAACTGAGGGCACCTGGTCTGTTCAGCCTGGAGGAGACTGAGGGGAGACCTCATTGCAGTCTACAATCTCCTCGTGAGGGGAAGAGGAGGAGAAGGCACTGATCTCTTCTCTTTGGTGACCGGTGGTAGGACTCAAGGGAATGGCCTGAAGTTTTGTCAGGGAAGGTTTAGGTTGGATATTAGGGAAAGGTTCTTCTCTCAGAGGGTGGTTGGTTACTGGAACAGTCTCCCCAGGGAAGTGGTCACAACACCAAGCCTGACAGAGATCAAGAACTGTTTGGACAATACTCTCAGGCGTGTGGTGTGACTCTTGGGGATGGTCCTGTGGCCAGAAGTTGGATTAAATGATTCTTGTGGTACCTTCCAATACAGCACATTGTGAGGTTTTGTGATTCTGTAATTTCAAAAATAGAAATTTGAAGAATAAAACTTCAACTAATATACAGCATGTAGAACTCAGTATAATTCTAATGCTGAAGATGACTCTGAAAAAGGACAGTGACAGACTATATATTTACAGTGTTTGAAATGATACTTTTTTTAGTTTCTCAGTCTGAATATAATGACACTTTTCAGTTCTCCGGACCAGAAGACTGAGGATGAGTCAGAAGAACAAGCAGTAACTTCCATTAAATGTTCCAAAGGATAAAAAGAGGTGGAATTTGGAAAGAGAAGACATAACAACAGAAAAAAGAGTCACTATAGCACCACCCATAAGGATGGAAAAACTTTAAAAGTTTCTTTATTGACTTTGCTTTGTTAACTGTCAAACCCCACTCTGACGTGTAACATTCTGCTGGAAATCTTGTGTAAACAGATTATGTATTGATATTTCAAAATTTTCATTCCTTGTCTTGGCAGAGCCCAAATATGCAGAGATACATAAAAAGAGGGAAAAATATATTGGAATGTCATCTGTGTGAATAATTTAGAGATATTTAATAAACCGCTTGAATCAGGTTTGACATAAAATGTGGAGTGATTTTTTCTTTTTTTTAGTGACTGATTCTTTTTTACATTTTCTAGCTGGAAGCTGGAACTGAAGCTGAAAATTCCAGGTCTGCCTACCTTGCAGTATAGAGTAAGATGTCTGTGTTATCTAAAAGAGTGGAGTAGTAGCAGAAATGCATCTTCAGCAAGATATAGGTTAACTTAGTTTATGAAGGTTCTTCACAGGTGGAATGATTCCAGTACCTAAGATAACACGTACCTGTTGCAGTCTGAGATTCAGATACCAACAGAAAAGGAACTGCCAGAATTAAACAGGAAACCTTGGGCCACAGGGGCTGGAAAAAACCATCATCTAAAAGACCAGACAAGATCCATTGACATTCATTTCGTGTGGATTGTCTTGATCTCCCCCAACAGGACGTTGAGAGACTTTGCATGATGCTATCAGATATCTCATTGTTTTCTCCCTCTCTGTGTAAATCCTTTTTTCGGGAAAAGCTGACCACCCTTCCCCAGTATAATCTTGCTTACTGGAAATATCAAATCCTTTTCCCCCCAAATGTAAATACTGGATCTGAGAAATGTAAATCCATTTTTCACCTTATGTCGCCCCTGTTACTGTAAATGCTAATAGATTGTGGAATCCCCTATTTAGAATAACCCTGCCTCCTCATTAGCATGGAAGACCCTGTAGGGAACATGTCCCGAGGTGCAACAGGTAGGCACCAGAGCTAGGGGACATGCGCAGAGCCAGACCCTCCTATTGGTTAAGAGTCACTTGGGATCAAGGTATAAAAAGGCGCGCGTTGTTTGAATAAATCTCTTTGTTTACCACCTCACAGAGGAGAAGGACCCCGCGCCGCAGCGCCGCGAGAAGCCTTGCCGCCGAACCGCCGTCGCAGCCGATAGCAGCCCCGCGCCGCGAGACGACCCCGCGCCAGCCGCGTGCTGCCGCTGTTTGCAGCCACCGCCGCTGAGCCGGGAAACCAGCCGACCAGAACCAGCAGCCAGCAACTACACAGAACTTCTACCCGCGCGCATCCAAACCGCCGTGAAAAGGTAAACTGAAGAACTTTTTCCTCACCGCAATTTCAAAAGGCACAGATTCACCACACACAGCCCACGAAAGGACAACACAAGAGCATAACACCCATAAGCACCCCCCCAATAACACTGCCCGCAGCAGCCGCCCAACTTTTAGGCGTAGGGACACAAACGCCCAAAGTCTGGCGGGGGGGGGAATGGGAGATGTTCGTGAATTGAGCACTGAGTCAGAAGCCCAGGGCCAAAGGCACACGGGCCGTTGGGAGGGGACGGAGCCTGAGATACGAGATCCCCACTCATGGGACCATCGCAGAGGGCTCCGTCACGGTGACCAGGGGGGCAAGCCAGCAGAATCACCTCCCCATCCCGCGAATGACTGCCGGCCACGTGGTACCTCATGGGCGTTGCCATCTTGCCTATTAAATGGCCCGGGTACTGAACTGTCTCTTCCGGTCCCTGAGCCGCCCCGCCCCACCCATAGGCGCGAGGGGGGAGGTAGCTCCGCCCCCTCGCCACCTCCGACACCCGCCCACACCCCCCCACTGGGAACCGAGGCTGCCGCAGCCACGGGGAGGGGGGGAAGGGGGGAGGAGGAGGAGGGACTACCAGTAGTTCCGTCGGGAAGCAGCGAGGAGGCAAACAGGGCAAAGTCGGATAACAGGTGGGAACAAAACAGGGGTAAGGCAATTCGACTGGGCAGCCTGGAGGTTAACCAGGCATACTCAAATGAATTTAGCCAAAGCCACGCCCCTCAGCCTGAACCCCTGCACGGAGCTATTCAGAGGCTGAGGCATTTGGTAAGAGATTGTGGCATATCCCTAAATGATGCCTGCGGGTATCCGAGGGCATTGAATTCCATCCATTTTTCCACCTCACATGACACAGAACATGTGCACTGCTTATCTGACTTTCGGGAGAACCGTGCCAATAACACAGCAAACACCCCAACTGGTATAACAGTAAATCCATTGACTGGAGAAGGGAGACACAGCACAGCAGGTGCCCAATTGAATCACTCCCGAGAAAAATACAAAGTAACAATCAAACAGGCGCTGAGAGCCATGAGAAGGCTTCTCACCACAGACAAAAACAGCAACCTGCCCAGCACAAGAGTGTTACAAAGTCGTGCTGAGCAAAACTCACAATATTTAAATCGGCTGCGGACTGCTTTGCACAGGCAAATTGAATACAATGAGGCCAGAGAGATGCTGTATAAGCAGTTGGCTTCTGATAAGGTGAGCACAAGCTGTGAAAAGGCTTTGCAAACCCTCTCTGGAGGGGTTGAACACAGCGCCGCTGAGCTGGTTCAACCTTACCAAGGATTTGGCTCTGAGGAGCACCGGTCTGCCTCTCTAGCTGTGGCCCTAGAAGCCCAGCTAGGAATACGAAAAGAGGCCAGACTCAGAGCAAGTGGTGTCAGGGGCAGTAGCACTGACCACTTCCAAGGAGACTATATCTGGAGACCCCTTTGCAGCAATGCCCCAAAATACTCTAATGGCAAGGAATGGGCTGAGTTACACCCAGGGTGCCGAGGGCGAAACAAGTGCGTTGCTGCCAGCATCGTCCTGCTTGTTGCCGTCCTGCTTGCTGCCTTCTGTGCCACAGGTCTTCATGTGCCAGAGAGGAAGCAGCTCGAAGCAAGCCCCAAAGTGACAACAAACAGCCTAGACAATGCCCTTATATACTGCACACCCAAGAAAGGTGACAGATGGAGAATGCTGCCAGACTCTAGAGCAGTAAGCGCAGTCATAAAGCATATAGGAGCACAGCAGCATGGACTGCCTTCACCCAATGTGCTCCCAACGAGTTGGCCGCTATTGGTAACTGATTCAAAGACTTGTTCCTCTACCACCTTCCTACACCCTGAGAACGTTCCAAGGCTTGCCTGTCCCATCATGGCCTTGTGCACGGCCCATGCAAGTATATTGCTAGGCTGTCTCTCCTCAGGGGATGCAAATAGCCAAGCAAGATATCAGACAACCACGATACATCCTTATACAGGTAGCATACCAATGAGCATGGCCACAGGAAATGAACTGCCTTTTACTCTTACTGCTCTAATCCAAAATGTCCAAGACAGGGTTACAGCTTGCAGCAGAAGAAATTCAGCAATCGTTACCCTGGACTTTCCTTGGACAAGAATTCACGCAGCAAAAAGATTCTCCACAACTGCTGCAGCTCAAGGTAAAAAACACTTTATATTTACACGAGTTGCAAAAGCTTCAAGGGGCCACAAACCGGTTAAGGCCTATTTTAGGCTTGACCACAGAGGAGCTACACCCTCTGCTTCAGCTGCCAAAGGGAGACTCCAGTCCAATGTCTAACAGGCTACTGATACCGGAAGCCAAAAGAGTATTAGACATTCGTACCAAGGCAATAGAGAGAGGGATAGGCAGAAGGAGAAATCCTGAACTACAAATATGCCTAACCCTCATTCCCAGCAGATATCAACTATTAGCAGCCTTGTTACCGTGGGATCAGACTGAAAAAGACCCACTGCAACTTCTAAAGTGGCTAATTTTGCCCCATGTACCATCTAACACTGTGTGGACTGTTAATGAGATGTATGCAAAGCTTGTCATTCAAGGCAGAGAAAGACTGCAGAACTGAAAGGAGGGGACCCTGCCTTTACCACCATCGACTTGCCAGCTACGAAGGACAATTTGGATAGGATGCCAGCTGAGGACGCAAGGTTCCGAGCTGCCTTAGCAAGCTTTCATGGTAAAACTTTAATGCATCTCTCAAAACACAGGTTGTGGGCAAAGATTGCTAATCTACCTTCAAAAGCCACGACCAGATGCAAACACGGACCAGTGAAAGGCTCCAAGGCCTTCACACCTGCATCTGGAAACAGCATAAAAGACTGTAATAACTCAGGTAAAATCCTGCTACAAAACAAGGGAAGGACAGACGCAGACCACGAACCACAGCTGTGCAGGTTCTGGAAATGACCTCGTCTGTATTGTCTTGGGAAAGTTTATTAAGCAATCTTTGAATGTTATAACTGATTTCTGTTATGTTGCAAGTTGATGCCCCATCTTGAAGGTTTGTTTATTTGAGATATCCTAGTGCTTACTTGTTAATTGAAATGCGTTCTGTTTGGTTTCTTGTGAATTACAGAAGGTTTGGATTTTCATACACATGCACACAAAGTAACATAATGACAGGTAAGGGCCAACAACTGATAAATAACTAAGTGACTGGCAAATTAACAACGTTTAACATCATATCTAAGGTCTTGAAGCAAGCGAAATTGTCTAGTTCATTTTTCCATCAGAACGCAAGATCCTTAAACAGACAATTCAAATAACATTCAATTAGCTCAAGACTCCATCATGTCACGCCCAAACCATCAAAAAATCACAACAATGCCATCTCAGAATGCATTAACCCCACATGGTTAATTGCAAATGAGATTAAGCAAACGGATACCACACACATCTCTGAACTGGACATATTATAATATGTACATGTAACAGTAGGTATATACCAGCACCACGTAACCTACACAACACCCACTGCAGAAAAGGCCAAAAGTGTGAGACACTTTGGCCTAGTTGCCCAGCAACTCTTGGTCCATAATATTCACAGTAAAGCAGCTATATCTCCTATCAAATAGGAAAATTCTCATGTCACAAGTATTCCACACTCACTCATTACACAGGTAATTACACAAAGAGCACACAACACAACAAAACAGTGTCAACTAAACAAAAAAGGGGGGAGAGAATCTGTATAGCTAAAAGAAAATCTGTGAAAAACCATGTATGTGTTAATTTTCAAATTGTGACAAGCTGGAAACATGTGAGTATGAAAGGTAATACAAACCCCAGGCTAGTGTACCTCTCCCAAAACATTGGTCATGGTAAAGGATTTGGTATCTGGGCAGTGGACGGAACCACTAAATCTGATTTGGGATAGAGGCTACGCTGGTGAGTCTGAAGAAAAAGAGTTAAAATGAACCCCTTCCAGGTCTGTTACACCCCACAAGGTACAAAATCACATCAGCAAGAACCAGAATGATGCAGAAGTTATAAGAAGGTTATGTTTATGTTTAAGGTTTACTTTAAGGACGACCAGTGTGGCAAAAAACAGTTTATAAAACCTCATGAATGTGTGTGTATGATGCGTGAGATGATGGCCATCAAAGCGAATGAGAGAATGAATGAACATGAGTGTTGTATGTCTGGACAAATATTGGAACACTAAAACACCTCACAAATAACAATACCTCCGCCACAGGGTCATTTAAGAGAATATAGTTCTGCTAAGCTTAGCCCGTTTCTTAATAAAGTTGTACTCCCTAGTTATTTAAAACCCTCAGGTTAATAAAGTTTACAAGTTTGCACGGTTAGGCCAAGGCCTATAGATTAATAAAGGTATTTCTCCAAGTTGCACTACCCTATAGGAATATAAGAAGTTTTAAAGGGTTCACAATAGGACTATAAGAGGCCAAGGCAAGCAGTATGCTGGATCATTGCAAGCCTTGGTAGTTTATAATGTACTGTTCTGATTGTTTGCGCTGTTGCCTTTGTAATGTTCTCGTGACCTTCTTATACAATTAGGAAGGGGGAGATGTAGGGAACATGTCCCGAGGTGCAACAGGTAGGCACCGAAGCTAGGGGACATGCGCAGAGCCAGACCCTCCTATTGGTTAAGAGTCACGTGGGATCGAGGTATAAAAAGGCGCGCGTTGTTTGAATAAATCTCTTTGTTTACCACCTCACAGAGAGCGTGCTATGATTTCTTTATTATATAAAGGCAGCGTCCACGTGGACGCTACAAGACCCCAAGACCCTTAAATAGCAATTACATGTTCAATAAATCATTCCAGTTTTTGCCCCTATATCTGGGATAATGATAGCTTTGTTAGACTGTTACAGATACCTTTGTGTATCTCTTCACAGGCTTCAAAACAGTGTTTCAGGATTACAACAGGTTTGACAATATTTTTTATTTCAATGTTAGATATGTATATTAGTGGTACCTTTTCTAGATCAGCCTGTCTTCAGCAGATAAAAAGGTGATGTAAAGTGGAATAAGGTCCCATCGCAAAACGGGATGATTTTTTCATCATGGTAGACAAGGGATTCTGGCCTCTGAATGTAGTCTAAAAGATCTATTAGGAAAGGACCTGTACAAGATGCACATGAACACAAACACAGTATTCAATTCCACATTCTTGGGCTGACTAGTATACTGCTATATACTGCTATATACTGCTATATATTCTGCAGAATTGTGGTAGTTTTATCACAAACTTTATAAACCAAAGTAGCACTGTATTAGCAAGTATCAGAATTTCTAGGTGAGAGTTTTCTGAGAAAAGACACAATATTTAATTAATTCTCTAAAGGCTATTATACGTAGCATATGCAACAGTTCTAGCTGAGACTGAGGTACTAATTTGCAAAAAGTATTTTTAAACGGGCAGTGGAATCTACTTGAAAGAAGTTATATTTTCATTTCAAAAAAAGCTGGGAAGAAGTGCAAAGAAATTGACTGATTTTCTAATTGTCAATACCAAGCTTTTTGGAGAAAGAATTTTGGAAATCATGCACGGTACTCCAGCTTCTGGTGATGATACAGTACCATCAGCTGAGGACTTAATCTGTGTGCGTGTATAGATGCACACTACAGACTATCATTCACAATAGGTTTTCCTCAGTGGGATTATGTAAAAAAGATGTCCAAGGACACCAAAAATTCTGGAGATCCCTGGGTCATGATGTCATACCCTGTGCTTACTCTGATCTGTTGATATTATTAATAAGATGTAACTATACATACTATCAAGAAATTGAAAATAAAACTATTAGTTATATTTTCAATGGAATTTCTGGTTTAAATGCATTGAATTCAGTCATAATGTATCATTTTTTCTAAAATATGCTAATTTGTTGAAAGTTTTGTGTATTTATTTCCATTTTTGGATATTTTTTCTACACTTGTTCCTCTTTGCTTGCCTTCTGCAAGGTTTTTCATTTTTAGAGTAACCAGGTTTTTTTTTCCTGTATAATACAATATATTCTTTAGGTTACTTTCTTGGCTTACTTTCTTATTCTAAGATCATAATTAGGTAATCTAAAAATAATGCCTCTAATTTATTCATTATTCCTCTTTAGAAGGACCCATTGAATTTATTTATTTTTATTACTACTTTGGTAATATTTTAGAGTATCTTTGGTAGGATCTTAAAGAATGAATCAGAGTTTTCTTGTTATTTTTGATGTAACCTGTCAGGTATACTTCAACTTACAAATATATTAAAAAGTAAAATAAAACAAACAAAAATGTTGACCCATTTCTCAGAATAGAAGGGCGTCTACAGAAATTTTTGATTTTTCTCTATGTAATTTTAGTAGAATTTAACCTTGATTTCTAGAGTGGATAACTTACCAAAATGGTTGTATTAATTAACACTTTATCACTCCTAGGAGTATTTGCTATTTTTTTGAGATTAAGAAGACATCTCTTTTTTTTCTTGACTAAGAGAAACTAAGATAAATTGAAAGATATATGAATGCAAAAATTCACATTCTCTTAACCATTCCAAGCATATCAGCTGTAAAGTGAGAAAAAAGGAGAAAGATTTATTAAAGAGACATATTGGCTTACATTCTATCAGGCATAGAGACTAGTAAAAACCTCGTGATATGCAGACACATACATACTGTTTTGATTAACTAACCTATAATCTTATGTGATCTGCAAACAAGAAATATGACTCTTAGCACAAAAGATTCAAGGGAGAATTAAAATTGTATTTCATATGCTTTTCACTTAGATTTTGGAAAGGCGTTTTACACACTGTTTTGTGAATTGCTAGCATCTATATACCCACTGAGTCTGTTTTACAGCATAGCCTGCAGTGGAATGAAGAGACATCTGAACCAGCAAATGTGCCAGATTCAATGAAGTCTGAAAAGCACTGAGTTCAGCATGAGCTTATTCCTTCCACTCATGTCATCACAGTACGGTCAGCTCTCCATTATCAATGTTAATTGGAGCCTGGGAGAGTTTCAAAAGCAGAATTAATACTATGGTTCCCACAGTGAGCTAACTTACTTAGGGTCAGCCTCACAAACAGACTATTTTGCTTTATGAAAGATGCTATGCTGTCCAAATGCATGGAACCACTTTGAGTCTGAAGCTGTATCCGGCATCTAAACCAATGAGTCCTCCAGATATGCCAGAGTGCGTGGTGTGAAGACATCTGGGACAGCTCTCGATCACTGGCAAGGGCTCAGCACAGCATGGAAGCAGTTATAAAGCTTCTGGGCTGAGGATAGATGCCATTGCACTCTTGTGGCTCTATACTTGGTGCAGCAATCTGTGCAGCACTTGTACTGGCCTGTTTAGATCAGCTGGGATCTTTTTCCACCTCTGGCATGATTTAGCTACAGCATGGATAGCTACTACTCAGATGATGCAAAAGTTACTGAATTTGAGTTGCCTCTGACCAGCTGTTGATGTTAATGATGTATGCATCTGAGCTACTCAGCCCAATTCCCTGTATGGTCAACTGAGAAAAATAAAAGCTTTTGGGTTGTGATCTATTTCTTTATAATCCTGTTGAGAATTGCTCTTCAGCTTGCTTAATTCTCTGCACTCAATAAAAGAAGCCACCAGTGTCTATCTCAAATATGGACATATAACACTGATGTCTAGAGCTAGCTGGCATCATCCTTAGCATCTACCATGCCTTAGTATTTTAAAATGCCTTATGAAACATTTCTTGTAGAAAGAACATAAAAAAGCTCACTTTGCATTTATGAATTGACATAGGAGGGACATATTTTGCATATTTGGAGTTCTCAGAAGCTGTAGAGAACTGATGTTATTTGATCCCGTGAGACATCCATTTGCACTGTCAATTTAGGAATAAGCAGAACATACCTTTGTATAGCACTGATATAAAATACAACAGTGGGTTCAGGACAAGGATCCTGCCTACCATTAGTTCATAACATCAAAGCAAAACCACTTATTTTGTGAGTAACTGAGGCACTTGTGACACTGATCTAAAACGTTAGATTATGCTGCTGTTTAGATAGTTATGGGTGCAGAGGGAAATACGTAAACTCTTAGTTAATATAGTGGATAAGAACTACATCCAAAGGACAGTTTTGGAGTAAAGAGCCTCAGCTAAGGGCAACATATGGTAGGCTTGTAAGTGCGTGCACATACCATATTCATCCTGAGAGTTGCTGAGTACTCAGCCCTGAACTTGAAAAATGGAGTAAGAGGACTGATGCATAGAGCATTTTACACATTCTTGAAACAACTTTGTTTTGTTGAGAATAAAAATTAACAAAAAATGGGGTTTGAGTCAAGGAACAAAAGGAGGGAAGGGAAAAGATCAACTTCAATTCATCTCCTATTTTCAAAGACAAAATATCAGACTGTTGAAATGTGCTGTTTTGACACCTTCAAACTTCCAAATTAGTAACAGCAAATCCTTTTAAGAGAAAATAATTTTTTTCGGCCACATCTAAATACACTACGATTGTAAATATCATCCTTATTATTTTAGCTGGAGATAGTCTGAACACATGATTTATAGCTGAAGCATTTGGAAGTTTTCAGACACCTACAAAAAACATGCAATCAACTGGCTATTACTTATTAATATCACATCAATTAAAATGGTTTTGCAAAATATTAAATTAATTTTTAAAGAATACATCACTAAATTTGTACACTACTAATTTACATGATAAATAATATTGATCATATGACTTAATATATTGTTCGGTTATAAGTCTATTGATTTATAAAACTTAATGAACTGCTGTAATACAATGTTTTATTTTTGAAATAAATGCCATGTCACAGCTAGGAAACTTTGGATAAGGGTTTGATACAATGAAGACTGTATGTTTTGATCACTACACTTGTTTTCAGACAGCAATACATCACTGAAAGACTGTACTGCAACACCAACTTTCTGGGGCTAATAAAAATTATGCAGATTGTACAGTAACTGTGGTGATGTGACTCCAGCCAGCAACTAAGTTGACCCAGTCACTCTCTCACTACTTTCTAGCAGGATAGATGAAAATCAGAGGAGTGAAAATGAGAAAACTTATGGATCAAGATAAAGAAAGCTGAAAATGTGAAGCAAAGCTGCATGTACAAGCAAACTAAAATCAGGAGTTCATTCAGTACTTCCCATCCATGGGTCTTTTTCAACCACTTTCTGGAAAGCAGGACCTCAGCATGCACAACGACTACTTGGGAAGACAAATGACATCACTCTTAATATCCCCCCTTCTTCTTCCTTTCCCTCAGTATTTATTGCTGAGCATGACATGATGTGATATATAATATCCCTTTGGACGGTTGGGATCACCTGTCCTGGCTGTGTCTCCTCTCAGCTTCATGTGCATCCCCAGCCTACTCAGTGCAGAGTCAGAGTGGAAAAAAGAAAATCTCAACATTGTGTTAGCACTGTTTAGCCATAGCCAAAATGCTGGTGTGTTATCAACACTGTCTTAATCACACCTCCCTCCTCAAGCAGAGTCCTCTAAAGCACATTACTTGGGTTTGTGTACAGACAGCTTCTGAATATGTCCAGGCAAGGAGACTCCATAACCTCTCTGGGCAGTCTGTGGCAGTGGTCAGTCTCCCTCACTGTAAAGAAGTTCTTCCTCGTGTTTGGGTAAAACTTCCTGTGTTCCAGTTTGTGTCTGTTGCCTCTTGTTCTATTGCTTGGCACCACCAAGAGAAGGTCAGCTTCATCCTCTGGAAACTCTCTCTCCCATTGGTATGATTCCCTCTCAGTCTTCTCCATTACAATGTGGATGAACTCACAGAATCATCTTCCAAAGATAATTCTTTTACCTAAGGCCTACCAGTTAGCTCAGGTAGATGTGAATATTTGAAATTTAAAGTTCCAGGACATTGAATTCAAAGGTGCAAACCACACAAGACAAGCAGGAGACTTGGGTTCCACCTTCACGCACTAACCTCCTTGGAATCAACAAAATGTTCCCACTAAAGGGTATTTTCCTTCTACTCCTGACTTTAAATTCTGGCATGTTGGACTAAACTACTTCCAGCTGTTAAACCAAACTATTGTGTGAAGTAATTGCTATGTTTAATAGCCCCCCTCCCCTCGAATCAATATTTTATTTCCCCAGCATTACAAAAGAAAGGAAAAAATTACTAGTGCTCAACATTAATTACATCCTGCAAGAAACAAATTTAATCAACTTGCTTTATTCTCAGTTGAGTAAAAGAAGACATAGTTTAGAAACAGGAATAGTTTAGCAATTTTCTTCTGCAAGTCTTCAGATAAAAATTTGTTTCTAAAAGTAAAAACTCTCAAACAAAATATTTGTGATTGTGTAATTTAACTGCAGTGTTACACTGTTGTCTCCCTACAGACCTTTGTGGTAATGAGCTATCTTCGTGGAGATCCTCCATGAAGATCAAGGAGTAACACTCACCCAAAGGCATGCAGTCCCTTGCCAAAGCTAGCATATTTGCTGCTTGCAACCATGGGTCTGTCTCCTTCCCTCCATCTCTTTGTACCAACAACAGCAGCTTATTCGATTCTTGAGCAGGCTTCATGCTTCTTTCTACGAGAAGGATGCCTATTGTCTCTTTTTAGTGATGAAACCCATTTTCTGTGGTGTTTTGTGAAGCAGCTACACTAGCATTTTGCCTCTTAAATATCGGGCATTATATCAGAGTCGGTATATTAAAGCGGTGACATTAAAAGATAGCGTGGGCTGGATCTAGTTAGTGTTACTCTTCAAAGAGGCAGCTCTGAGCTGATCCTTGAATTTTCAAATAAGATTGGCTTTCTTAGATGTGGGGAAAATGTCTCAGTTTTGTCCTGATGGTAAATTTCATCTTTGAGCTAATTTTTTTAAAAAATGACTTGCCTACGAAAAAACAAGAATCAGTTATAGGCTTATAATTATAGCAATGTTTGAATGTACTGTTGTGACTTGCCTTTGTAAAGAAGCTAGTAAAGTATCCCCTACAGTAAGCCACATTTTTCGTAAATACCAAACATTTGGGGATAATTACTGCAAAGTACTTGGGTGCCTGAAGGCTCATGTCTTTGTGAATAGAACCAGCAGTGAGAAACAGACATGGAACAGCCACGCAATTCTTACGAGTGTCTGTCTTTCCCAAATGCATTCACTCTAGCTTGTTCTTCAAATCCACTTTAAAAGGCTTTTTTATCCTTTATGAATTCAGAACATCATTAAACAATCACTGCTTTTTTTGTTTGAACAACGTGCTCCTCTCAGTTCTAGATTTAGTAATGAAGTCTAAAATTTCTGAGATGAGACATTTTCTAAATAAGCCATCTATCTTAGCTGAGAAGATTTTGTTGTATGGTTTTCATCTTTTTGTTTTTCTGTGGACGGATGAGTCAAGTAAAGATTATCAAGTGCCAGTGTCGACTTTGCCTAGTACTGTTAATATAGCTGAATATGTTTGTTTTCATGATTTACCTTTCAAAAGTATCATTGAACAATTTTTGTTGGAACTGACAGCTTATATACAAACCTTCTGCACACAAACATTTCCACTTTCAGTTATGAATTATCTCAAGCCTGTGTTTTTGTACTTTCTTACTTCCTAAAGTAATCTGTTGAGGTCTTTGTTTATCTCTTTGCTACATCAGATATTCTCTCTAATGATACTGTCATATATTTAATCTCCTTTTTCTTCTTTTTTTACCTGTTTATTCTGGCTTGTTATTCACTAAAAGATGATTCTTTCAGCAGGACCACAGGCCAGAATTTTATATTTTTTTTACCTTCCTGTTGCTTATGTCAACTGGTGAAGATGTGTGCTGCTTGGACATAGTGACTTGTATGAATGATGAATTATCGCAATAAAATAGTTTATTTTACTATGAATTTTCTATTACTGGACATGCTGTCTTCCAAAATTGCTAATTCCAAAGAAGGTGTCAAATTATCAGTATGGAAACAATGGAACCTAATTTATGCTGGGTAGGTGTTAATTTCAGCATTTCTTTACTTTCATTTTTGTAGTTAGCTTACTTTTGTTCTCTGTTTTTATTGATTGAGGTTTTTTAGAAAAATTCCCCAAAATACTAGCTTTGAGAAACACAACTGCATGAGGAAATAATTTATATTTTGTGGCTGATGTGGGATTCAGGTTTGAGTTCAGATACCTACAATACCCAAGTGTCTACACAAAACATGGTCATCTATACTCTTGTATTGGATGGAGTTCATTTCCCCACAGCAGCCCTCACAGTGCTTTGCATTGGTAGCTAGAAAGGTGTTAATAACACACCAGTGGTTTGGCCACTGTTGAGCACAGCTGGCACAGCATCAGCATTGTCTCTTCAACATTCCCACCATCAGTAGGCTGGGGGGTGCAAGATCCCGGGAGGGGACACAACCAGGCAACCTGACCCAAACTAACCAAAGGGATATTCCATACCATATGGTGTCAGCTCAGATATAAAAGCTAAGGGAAGAGGAGGAGGGGGGAGCATCCATTATTTACAGTGTTTGCCTTCTGGAGCAACTCCTATGTGCTGAATCTTGCTTCCTGGGTAGTGGTTGAGCATCTCTTGCTGATGGGAATTAAAGAATAAACCTACTTTTTTTTCTCTTTTCTTGTGTGTGTGCAAACTTTTGCTTTTGCTTTAGTAATTTGCCTTGTCTCAATTTATGAATATTTTTCCATCTTATTTTCTCTCCCCTGTCCACCTGGGAAGGGGAGCAATAGAGCAGCTTGGTGGGCACCAAGGCCAACCCACCACAATTTTCTCTTGAGTAGGTGGAACAGATTGCATTTCTGGGTTAGCAGTTACAGAATTTCTTAAGTGGCAGTACAAAACAAATATCATCTATGGAGGATAGAACTTTTTTATTAATAATATTGTCACTTAAAATATTGATGCCCAGAAATGCAAAAGATGTAGAACAGGTGACATTCATCTAATAAAGTAAATTATTCATTAGTACTGGTAATTCTGTATTGAAGGACTTAAAATTATTGTGAAGATTAAATATTTTTAAAAATGAGATGAAGTGAGAAACCCACATCACATAAATGTTTTGAACAACAAAATGTGACAAGGTTGCTTATAACTAACATGCAATGTGAAATCCCAAACAATGTCTTGGGTGTCTAGGCTCCGTAAAAAACAAAGGAATTAAGTAATACAGCAAGATACAAAATGAATCAGCATACTGAAACTACAACATGAAGGAAGCCACACTGGCCAATACAGAAAGCTTTGACACAGATAGGGATCAAAAATCTCATATTGGATACACAACCAGGCTTAGGGAAAACATTTATGTCTGAAGGCGTACAAGCCTGAACCATTATCAGCCTCATCCTTTCTTTCAGAGATCTGGAAAAAAGTGAGATTTTTCCAGAACATAAAGAAAAGATGAGCTTTATCTTAGTAAAGTTGCCTGGTGATTACTACACACTTCTCATTTCTAGTTTACTCAGATGTGTGAATTCAATGTCCTCCTTTGTTTGATAGAACTCAAATATATTACTTCAATTTCTAGTGGCGAAAGAAGTAAAGGAATGGGATAGGGAAAAAGGAGGTGTAGTACATTTTTTTCATGCATTGAAATGCTAAGAAGTGTCAAGAATAATTTTTCTGGAAGGATAATATTGAAGCTTATTAACTAGATATTTCACTTTGTCCAGACAGACATCTAAAGCAAATTAATAGTTTAAAAATATTGTGAATATAATTAATTTTAACTTTCTTAGTATTCTGAACATTTGAAGTTTCTCATGCTTAAGGCATTCCATCTTAATGAATTTAATATTTTTATTATTTGCACTGCATAATATGTTGAAATATGTTGCTCATGGTATACTGTCAAAGAACTAAAGGAATGAAACAGAAACCACAAATATTAATATATTTCCCACAGATAGAGGCTGGAGCATGAGATATCTATTGTAATTGGGCAGCAATATTGCTACTATCCTGATTCTATTATCATTATTTCTCATTGACAAGTTGTTGTTAGTTCACTGATGTATTTATTTTTTTGTTGTCCAAAATACCACTGAAGTGCTCTTTATAGACGTCTAATCAGAAAAAAATTAGTGCTACAGAATGCAATATCTATGAAGATTGCAGTCAATGGAAACTACATTCTTTTAGAAGTGTCTGCCTGTGTTTTTGTAGAAAAAGAAAATTTAATCTTAAATTATAATATACTTATCTAAAATCAATTGAGTATACTTTACATGTCTAAATGCTGAGTTTGTTATTAAGCAACAAGAAGGTAATCAATACAGAGGTACTATTCTAGGGTGAGATTACAGACAACAATAATTTTTGTTTCACATTGAGTTGATGCCAATTTCAAGATTCCGTCAAAGCTACTGTCAGTCTTTGCTGTCACTACATACATAGTAAACTACCTCCCTTTAGGATAAATATTACTTTACACTCTATTGGCTATTCAAAGTGTGTGCAATCAGATTGAGTTCATGTTATGGTATGATGCAAAATTAATCTGAAATCAATGCAATACTGCAGCTGACCTAAAATAACTTTAGATCAAGAGTTGTCACGGTTGTGATGCATCTCAGGTCATCTTATATTTGTGATGAAAAAGGCATCTGTTTGTTTTCTGTGTATGTAACCATGGTGTTAATACAGAAAGAAAAAGTGTGCGGTGGCGTAGCTTCTGCCCACCACATGACAAAAACTGTGCATTACACAGTAAAATCAGGATGGGAAAGGGGAGAGTATCAATGATACTTTTTACCGTCTGTGATTTAGGAAGAAAAGATGATTAAGGGCACATTTTCATTTGCTATAAACTGTGGTGTTTCACTTATGTCTGAAGTGAGGAATTGATCTCTGTAACAGTTTATAGTAGCTGATTATTTAGCTGGTAACACCTAATTCTAATCTTCCTTTGCACCAGTAATTGAATGGCTGTGAAAGTAGACTGATTTATAAACATGTAAGCAAGTTTAAAAGCAGAGCCATAGTCCTTACAAGTATATTAGCAAAGCAGAAAGGTAAAACAAACACTGTTTCTCCTAAGCTATTTTTATGGTTCCCAACTCTACACATGCTAAGGCTCTCATATATATTAATAAATTTATCCTCACAAAGTTCATTTGAGAAAAGGGAATATTTTTTAGGTTCTTCAAACAATTGTTACTGTGAAAAAGAATCAGATGTATTAAATGTCAAGCACCAACAATTTTATTCCCAATATTACTAAAAATTCATAGTCCGCACAAATGAGAAATGAAAGGCTAAATTCAATAACGGTCTCTCAATGTCATTTCAGTGCTGTGTGAGTCAGTGTCCCACAGAAAAGTATTTGTAGATTTTTTAGAGCAGTCATTCTTATCTGTGGCAGTAGATCTGCAGTATATGAGAAACTGTTGTTAAACATGTTTCAAAATGGCTTTTTGTAGTCTCTTTGCTAACTCATGCTTCCTCTTCCCAAGACCCCCCACGGCAAGTGTTATCTCTGTCTCAGGAATGTCCTGAGAAGACATCAAGAAGTCTTCTCATTGGACTTTTTTAACCCCTTCCTATTGGTTGTTAACTCCTGTAAGCCCCTTGAGACTTGTAATTGGTTACTCTGTGAATCCTCCAAAACCTATATATGTAACCAACGCAACAATAAACTCTGTCTTGCCTCCTCTCTATGTCTTGTATGTTGTCTCTGTGACTGCCATGGGACCTCGTGGTGGGGGGGAGGGGGGAGCACCTAACCCCTCCAGGCTCAGGACCTGAAGAAACCCCTGGTGCTGGAGTTCCCCCTCCCCTATCCACATTCAACCGTCGGAAATGGAATCCCAGATGGGAGAGCCAGAACTGGTGCACCGTGGGAGGAGATCCAGAACTGGTGCCCCGTGGGAGGAGATCCAGAACTGGTGCCCCGTGGGAGGAGATCCAGACTTATCCTTTTTGGAGTTACCTTCAGTATAATGATCTTCTCACCATCCACATGCCCCATCTCTCTGTGACTTTAGCAAGGGCTCTATCATGGTTCCTTTCTCATTTTGCAGGATGCAGTTCTTTGGTAGGAAATTAGTGGAATGAATGGAACCATGTTAGTGCATCCACTGAGACAGTTGATCTAATCCTATTTTTTCCAATTCCCTGGACAGAAAAAAATGCTATGGAGTGTATTGTCCTATATCTTGAGCTGCACCGCTTGTTTCTGTGCTCTGACATAACAGAATAGATGCCACCATTTATATTCGGCATGGAGAAGCAATGAAGAACTGATATGCCATGCGAGTTGTGAAGGTTGGAATAGCCAGTTTGGAGAGAAATGCTGCCTTATATTTCAGATGTGTTGAGAATCCACATGTACTAGAAGGGCAAAGGATGAGTCAATCAAAGTTGCAAGGAACTACCTCACCTCCCCAGGTGCCTTTTTATACAATAGCTATGAGGTTTTGGAATCTGAGGATAAGGGAAATGAGAATGTGGATGAAGGTCCATCTAGACTGAAGATGCTCTACCTAGGGAAGGGCAGCCTACCCTTCGCATTACAACCTCCTCAATCAAGAAAAAAGAAAGGTAGTAATCATTGGTGACACCCTTTTGAGAAGAATGAAGGGCCCAATATGCCAATCAGACCCAACCCATAGGAAAGTGCGTTGCCTCCCTGGGGTCCAGGTAAAAACAATCACCAAGAACCTTCCTAGCTTGGTACAGCCCACTGATTATCATCTACTACTGGTATCCTAGGTGTATACTGGTGATGTCCCAGGAAGGAGCCTGTGGACAATCAAAAGGGACCTCAGGGACTCGGGACAACTGGTCAAGGGACCTGGAGCACAAGTTATATTCTCTTCTGTCCTGTCAGTTGCAGGGAATGATGGGGCAAGAAATGAGAAAATCATATCTAGCTTCAAGACTGGTGTTACCAGCAGAATTTTGGGCTTTTGATCATGTGTTGATTTATATGACACTGAGCCTGCTGATAAGAGGTGGTGTCCACCTGGATCAAAGGGGAAAAAGGATCTTAGGATAGGAGTTAGCAGGGCTTATTGAAAAAACTTTAAACTAGATTTGAACGGGGGATGGGGACATAGCAGGGTTCAGCAGAGATAAGTTTGGAAAAGAACTATAGCGACCATATAAGTAGCAAAAGGAGGGTTAAGAGGAGATACCTCCAGCAAGTACAAGCATCTGAAGATGAAACCTCAAGATAGGACTATGGGCTGTCCCTTTACACTCTCACTGGGATATTGACACAATAAAATACTTCTATAAAGTGTCTGTACACCAATGTATGGAGCATGGGGAACAAACAAGAGGGACCAGAGATCTGTGAAGTCACAAGACTGTGCTCATTGCAATTATGGAGACATGGCGGGTGAACTCGCATGACTGGAATGTTGTCATGAAGGGCTACACAATGTTTAGGAAAGACAGATCAGGAAGTCACAATAGTGGAGGTGACACTTGGAATGGGACACTTGGAATGTGATACTTGGATGTTCCAAGTGTTGCCTTACATGGGAATGTATCAAGCTCTGTCTTGGGGTGGATGATGAGTGAGTAGAGAGCTTATGGGTTAGTATGAAAGGGCAGACTAATAAGAGTGACATTGTTGTGGGTGTGTGCTACTGGCTATCTGAGCACCAGGAGGAGGTGTGTGAGTCCTTCAACAGGCAGCTTGAAGGATCCTCAAAGTCACAGGCACTGGTTCTTTTGTGGAACTTAACTCTGACATCTGCTGAAGAAGCTACACAGGGAAGCACAAAGAGTCCAGGAGGTTCCTGGAAAACTTGATGATAACATTTGACACAGGTAGTGGAGGATGCCACAAGGAATGGTGTACTGCTTGATCTCATACTAACAAAGAGGGAAGACCTTGTTGGAGATGTGATGGTTGGAGGCAGTCCGTGGGGCTGTGGAGTTTTGTATCGGGTGAGGAGGAAGCAGGGAAACAAGTAAGATTTTAACTGGGCACTTCAGGAGAGCTGACTCTAGCCTCTTCTAGGCTCTCTGGGAAGAATCCCATGGGAATAGGACCTGCAGGGAAGAGGGCTCCAAGAAAGCTAATTGATCCTCCAAGGATCCTTTAGGCTCAATGATGCATCCTGATGAACAAGAAAAAGGGCAAATGGGGCAACGTTCAACCCGTGTGGATGAATTACTCAAGTATAAGCAGGAAATACACAGGAGGTTGAAGCAGGATCAAACCACGTAGAATGAACATAGAGAGGTTGTTAGAGAAAGTAGAAATGAGACAAGGAAGGGCAAAGGCCGTCTGCAATTAAATCTGGTGAAGGATGTCAAGGACAAGAAGAAGGTCTTCTTTAAATACATCAATAAAAAAGGAAAACTAAGGATAATGTTGGGACCATTACCAAATGGAGGGAGGGGCCCTGGTGATAGAGAAGACAGAGAAGGTACAGTTACTGAATGTGTTCTTTGCATTAGGAATCTCTGACTCAGCCCTCAGGAATCTCTGTCTCAGGAAACCAAGGTAAAGGAATGTTAGAAGAAAGACTTTCCCTTGGTGAAGGAGGACTGAGTTAGAGATCACCTAGGCAAACCTGACACCCACAAGTCCATAGGCCCTGACGGGATGCATCCACGAGTGCTGAGAGAGCTGGTGGACACCATATTAAGGCCATTTATGAACATATTTGAAAGGTTGTGATGATCAGGAGAGGTGACTGAGGACTGGAAGAAAGCAACTGTCACCCTGGTCTTTAAAAAAGGGCAAGAAGGAGGACCCAGGAAACTATTGGCCAGTCAGCCACACCTCAATGTCTGGAAAGATGATGGAGTGCCTCATTCTGGAGGTCATCTCCATCCACATGGAGGACAAGGTGATCAGGAGTAGTCAACATGGATTAACTAAAGGTTATCCTTTATGCTTGACCAATCTGATTGTCTTCAATGAAATAACTACCTGGATGGATGACAGGAGAGAGCAGTGGGTATTTTCTAAGGCTTTTGACACTGTCTCTCACAACATCCTCATAGACAAACTCGGGAAGTGTGGACTGGATGAGTGAACAATGAGTGGATTGAGAACTGGCTGAATGGCAGATCCCAGAGGGTTGTAATCAGTGTCAAAGGGTCTAGCTGGAGGCCTGCCATTAGTGGTGTCCCAAAAGGTTCAATATTGGGCCCAGTATTGTTTAACTTATTCATCAATGACTTGGATGAAGGTGCAGACCTCCTCGGCAAGTTCACTGATGAAACAAAGCTGGGCGAAGTAGCCGATACCCCAGAGAGCTGTGCAGTCCTGCAGAAAGACCTTGATAGGCTGCAGAGGTGGATAGAGTGGAACCTTCTAAAATTCAACAAATGCAAGAGTAGGGTCCTACACCTGGTGATGAATAATGTCATGCACTATTACAGTCTGGGGGCTGACATGCTTGAAAGAAGCTCTGAAGAGAACCTGGGGGTTCTGGTGGACAACAAGCTGTCCGTGAGCCAGCAGTGTGCCCTTGTGGCCAAGAAGGTCAATGGTATCCTGGGGTCCATTAGGACAAGCATTTCCAGCAGGTTGAGGGAGGTGATCCTGCCCCTCTACTCAGCCCTGGTGAGGCCACATCTGGAGTGCTGTGTCTGGTTCTGGGCTAATCAGTCGAGAGAGACATGGAGCTCATGGAGCTCCAGCAGAGGTCCAGCAGAGGGTGAAAAAGATGATTAAGGCACTGGAGCATCTCTCTTATGAGGAGAGACCAAGGGAGATGGGACTGTTCAGCCTTGAGAAAAGACAACTGATAGGGCACCTCATCAATGTCTATTAAGTGTCTAAAGGGAGGTAGTCAAGTGGATGGAGTCAGGATCCTCTTGGTGGTGCCAAGCAATATAGCACAAGAGGCAACAAGCAGAAACTGATGCACAGGACATTCCACCTGAATACGAGGAAGAATTTTACTGTGCAGGTGACTGCATACTGGAACAAGTTGCCCAGAGAAGTTGTGGAGTCTCCCTCGCTGGAGATATTCAAGAACCATCTGGATGCAATTCTGTGCTTGAGCAGGGGCATTGGACCCAGTGACCCACTGTGATCCCTTCCAACCTTACGCATTAATTCCATGAACAACTCAAGTGCCTGAACTGGGGAACAAGTGGCAGTTGGATAACTGTAGGTTTAATTTTGATACCTTAATTTAGATACCTTAAAGGCCTTCTATGAAGATTTTCACCAATTTTTGATGAAGTCACTGCAAACTGGCCAAAAGCATATCTATGAAGAAGATGGTAATTTTTTCCACATTAGTTTCTTGCCCCAGGGCAGACATTTTTAATTTGTGTCAGTCATCCACACACAGATATCTCATGCCATTTCAGATGCCCTCAGTTGTTCAATATATCACCTTCACACGGCTGGCAGACAGAGAGATGTGTGCTCTTCTGTAGTATGAGTTGTAATACACACAAGGAAGCATGACACTCAACTTAATTGTCAGTCAGATTGTAGGCCAGTCGCTAAAATGTCTACCCTTCAGTACAAAGGAATAGTTCATTTAGGAAAGACAAAAACCAGCTTAATTATACTTGCCCTCCATAACTGTAAGCTTTTCTATACAACTGTACTTCATCATATCTGTCACTACTACCTTCTATGAAATTAGCTTGGAGATATATGGTGAAATGAATAAGGTACATTGTGCTCAATTCCAGAGTCTCCACCAACTTTGCCAAGATCTTGGACAGAACCTGGTGCTAGTTACAGTCAGGCCATGTGCTGGGTTGATCAAGCTGGCAGAAAGATCACAGGAAATATCCCTCTATGCTTATACAGATGGGTGTACAACTGGCAAAGTGGGTGTTTTTTTGTGTTGATGATGACAATGACTGTATGAATGTGTGTGTTGACTATCTAGAAGTAAGCAGATGAACTGTGTGACAGGAAGAGCCATAGACTGTTGTGACTATATACATGAGAGACACAAGGCTGAGTTTCTGTGTATGGATGTCTGGGTACAGCTACCTGGCACCTGTGAGCTTCCTGTGTTTTGTGCCAGGATGATAGACAGATGTCTACAAAGGCATGAAAAAACCCAGAGTAAAGATAAATCATAAATGAGAACTCAGACATCTAGACTTTGACTTTTAGTCTGATAAGTCACACTCAGTGTTACAGTTTAGTACATTTTCAAGGTAAATTTTTGTCTTTAAGAAGTCTTTGTAAATTTGAAATATTTTTTCATGTAAATCTAGAAAACCTCACCATTTGGTATTATTCACAGTCATCTTTTAAAATGAAAATCAGTGTTAAAGTTTCTTGGTCATTGAACAGTCATTGTTTCTTTGTAATTAACCTTGGAAAAGTGTTCTTTATCTTTCTGGATTTACCTAGTGTTCCAAGACCTACAGAAAATTAGTTTCTCAGTTAATTAAAAAAAAAAAAAGTCCAAATGACTGTTTATATTACTAACCAATAAATATCTTTTTATTTCATATTGGTACCTAAATCATCCAGTTTATAAGAAGACTTCAGAAATACCTGTGTCATTAGAATGAAGAGTACCCAGCTATAAGCTAGCAATGGAGATAAAGTTCATTCAGAAAGAGATTAGATTTTATCTGTGCTTCATCATCTCACAGAGTACCTATACATTTTTACTAACTAGGAAGCCAAGAGCAACCCAGGTATCTCAATAAAACATTTAAAGTTAACGATGTTATTCAATCCATAAGCTTTTTAGCCTCACTAAGCCAACACTATTTCTCCATAAGACTCGAGAATAATGATTTATAAACACTGTACAGTGGAATATTTTCTTAAAGGTTGATTACTTGCCTAACAAGCTGATTTGAAGCTTACAGTAGCTACATACAACTCATGATGAAAACTGCTGTCAAACACATTACAGAAGTTTCGTACACTTTCAGGAACCTTAAGACCAATTATAATACTGTAAGCACTGCAAATATTAAAAGAACTAACACTCTGTTTTCAAACTGAGCCTAAAATAAAATTGTTACGCAGAAGCAGTTCTCAAGAACTATGATCTTACCTGTGGAGTAAGACATGGAGGTGTTTACTACAGGTTTACAGATGAAAGAGAGATGTGATCTCTGAAGGATCTCAGGGTTGTCACTTATTTTGAGAAACCAAAGGTTTCTTCAACATTTCTTTATTTAACTTAGCTTCTCATTTAATGAAAAAAGCAAACAAATGCAACTGCATCCAAGTATCAATGTTTAAGTATTTTTTGCATGAATGTTTATTACTGAGTATTTCAAACAGGAACAGAAATGAGAATGAAATTGTAAGTTATTAAAATTACAACTTATATTTAATAGCATTTGTATCAAAATATATATGGAATTGGGATTTAGAAAACAAAACAAAACAAACCAACATCCTTATATATCATTCACCTTCTGAACTGATCTGACATGAGCTCATGTTATGGATCTCAAGATTTCAATATGTTGAAACAGAGTCTAGGAAAGGAGGCCTATCTCTGTTCTCATTTTTAAGAGTAACTTGTATCCTTTTAAAGATCTAGCTTAATCTAGCCAGCTGCTGGTGTCTTTAATTGCTTTCCTGCTAAAAGAAGCTGTCAGTCAGTTTTGACCAGAAGTTTAACTTGGGCATCGCAGACTATTACATCTCATTATCTACAAGAAGGCACTTGGACTGAGAATTAAGTCAGATTGTAATTAACAGATTTCTGACTGTCTTTTTACAAATTTAACCATTATGTTACTACCTTCAAATTGCCTGAATGACCCATATTGTAGTCAGTGGTTTAAAAGTTTTAGTGGGCAATATGGTAATGAATTTCCTGACATGAACTTCTACAAATGTTCATGCAATTTCTGAACTGCTTTTTTAAATTATCAACCCAAGGTTTATGAACTGCATTTTTTAATGAATTCTACTGAAAAGTACAAGATGATAACAGTTGTGTTGAGGTTTTGTTTATAAATTGCATTTGCTTTGAAAAAGATCACTCTGTGCTCTTTTATCGTATTTCCATAATTAATTTGTGCTTACTTTTGTATACAAGCAATTTTCTTTTTCTCTGTCTATAAAATGGACAGTAAAAGCTCTTTATGAAGAGTTTGCTCTTTTCTATATTACTATAGTTATAGGAGCTTCTAATTGGTATGTACGTTGATTTTTTTACCAAAATCTGTAACATTTTAAACTTTTAAACAAAACTTTAAGACAATAGAAAAGCAAGACTTGCTTGTTTGTACATATATAAAGGATTTATAACTAAAAATAGGAATTTGTAATAGGCACAATTTTAAAAGGTTCAAGACCTTGATTTATATTCACATACATACAAACGACTATGCTGAGCTATCTGAGCTCTCTAAATCCCTGAGGTCCACAAAATTGAGTCTTGAAAACTTGAGTGAAAAAAATTTTTCTTCTGGTGCCAGCTGTTTTAAGAAGCAATGAAAATAGCTTTTCTTATCTTATTTTAGCACTAGTTCTCCTGGACAGATGAAAAAGTGTGGAGGAAAGTAAAGTGAATAATAATAGCAACAACAAACCATGAGTTACAGAGCTCGTAAAAAGATTTAGTTTGAGTCTACAAGTTTTGCTATCTTTCAGTACTCCATATATCCAGTGACAACTGTTGTACATCCCTTCTAGGTGTATCTATAGTTATTTAAAACATATGGGAATATCCAATAACTTGTCAATGTGACGTCAGTGGAAACTTTGCCATTGACTTCAATGCAGACAGATTGAATTGTCACATACTAATGTCATTTCATATACATAATTTCAGGTTTGTGAGATTTCAAAAATTATCTAATTCTGTGAAGCAATCAAGGTTTCAATGCATAGGTATTATTGCATATAAAAAACATAGTCCGTGATGTATTCTGTGCTAAAACACTTAAGAAAGGTAACTGCCCCTTTTCAGTCATTCTACTGATTTCCTGTGTAAATAGGGAAAAACATTGACTATCAAATCTATTTTATTTAGTGTTATGCACGTTGCTCTTGGTAGCCACTTAGTCAATGATAAGGTACAGGTACCTCCAAAGCTAATTCTCTTCTTTAGTTAACTAAAACAGGAGGACAAAAGATCACCATTTAGAGCTGGTTGCATTTTCCCAATGAAAATTGACAAAGTCACTCTGATTGAAACAAATCCTGATTTTAATTTTTTCATGCCTCAATGCTTTTTTCTTTAGGGTCCAGACTGAGCCCTTTTCTACAGAAGTTCCTGATGGAAATTTTAAAGCTCCTTTGGATTCTAGTTTTACCATGACAGCTGCCATCTAATAATCACCATTATTACTGGTGATTCATTCTAGCTTTTGAATTATACACCTTTCCTAAATATTTAAAAAATATAAATATTTGGTATAGTAACACAGAAAAGTTTAAGCTGTTGCATACCATAATATTTGGAGAGAGAAGAAACTCCTAAGGATAACAGCTGATATTTGCTACTGTATTTCCCTGTGTCCTCAACTCAGCAAGATTATGTATCTTATTAATGCCATCTACTTTGGGATCAAATAGCATCCGCATCCTTTTTGGTTAGTTTGACAAGTTTTCACTATTAACATGCCCTGTCAGATACTACTTTATTTTCCTGAATGGAAATACTTTAGGTTTCTTGTCATTCTTTCCTTTCTCCTTTTTATTCTGAATATGTTCCAATTTTGACTTCATGCTCAACTGCTTTAAACAGTCTTAACAGTTCATGTCAGTAGAAGTAAATTAAATTTCTCTAAAGTCAGTTACTTTATCCCCTATGTCCTATTTGTGATACTCTCAGTAAATGTAGCCCAGATCACAAAGATATATTTTCTCTGAAAAAAACCCTTCATCCATAATCTTCCTGGTCTAACTAACCTTTCCCAAAAATAATAGGTAAGAGGCCATTTTGTTGTGTACTCTTTGTAGAGAAAACATATTGAATGTTTGTTGAAGCAGTTCACAATACAAGTGTGCAAACAAACGGCTTTGGGGTACTTCCATTAAGATCTAGTTTGTATAGAGGGCATTGAAACATTTAGATTTTTATGAGGTGCTGATCTAACTTAGTTATTTATATTAGTTGCATATTGTTAATAAAGCAAAGTGATTATGTTTGCTGCATCAAAATAAAGTTTTTAAATACAAAATGTCTTGCATTCTTAATTTCTTTTTTATTCCCCAAGGGGTCATTTGACTTTATTTTGTTTAAACATTGTCAAATACATGAGCTTACCTCTATCTACTTTTTCTACTGCAGAAAATTTTACTTTATTCCAAAAACTTTTCCCGAAGGCTTAAGGGCAAAAAGTTGAGATTGTAGTCACAATTATGAGAATTATGAATAAGTTAAAGTACACACGCACTTAAAAAAAGCCTATACTTTTAACTCCCAGTTAATGATTTTTTAAACTCCCTTGATCAGTTAAAACTGATCAATTACCTCAATCTTCTCAATTTCAAGAAATGTTTTAAAAGAACATTATCTTTTTCTACACAAAATAATTTGTGTTTATCTAGAACCTTGGAGATTAGTCTTATAACCAGGCAGAGAGAAGAAGGATTAAAAGAAACATTTACTTTATATTTTATTTAGAATTTCCTGGATGTTTTCTTTCATTGAGATAATAGAGTACAATTATAATTGTCTATTTACCTAAAATCAATTTCTATAGGTTTTATCAAATTTAATAAGCATGGAGATGATCAGATGTATTTTAACAATTTTTCCTGTGTAATAAGGGTATTCATAATGGTTTTAAGCTTGGTTGGTGAACAGTAATGATGTTATTGACTTAGTTAGTTCAGTGGTCTTTTGCCTTCAGTGTAGTGTAGTTTCAAACAAGTATCAAATTTGTCGTCGTGGTGCATTAGCATTTTCAAGCTGATGTCCGGACTGTAAGTGCATTAATAAACCTTAACAGGCTTGATCAGCCTCACCTGATGCTTCCAGCCACACCTATAGATCCAAAGGCTCCATTTCAGGTCTTCTGAGGGCCAGCAGTCCCATCCTGAGCTATGCTAGAAGAGTGTTGAACTTCTACTTAGCAACAGTCACTCCCTTGCCTGGCCATGGTACCCCATAATTAGAACCCCAATCTATGTACTTACTTTCTGGGTTTATCTTGCTCTGTTGCCATCATGAGGGATCTGCCCTGAACCAGAGCTTCATTGTGTGCTGCAGGGCTGTACTCTGATGCCCCCACCTCCCCCTCCCAGTTTGGGTATAATAACCAGTGGGGATTGTGATGGCTCCATCCAGTTTACTCCGGATTTTGGGGGACAGATGGCAACAGGGTAGCCAAGGGCTGTCCAGAATGGTGACCCAGATGTCTTACCAGTATGCGATATGACTAAATCAATCATCTTACTGCATAAATAGCTGACAACCCAGGGCCCTTGTGTTCTCCTGCATGGCAGTGGGCTGCACGCCAGGATCTCCGCTTGAGTAAGGACATTTTCAAAGGTTACTCTTCAAGGTTGAGAGGTTCCTTGCTGCAACAGATTCTTGGTAAGTGATTAATAGCGTGCTAAACCTTGAAATATTAGCTAAGCGATATAAGGATTGATTGTGTACATATAATCCTTTAGAAATAAACCATTTACCATATGTGGGACCAGGATTGGATCTAGTCGCACCTATATTTCTCTCTGAGATGGAGTTTAGAATGTAAGGAAATCCTTTCTGAACGTAGTAACTCGACAGGAGGGTCTTCCTGACAGCTTTATCCAACCCTGTCCTTTATGCAATAAACAATCAAATGTATTTTGCCATGGAATCCTGTTAAACCACTGTCACATGTACCATTGAACTTTGTTAACTCGCTGGTTTATACCAATAAAGTATATTGTTGTTTCTCTCTTAGGATTGAAGTGCATCATGTCAGTCATGACATGAGGACCTGCTCTGCCAGGTCTCTATGTCCACCTTTTTAGATTTAAATTTAAGGGATTTAAGTGATTCCCACTTACCCATGGAAGTCTATGCTTATATTAAAAAGTTTTCTTGGTCTGATTTTCCACATTTATTTCACACCCTCATATCCCTAGAATTCTTACAAATAAAGTTCAGACTAAAAAAAATTGTGTACATACAAACAAAATTCACACTTCAAAAATTGTGTTCTTCAGGCTGTGATTTGAAGATGTATGAAAGTTTATCAACAGTGGGGAAATTATCAGACATCAAAGACAAAATATTTCTGAATAAGTTGGCACTGAAATAATACTTTAAAAAATTGCTCTTAAACCAGCACAATCCACTGGCAAGATCTAAGACAATTTTTCGTCTTGAAAATATCAACTATTTATATGAAACAAGCCGAAATCTAGACCAAACATTCAGGGCAATGATTTGTTCATTTCATTAACAATCAGAAACCACAGTCTTATCTGAAACCGGGATAGACTCTTTTGAAAGGCTTGAAAGTTCACAACAGACAGGAAGATAATTTTCTACTTATGTTATCATACTTAGTAGCATACATTTTCATTCACTGGAGGGTAAATATAATAATAATAATAAAATCTTTCTGCTAGAAAGATCTTCTTTTCAAGGACAAATAAATTTTACTGGTCCATAGACCCTGAGATTAGCTCAGTTGGTTAGAGCATGGTGCTAATAACCGCTGTTTGCAGGTTCAATCCCTGTATTGGCCATTCACTTAAGAGTTAGACTCAGTGATTCTTGTGGGTCCCTTCCAATTCAGAACATTCTGTGATTCTGTGAATAATAGAATAGAAATAGAATAAAGTCAATAGTCTGCTTTTAGATAGAAAAGAAATTCTTCTCAGAGAAGGATGGAGGCAAATAGTTTCTTGGATTAGATCCCTCTTCCCTTTTTACTGAAGATATCCACAGATAAAAGACCACAGATGCTACACTGATATTGAAATCACTGCAAGATCATAACTTTGGCACCAGTGGAGGTTTCATAGTTAAATCAGAACAATTTAAAGGAAATTGCTATGGCATTATTTGCTTTTGCAGCCTAAGACCCTCCTAAGCCACTGCAAGAAAATATAAATATTTTGAGATCTGCTTAACTTGGTAGACATAACCTGTGGCATACCATCATAGCTTGTGGTCTACAGGTTACCATAGAGAGTCTTGTCTAATGAACTGAAATTTCAGAAATATATTTATGAAAAATCAATAAATATCCTCTTTCCTCTCCCCTCCCTCAGACACTTGGACAAAAGACTGAAAATGGGAATTATTTTTCCTTACAAATCAAGATTAGACAAACTGTCCCACACTTTGATCCACAGTCTGAGACTTAAAGATATGTGAAGTGAAATGCAATGTCTATTGTTACCCAAAGAGGTAAATGCTACACATTCTGCTAAATATATCCCAGCAAACATGTTTTTCAATCCAGAATGCCTCTCCAAGTTGCCACTCAGTCTATTTACCAGAGTATCCCATCAGAGTTAGCATAGTCTCCTTTCTTTAAAGCACACTTTTATCAGCTGGCATTCCAACATTGATCTACAGTTCTGTGTTTACATGCCCGGCCAACAGCTGGCATGCAAACAAAATGTTACCTGCAAAACATACACTTCTAAAAAAGTGATTTTTTAAAGTTGATGTTTTTTTAAGTAACAAAAGTACCCCAATGATATCAAGATAAGCTTCAAACAATCAAATTAAGTGCTTTTCTCCCTTTGACAATCCACATACCCTTAGCTGAGGTACCTAAGAACCTAGTCAGCCTAAGGTCATTCTAAAAAATGAATTAGGAAGAAAAAGAGAACTCTCTAATCTCTCTGTTTCCATCAACTGGAAGCTGTATAGACTCTTGATATAGTTAAACAGGTTTAATCTCAGTGTGTTTTAAATAGATTTTAAATTCCTGTGATAAAATCCTGACAGATTTGAAACCAATTGAAAACACCCACTAATTCCACGGCATTATAATTTTCAGTCCTTGAGTTGCTTACTGAGAATATATTTGTTAAGATCCATATTTATCACTGATGTTTTAAAAATATTACTTGTCCAGCTTCCCCTGGAAAAATCTACAACCAACCAAATAGAAAAAAAACCCAACAAACAAACAAAACCAAAAAACAACCCCAAGAGCCCAATACTGTAATTCTTCTGGACTCTGAATACTCTTTTGCTTGAGCATATTTTGTAAATTACTTTGAAGTAGCTGCTGAACTATTAGGTTACACTAAGCACACAAATGAACAAGAAAACACACAGCTTTGACTCCATCTCAACATCTGCAGTGCTTGAAAATGAAGCATGAAGATGAAACAATGTGCAAAAGATCTTAAAAATATTATTTGTCAAGTTTCTGCACTTTACCCTTTTCAATGCTATCATAAATGTACATAAGACACCTACCCCTTAGAAAATTAAGATAGTCTGCAATTCAAGTTCTAATGTGTATAAGTCAAAACCCCACTCTTTCAGACCATTTAAGATATCGGTACTATAAAACATCTTTAGAATTGGCTACATCATAGATTCCTGACTGAGATCTTTTCATTGTAACCCTTGAGTAAGACTAAAACTGTAAAACCAAAATTATAAATCTTTGAGAAGTCATTGACTGCAACTGTAAAAAATCTGGGTCAGCTGCACTCATGAATTTAATTAAGGCTATCTGGAAACTACCAACTCCACACATATTTAAAAGTTTACATGTCCCAGCCTGTACAGCTGTGTGATTTGGTATGCAAAAACATTCCTTTCATGATGGTCTCAATTTCTAACTATGGGAATGACATTTTCTTGTGCTCTGATACCTTTTGGGTTTGTCTGGTGGTCACAGTTGACAGGTCATAATTTCCCACTCAGGAGTGTTGCTTTGCGGTGACCATTCAAAACAGGTTAGTATTACTGAGGGACTGGGACCTATATCACATAGCTAGGAGTCAATCCATACAGTGCTACTAGCTTACTTTGTGGTTTTAGACAGGTTCTTTAATTTTTCTATCTGTAAAATGAAAAGAGCAGGTGTTCATCTCCTTTGTTGGCATGCCAGAAAAAAAATAGATATTATAGTTGAAGAATTAATGGTAAGGTAATGCCTTACATAAAGACAAAATAAAGAATGGAAAAAATATTTCCATACAAAACACAAGACAGAAGAGAAATGTTAAACTTGAAAATAGAATAAAATGGTAAAATCAAGGTAATCAGCTCCATCAATATGAATGTGTGGCTGGGCATTGGGAATGGAAATCATGAGACACAAGATATACTGGCCAGCATCTCATTGCTTAAATTTTAGTTCCTGGTTTGGTTAAAGAAGTAAATAAACTTAAGATATGCCATGAAAGAAGACATCTTGGTGCTGGAGAAAAAAGTTGGCATTCTGATCATAACTCTATCCAAATCAAGAGGACAATGTAATTAGGTAACTACTTAGGTGTATTTTTCCACAGTTGGATTCAAGTTTGTGTTGCAATTCTGACTTATGAAAGTTGATGTTAAAGCTATTAAATTTCTTTCATCACTTTTTGATATTATTCTGAAGATCCAGAATATTTTAATTCAATATAAGTTTGCTTTCCAAACAGGCAGAAATCATTACTTTATTTTCAGGGACTGGTATGTACAAAGAATTACTAGGTTCATTCTCTGCAAGTAAAATGAAATAATAAATCTTTCATGGAAGAAAAAGGTCAACTTGACTAAACCACTCTTTGTTTTGTTATATTTAATGGACGTAAAAGTGGACAATGCTTTTAAAGGAAAGTGTTTTGCAATGTTGTGTTTCTATGTCACAAGTATACTTCTTGATTCTTTTCCACCAGTTTTGTGTCTGGATAATACAACAGAATCACAGTGATGATTTTGGGTAAAAGAAATTGAGGGTTAGTCCATGAAAATATATTTCTTTATTGTAAATATTTTGGGTTCAACTATAAGTTGAAGAGTGTTCACATTTTGATACATTTGATAATTGCAGCTGTATGTTTGTATATCTCTGTGTCGTGTCAAATGTAAAAGACTCTATAGAGTGTATGGGTTGCTTTAAAACAGAAAGGTTTGGTTTTGTTTATGTGTTTTTGTTTGTTGGTTGCTTTGGGTTTTTTTAGTAAAAAAGACTAGTTGTATTCTACATGTTTTTAAATAATCCTGTGTTGGAACCTTTCTCAGTAGGCAGAGAAGCTAACCTGCCCAGTTCTCACAGTCTCTATTGTCTATCTTTGTTGTGATGGGTCAGCACCCCTTAAAAAAAGGACCTGCACATTCCCTCAAACCAATTCCTAGGTTGTAAAATATGTGCCATAAGTTTTATGATATAAAACCACCATCATTCTGGACTACTTTACAGTCTTTAAATTACTCCAGACACTCTGACTGGGGAAGGAAGGAGATAAATAATACCTCTTCAAATAGTGATGGTGTTTCAGAGCCTCAAGGGCATCACATGATGTCAGACGAGAACAGGGAAAAGTATATTGCATGGCAAAATTGGCTGCTTTAGAAGGCAGCATCCCTAGGAATGGTGGGTGAAAGACACAGTATCTGACTTATGTACTTTTACCATTTCCTCTTGAAAGCAGATCAGCTCTTATTCACAAAATGTTTCAGTCTTCAGGATACAGGCTACATTTAAAAAATGCAAAGCTGTTGAAAATGTACTGACTAACATGAGTTAGAGCATAATTTTAACAGTGGCTTGTTGTTGATGTTGATTCTCTCCATAAAGAAGATGCAATGACTATGGCCTCTACAGCCTTTTCTGCTGTTAAAACATATTTTTTTATTGGAAATCACTCAAACACAATCAAATTGGGTGGTGATAAAAATCTCAGGTAGCTAGTGAACTAGATAGATGGGTGTATATATATATGCTTCAAAGATATGCAATATTAAATGATTTTTGCAATCAAGCTTTTTATTTTTCTTATCATTGAACGTTTGTTTACTTTTACTGTTTCATTGAGTTTAAAATATTTTTCTGAGTTACTGAAATTCTGTATTCTCTCTCTTGGGCAATTAGAAATACAGGAGTTTTGCTGTAGTGCCTGCACCATGATTCAGAGGTAACTGCCTGAGGATTTGCCTTGTAGAGCAATTAGATTTCAAATTAGAGTTTGTCAAAAAAATAAATCAAGCTGGTTTTGTGACATAAATGCAGTGAAATATGACAAAAACTTGGTATAATCCATCCTCTATATTCCAGTTTCTAAGCCTCATATAAATACATGAATTGTGGGTTTTTTTCTTAGATGATAGTAACTTAACCTATGGGAATTATGTTTAACATACCTGCTTATAATCCAAAAGACTTTGTTTGAAGGTGTTTTCTCATCCAACATGTCAAACCTGTGTTTTATATGTTGCTAGGTATTTAATGTAAGAACTTCAGATGTCCCTTGGAGAAAATAAATATATTATTTTGCTTTGTACACTCCTGTAGTAAAAATTTAAACAACAAATTTCAAAGTAGTTGGTACACACTACATCTCTGCATATCTCTGTATTGTTACGCGCTAAAATCTATGCTATATAGTTATAATTTCTATTATAGATAAGACAAGTTATCATATATTTGTTAATTTAAATTCTGGTTTGGGAAAGTTGTATTAAAACCTAGGTTCTTTGAAAATAAAGAACCAACAGTTCTCATGAAAGATGTAGAGTTGTTTAAAATTGTAGTCAACACAGATGTTCCAATCTGTTAGATTAACAGTTGTTACTGAGTCATTGCAAGTCAGGCATCTGCACCTCTTTCAGATCAGTGATAGTACCCCTTCTCTAAAATTTCAGTGTAGATATTAATTTTAAGCATAATTAAATCCCTTCCTTGTCTCAGAAGAAAGAAAAAAAAATTTTTACTGATTTTCTCACATAGTAGCTTTGGTAGGGATTCTGAAGCTGATGCCAAAAAAATATATGGAACCAGATGGGATCCATCCTAGGGTGATGAGAGACCTGGCAGAAGAGCTCACCAAGCCACTCTCTATCATTTCTCACCAGTCCTGGCTCACTGGGGAGGTCCCAGATGATTGGAAGTCGGCTAATTTGATGTCCATCCACAAGAAGGGATGGAAGGAAGACCCGGGAAACTACAGGGCTGTCAGCCTGACCTCAGTGTCTGGCAAGGTTATGGAGCTGATCACCCCAGGTGTGATCACACAGAATTTACAGGACGGACAGGGGATCAGACCCAGCCAACACGGGTTTAGGAAGGGCAGGTCCTGCCTGACCAACCTGATCTCCTTTTATGATCAGGTGATCCACCTGGTGGATGAGGGGAAGGCTGTGGATGTGGTCTATCTGGACTTCAGCAAAGCCTTTGACACCATCTCCCACAGCATACTCCTATACTCCTGGAAAAGTATTGACTATCAGAAACATGTTCACTTTTTGGTTTAATCCTTTTGTCACATTACCTATCAAACTCTATAACATTGCATTCTGCTCCTAGGAAACACTGAAATGCATCATAATGTAAAGCCACAGGTTTTAGTTGCTGTAGTAAGTGAAGGTTTATGGTTAACATTTTCAAAATCTGAGTTGTAAAGTCTGCCATTTGAATCTGTACAGAAAGAAAAAAGTAGCCACTTTGCAGTATATTTATGAAACTGGGACTTCTTCCTTCAGAGCACTTCTACAAAAAAAACAGTCCAAACTTGAGCATGTAATTCAGATGCATGTTTTTCTGCTTTTCTCCTGAAACCTTGATCCTTGTATTTCTTTCTGTACCGGGGAGCAAATTCAATGGAGGCAGTGGAAAGCACTCCATAGATTAGCTGGTAGTCTTACAGTAGATATAGATAGTGAGATAGACAATGGTGAAGTGTGGGATCTGGAGCTGGTTCCTTACTTCATGAATGAATGCCCAGTTTCATGCGATTCATTAAAATGCTGTCCAGTAGTTAGAGAGACTGTGTATGCCTAGAGCCCTTGCATCAGGTCCATTGGAGAATGCAGGCATAACTTTTTTAGTTTCTGGAAGTAGATGTTGAGTTGTTTTGATTAGAGTGGCTCTTGGCATGTATAGAAGACCCATGGGTATTTTCTAAACTCTCACACTGAGACAGGAAACTTCTGCTACTCTCATGCAGAACTGATGTTTTGCATTTTTGTTACAGTCCAAATAACACTTTGCTTCTGTTCACTGATTTAATAGGTAATCTTTTCTGATTCTGCAACCCCTAAATTTTATAAATAGAATAAATATTTTTAAAGCAGGGGGTTTTTTTAAAGAAACATCAGCTAAAAATCCAGCTTTTACTTTTTTTTCCCCCAGGAATACATGACTGCATAAGTGAAATTTTGGCTTTTACTGTGAAGGTTTATTTTATTACTTACCATGTATCATCTCCATAAATACTGTAGTTACTGAAACATGACCACATAAAAACCTAAACAAGAATCTATGTAAGAAGTGAACTGATAAGAGGCATATGAGCCATGTATAATGATAATAGTGTACAAATTTCTTTAGTTGGTAAGTGTGAATTAATGTCATATACAACAATTTCAGGTAACAAAATATATTAATTGATGAAAAAAAATAGACATTTTGTCTTTGCCGCCATTCCAGTTCTTTACTATGAAAAGGTATCCAACAGACAGAAGATCCAGTTTCAGCGCTAAACTACAAGTCTGAAGTTAGGCTAATTGCAGAACTCCCTGTCAAAATGCCTAATGTTTCTGATCTGAATAGATTTCAGGTTTAACTAAAAGAGCTGTACTTCCACTAGCTAACCAGAATAAAACATAAAAGTAAAACCAACTAATCAAACCAAGCCAAACCAAAACCCTCATGATTAAGTAACACAGTCCAAGGTTTCTGAATTAACCGCAAGTCCATTACAATCAAAATGCTTGTCATTATATGCCTGAGGTGAAACCATGTATTAAACTTGTGATTAAAGGTTAAATTCCCACTTCCACACCATTATGCTTCTTCCCCTGGAGTGAAGCCTTGCAATAGGCTAAATGAAATTTCCCTGGGGGCAGCATCCCTTCTACAAAGCAGCCAGAGACCTAATACTTGCTAAATCTCCTGGTTCCAAATCTTGATGCAGAGGTGAAGATGCAGCATGTGGTTTGACAGAGAAACTGATTGGCAGGATGGACCATATGGCAACTCAAAGAAGCCGCTATGTTTAACAGCAATCCTCTGACCCTCTCTGTCCCCTCTATCTAAAATATACAACAGCAGACAGGTTTAAAAAGAAACAGTGGCTTTAACTCACCCGTCTTCCTGCAATGCACTTTTTGGATTGCACTGCTCTATCTCTACAAGATCTCTGCAGGGGAAAGGAAAATCGAGACGTTATTTTTTTTTAACTACACTGGAGAAAAACAAGCCAGCACAGAGGGACAACCCCTTCCTCTACTAGTCTGTGTTTGCAGCTTTGCATATTGAATTAGAAGTACATTTTAATACATGATAGGTTTTTTTATTTTTCTTCATATGTTTGATCTGGGACATGAGGAAAAAAGTTTAATCTTTGCACCTTTACATAAAGGCTAGATAGCCTACAAGTGATGATGGAGAGAGAAGCAGGAGCAGTCACACACAGTGCTCCCAGGGTCAGGATCTCAAGGAGGAAGGCAAGCCTTTTCTTACCAAAGCATGTAGAAGTTCTCCATGCAAAGCCAATGTCACAGACTAATATTTTTGCAATACATATTTTTAAAGATGTTGTTCCTGAATTAAAAAACTCCTATTAGCTATGATTCTATTACACAGGCAATATATTTTTGCTTCCAATTCTTGGAGAGAATAATTTTCTATTTCTTGAGGGAAGAAAGGAAAAAAGAACAATATTTTGACAAAGTCAAGTCACACTAATTTATTTGTCACATTTTGCTAAAGTTTTCTCCTCATACAGGCTAATCTGAGCTTGACTATGAAATGTGGCTTTGAGTTGGTAGGCCTGAAGACTGATTGAACTGCTGAATAACAAATACAGCCCTTTATATCACAACTAAAGCAAGAAAGATGTTGTAGCGTCTGTGAAACAGACTGGCATTAGGAAATATCTAACTAAAATAAGTTCCTGGATACATTATTTCTTGACAAAGCCATCACTGGACACATAGGTCACTGAAATTTTGTTCCTCTGTTCTGTGTATTACACCAACACATTACCTTTTTGCTCTCATTTTCATAGTGTAACATAATAGATGAGGAAAAGAAAGTGAGTGATTGTAACAATGTTATTGGTTCTGAAGTTGAGACAAGGCATACTATTACTCCCTGCAGGATACAGAGATGAACTTCTAAGGATTTTGACAGATGATTCATGATTTTTAAAAGGCCTGTCCCCATTGTATTTTCTTAAGTATGAACATGTTCGAGCACAGCCCTATATAGTATTTAGATCTCAAAAGGAAGCTGAGGGATTTCTAGTACTGTGCTCAAACCTGAAGAGAAATCTTTGTTTTCTCAGAAAACATTTACATATGAACACAAGGAACCAAATTATCCTGATGCTTAAGGAAACTGCACACAACACAGCAAACTTTTTCTTTTTTCCCTGGCAATGCAGGAAAAGCCCTGTTTCAGTCAAGAAAGTATAACAGATGGTAATCTTAAGCAAAATAAATACAAGAATACGCTCATGCAAATAATTGCAAAATAAAATTTGGATGGCTAAATCAACCTAGTATTTCCCTCTTTAGGAAGTGTTAACAAATATTTGAAATTTTATTTACCTACATAAGTAATACTTCTGTAATTTTTTCAAATAAGAGACTTTTAAGTTTTTAGTTACTGCACATAACTTTTCTTATTGTGTTGCTGGTAGAAGAAAAACATTAGGATTTGCATATTATTTAGTTTTCCAGAGGATTCAATTAGGACATATGACATGGGTTAATTAATCAATTTTATTAACACAACCTACTGGGCTAAAAAGCCCAGGAGTTCAGGTAGCCAAGGAGCAATGCAAAACCTTCTAAGCATGAAGGAAGTAAGCTGTCAAGTAGACTGAAAGCTATGTAAAGGAGGAATGTCTTGTATGTGTTGAAATCCATGTCCATCACATGATTGTCATAGTACAGTTCAGAAACCTGTCTGCACTGAGAATAATCAATAATCAATAGCATTTCATTATGACTCTTCATGGAGTACAAAGAAATGACAGAGGAAGGAAATGTGATGTGGAATTTATCCAGGCAAGCATTAACTCTGACTGTGTAGGATTCAACCAATGATGGGTATGCACATCTGGGGCACATATCCCAGTAACAGCATATAGCATATAGATGGAGACTCTTTCAGTGAAGAGCAAGAAATGTCTAAATTTATGATTATCTCTGTGAAGTGGTGTCAGCTTGGATTTGAATCCAAACTTGAGTTCAAACTTCCTCATTCTTCATATGTTGATTTTTTCTGTGGTCTGGTGCTGAACAAAGTATCTGTTTCCCAGGTGGGGAGTCAGATCTGAGGCAAGGGGAGGAGCTGAGTTCAGTGTGAGTTTCATTCTGCTAAACAGAATGGATGTGACTCCAGGTCTTATTTTCAGATCTTAGCACTAGTTTTCCAGACTCTTAGATTTATTGAGTTTAATAAGCTTTAGATAAGATCCTGAATACAGTCCTCAAGCTCATTTCACATGACACATAATGCTGTGACTTTTCATTTTTTGAGTTACTTTTGTCTATACATGTGTCCATCAAGGGACCAAGATTAGGCTAGCTGTTCTACAGTTACCTGGATCTTCCTCTTTGCCATATTTTTTTAAGATGTGTATTTTTTTTCTTTTTTTTTGCCTTTTTTTTGTTTGTTTGTTTTTTACTCATTTTTCAATAGTCATGGGCCTTTGAATACAAAGAATAGTCTTGTAATGATACTGGTTAGTTCCCTCAGTATATTCAGATGCTCCTGACATCATCATACTGACTTGTGCATGTCAAACTTGTTTTGGGGATTTCTAACTAGGTTTCCCTCTGCTTTGGGTAATGGTTTCATTCCCACAGACTGCTGCCCGGCTTAGGGACCTGATAAGCCTCAGAGCAAACCTTGTCAGTAAAACTGAGACAGAAGTGGCTCTAAGGCTTTTCTGCATCATTTATCACTAGATCCCTTGCCTATTGAAAAATGAGATCACATTTTTCTCTGTATTCCTTTTGGTGCATGTGTACTTACAGAAATCCTGCTTGTTGTCTTTCACATTCTTTTCTATTTCCAGCTCAAGTTTCAACTTCCGGCTTTCATTTCAAACCTGTATGCTTGAGCAATATCTCTGTAGTTCTCCCGAGTAGCTAATTCCCATTTCTACCTTCTGTGCATTTAATCTTTGCATTTAAGCTCAGTCATGTGTTTCCTGTTCATCTATTCTGAACATCTAACATGATTATTAAACTGTCTGCACATTTGTAAGGACTGTTGTCCTTGAAGATGAGCTAGTTCTCCTGGGCTGTATAGGACAATCTTTCATGTGCCAATCAGATTCCAGAAGAAAATAAAACTTGATATGCTTGAAGTCCAGATCTTTAGTTCTGCTATTCATCTCACTTATACTTTTTAGAAGAAGGCTTTGTGAGCCTTTAGAAGGCTTGTTGATCAGGTGGTCTGTAGCAGATGCTCACCACAACATCACCCATGTTGGTCTGTCTTTGACCAGCTTGCTGTTTGCTCCAAGGTAAAGTTCCATGCATGTTAACTGCTCCACTGCACTAAATTCAACCCCTCCTGCTTGCTTTCCTGTCCAGTCCATGCTAAAGGGCCTGTATCCATCTGTTGCAGCGCTCCGTTCATGAGTCATACCCCATTACACATTGTGATCCTAATGAGACGACAGCTCTGAAACTATTCATAGGCAGTCTCGAATTTCTCCAGTTTGTTTCCCATGCTGTTTGCAGGCACTTGTGACGAGATTCTAGTCAAGCAGCTTCCATAGGTCTAATGAGACCACCTCCATTAACACAGATTCCTCTGGGTGGCTCTTCACTTCTCCTCAGGTCTCCACTTCTCTTCAGTTATTTTCAGTATTCCCCACAGCCTTGTTTAAAGCCCACGTCACTGAAGTAGCAAACCATTTTGCAAAAATATCTTTCTCTGGCTTTGTCAAATTGCTTCTCTTTCTCCTCAGGCAGTTCTCATTCTCTACAATTCCTTATAGAAACAATAAAACCAAATGTCAGTGATGCTTTAGATAAAAGTTCTTCATTTACTCTAGCTACTTTGTTTTCCTGGTACTTTTAATAGATTCTTGATGTACTAAGGTAGGTTCTAACGCTTAGGAGGGAAGTAAAACTACTGATGAACGATCTTATTGAAATTGGTGAAAATGCTGTAACTCCTTTCACTCAGACAGTGTTCATGATTTCACCCTCAAAAGCTGAATTTTTGAATTTTGTTAGTATTTCCTAGGTACCACTGCTAAAAAAAAAACCTGAACCAACCAATCAAGCAAAAAACAAACCCCAAAACTAATTCATGTGCCATTCTAAGTAGCAACACAGTTATGCTGAAGCCGAACTTTCTTCTGCCGTGGTAGGTTATCCCTCCCACCTCCAAATGTGAATATTCATATATTTTGATTCATTAACTCATCAAAAACAGTGCACATCACATTTCTGAAGTCTGTTATTTGGAATCTCAACTGGAAACTTTTAATTTATTTTTTCCTCAGGTAAGTGCTACACTGGTTTTCTAACTTGGAAGGAGGTAAATAGTGGAAGCACTGACAAATACAGTTTGTTTTATAACCACATCATTTAATAAATGCATCACAAGCAATGTCTATACAGTATTTAAGACACATGATGGGCATATCTGAAATAATGTAAGTATTTAAGTAAGTATACTTATATTATATTTAATATAATGTAAGTAACAATAGTGTGAAGGTAGGGAAACACCAACCTCTGAGCAGGTGGCAAAGCTGTGCCTTGGACTGCAGCTGTGAAAACTGTGCTGATATCCATTCCTCTGCATCTTTGTTGTTCTTCACTGATCTCCAAACTTGCTCTAATCAAGCTAATTCAGGTTAACAAATGAACTATCTTTGTTTTTCCCAAACGGGTACTCAGGGTAACCCTACTTTGATGTTACAAGAAAAGCAAGAAAGATTTAGCGAATTTATGAAGTTGGAAGTTAGGGTTCTGAATTCTGCATAGTCTGACAGTTTCTGCCTTGCAGAAACAAGATGCCAATTTAGACTCCCTGCAGGACAGCTTCTCTGTGTAACAAAGTTCAACTGCAACTGTGAGCTAGAAAACTCCATTCCTTGATAGGAGAACTGAGTACCAAGAACTTGTCTCCAAAGGAGTTGAGAATTCAGTGAATGCTAAAGGAATATAACTCCTAACTATTACAGAACCACTGTGTGGTTCTATAAAAGTCAGCAGCTCACAAGCTATGCTGCTATCTCGTGTCTTCTCTATAGTGTTCAGTGACAGCACAAGAAACAAGAGGTGCAAGTCGAAACACAGAAAATTCTATTTGAACATCAGAAAACATGTTTTTACTGTAAATGTGGTTAGATTCTGGAATTGCTTAAAGAGGTTGCAAAGTTCCTTTTCTTGGTGACATTCAAAGCCCAACTGCACATGACCTAGAGCAACCTGGTGTATAACCAACTCTGCTTTGCACAGGTGGCTTGGACTAAACAGTGTCCAGAGGTCCCTCGCAACTTCAATGACTCTGTGATAGTCATCACTATTGGCTAAAAAATTTTATTTGCTCTTGCAAGCATTCCAGCCATTTGACTTAAGAAGCTTTGCTATGATAATTTTGGAAAGCAAAGATAAGTGAAATGTAGTGACACATCCTACTCTGCTTAGAACATTGACTGTTAAGAAGATCCAACCTGTCTTTCCCTAAATACATTGATGAAACCACCAATCAGAATTTAAATGCACTTATCAGTTGGTTGCAGTTGGGGTTTTGTTTGTTTATTTATTTATTTCCTTTATCTCAGCCCTGGATTAAAGGCAAAAGAAGAAATGATTACCAGGAAGAATCGTGAGTCATCAACGATTTTATGATGTTGATGTCATTCTTTTTATTTTAGATGTGAACATCAATGTCAGTGTGCAAAATACCTCAGCTTTTACGATGGAGTCAGATTTTAAGGAAGGTATTTCTTTTATGACATTTCCATCAACAAATCTTATGGACCATTTAAAAACCCGACTAGATTATGCAGGAATTTTTCTTGACCCGTATTTTCTTTAACACCTACTTTATCCAATGACTTCTGTCGCTCTTTTCCTGCATTTCTGAGTAAAGCATTTTCATATAGGAGGAAAGTATAAGCTTACTTTGAAGTATTCTTCCACTTCCTTTTTTCATCAGCCATGTTTGAATTTTAAACACACACTACATGAAAGGCAATAATTGAAAAAATTAATTCTTTTCTATTATTCTTGCTCTCTCCATTTTTTTTTCTTTTTTTTTGGCCTACAATAACAGTATTGTTCTCCTGCATGAAGTCGTTTCTTTTGAAGTCTACTTTATATGAGATTAACGTTTTTGTCATGTCCATTTATACTTATCTATCTTAGAATATTGGCTTTATCTTTTTCATCACCATTATTTTTATATTTCAGTTCAATCTATAGTCATGAATTATTATTGTTATTATTGACTTCCTCATTCCCTTTTTCAGTGTAAGGTACTGTAGAAATAAAGACGATACTACTACAAAACCAAATTGAATAGACAAGACAAACAGCATGTCAGAGAAAGGGATATATTTTACAGCTGAGCAAGCATATTGGTAGTTTGTTAGAGTTGTGGTAGCACTGTAATTTTCCCTCTCAATGCCTCATGAGAGTATCTTAAGTGGTTGCTCAGTTTCTATTGCCTATAAGAAAATCAAAAAAGTCAATATAAATTTTTCGGGGGAATGGTGGTATTTTTGATAAAGGAATTAAGGAGAAGAAGTAAGGAGATAAACCTAATAGCATCTGTAAAGTGGCTGCAGTGAAAATTATGAAAAAGGCCATGGAAGAGATCTGAAAGTCAGTGACAAAAGGAGGGGAATTGTACTGCAGAAAGCAACCTGACACCATCAATTTCTGATATTCCTGGCTAAAGCCACTTCTTGTTTTTGTTTCTGCAAGCCTAGGTTTTTTTGGCACTGATCCAGAAAAAGTAAAGCCAGCAATGAGTCTGTTGAAGCTTCAGTCTGTTTTTGTGAATTTTTTTTCAGTTCTCTTTGAGTGTTTTTCATCTCCTTTTCTATCTTTGTTGAAACATGTTTCCTTCTAGTTTGCCAGTGTAGTTAGGTTATCACTGTGTATTGTCTTCTGGCTTCGTGGGAAAGTAAATCTTGGCTAGTTAACATGGGATTTCTGTTAAAAAACTTGAGTCATTGGGTCATCTCACCAAAATCCTCTGGCTGTGTTACAGCATTGAATAGTTGTGTAGCTTTATACAAACAGAAGCAAAGGCTTGGAAAACTGTTATTAATTCTTTGAATTAGAAATGCAATCAAATCCCTCAGACTGCCATTCCAATAGTATATAAAACCAAAGAATGCCTTTGGGAATTTCACTCAGCTGTCTTTACAATGAACCTTGTCAGTTATGGCAAGAGTTATAGATGCAAGTGTTCTGATACAGGAACAGGGTCTCTTATGAAGCTGATTCCTTCAAGTTCACAATCCTCCGAAGAACTTCAGTGCTATTTCTTAAATATAGATCTAGAATAGAAGACTTTATTTTACATTGTTAGATTACTGGTTTCTGAAAGAAATCACAAAGTCCACGAGGTCTGATCAAGTTCATAATATGTATCTTAAAAGAAAGAAAAAGTTATCCAAGAAATAAGCAGCCAACTTTAAATATTTATTTTGATCAACATTCTTTTTAAAAAAAATCATAAAACATTTCTATATATACATTATTAGTTCCTGCATTAGTTTCCTTCCATTGTTATGGAAAGAGCCCAAAGCTATCCGTACAAGATGTTTCCTTGTCACATATTTCTGTGAGAACCAGACTAGCTGAAATTGAATACATGGCATTATGAATTTAGTGTTTATTCATGGGGATGAGAAACAAAGGTGCATTACACACTTAAATTGCACAGAAATTCCCTTTAAGTATCTTATATTCTCTGAGAAAATCAAGGCCGAAAGCAGAACACATGCCTGCAGAAGCGGGATCTTGTCTACACAACACTTTTTTAAACTTAGGCAGACAAAACCTTGTGGTGTTTAAAGTGCCCCATCTGTCCCCTCTTATATAGGGAATATAGTACAGTAGTACTTTTTCCCTGCATGCCTGATACTGAAGTTTAAGTCAGTTGCATAGAGTGCAACCATAATGTGGCAAGATAGTCCACCCTGAACACACCTAAAATCTAGTAATGCATACTATGCAAGCTACCATGCAAGCTACCTTGCAAGTTCAGCTGCTGGTACCAGGTCGCTGTCTTGATGTTAAATGATGCTAACGCCATCCTAGTTCACCAGACTTCGAATATAGATTCTTTTTTCAAACAAGATGTAACAGATAAGCTAGTCTGTGAGCTTGTAAATCTGTGACTACCAGTCCATCACTTCATAACTGTAAAAGCCCAGTCCAAATTTCCATATGGCAGACTCTTCCACATACTTCCTTGAAGTGTGGAGCTTCTCCCATGAAGCAGGGACGCCTCTTCATGGTTACTTCCCAGGGATTAAGAAAAAGAGAAAGATCTGCCCGCTATCTCACATGGTGAGTTATATTAATCTCTACTTAATGATTTTCTTTTGCTAGCTTCAATACAATTGCTTTAATATAATTTTTTTGTTACAGTGCATTATATTACTTTGTTATATAAAACTTTATAGTAGATTTTGGAAATTTTTTTTGCTTTTACACTGTGTAGTAAATAATTCTGATTAGGATCTTTCGTCTGTTCACCTGTTCATTAATTTGTCATAATAAATAATTCCTTTATATAAATCTTTCTGTTTTGCCATCATTAAAACCTGTGGGACAAAGTGTTTTAATCAGACTTCTGTAATTCCTTTAAATTTAAACCACTAACAGTCCGAGTCTAAGATAGGATTCAGCCGCACCTAAACCCTTCCCTGAGAAGGTGTTTCGAAAGCAAGGGGGTCCTTTCTGCACCTTGAGACTGACCCGTAAGGCTTTGCTTTTTAAAACTTTGTCTAAGCCTTCCACTCTCCAGTGACACATAATGAAGGCTGTGAGCCACAGCGACCGATTAGAATTCAGCACAAAACCACTTCTAAATTGTCTGTTGCGCTGTGCTACATTGAATAAAACACTATGGTTGTTCTGCAAATGAGGCATTTTTATCAGCTCATATTTATTGTTTATGAACAGTGTTTTCTGACAGTCTTGGAAAAGCCTGTAAGATTTTTATAACGACCTGGTTTTATATTCCTTCCTGTAATGGATAAACTGGCAAGGATATAAGCATAAGCAAAGACATGTTGCTAAATGAGTATCAGTAGACGTGGTCTTCTGCATATTATCACTGTACTTTGTGAATATAATTCATCCTTTATAATAAAATATTATCTTACAGCAAGTAATAGCGGGGCTGGAACACCAGACACTAATCAGTCTGTGGTGATTGCTCATATCAGCCTGAGCCTACTTGTTCCACAACAGAAATAACAAATCTTATATCATCTCTTTGGCAATTCTGGTTTATGAGTGCAATTATGTGCACTAGGGGCTAGTGGTATTAATATAAATAAAAGCACTAAGTTTAAACAAATCTATGTAGTGGTAAGTTTAATTACTCAACTGTATAAAAATTTGTTAACCTGTTAATAGCACTGTGAGCTAGGAACTACATAATTGTTCTTGGTATTTTTTCCCAACTTGTTTTCTTTAGAACCATCAATTAGCAAAATGTTTAAGTATTGCTACACACATGGCAACTTGTTACACACAATTTGTTTTGTTGAAAGATTTATAGACTTGCCTATGTGAATTAGAGGTAATTATCACAACTTCAAACTCCTCCACTGTGCAGAGTTCTGTATTAATGATGTTGAGGACTATAGCTTAATTAGTGACATTTCAGTATTATGACTATTTAATTCTAAATTAGCCATTATGTGAGGCACACATGTTATCCTGTGGTAGACTAACCTTGTCTGATTGCCTCTCTTTCACTCCACCTACTCTGCATGACGGGGGAATAAAGAAGATGAAAAAATTAGTGCATCAAGATAAGGACAGATAGATCATTCACCAGTTACCTTTGCAGGCAAAACAGCCTTGTCTTGGGGAAAACTAATTTATTGCCAACTAAAAAGAATAGATTAGAATAGAAATAAAGACAAACCTAAAACCACTTTCTGCCCTGTTTCTTCCTGAGCTTAGCTTTACTTTTTCATTCACAACTCCTTTCTCCCCTCCCACAGGCATTGCAGAGAGATGGAGAATAGGATTCAGTTCATAACACTTTATCTCTGAAACTCATTCCCACTCACACTCTTCTTCTGTTGCAGTGTGGGGTCCCCCTTCCACAGGCTTCATTTTTTCATTAACTGCTCCAGCATGGGTTCCTCTCTCCCCAGGTCCACAGGCACTGTCAGGAGCTTATTCCAGTGCTTTCCATGGCATGCAGCTTACTTCAGGGTGTGTCAGCCAGCTCCACTGTGGGGTTTTCCATAAGCTGTAGGTGGGTAGCTGCTTCACTGTCATCCTCTAGCCTGCCTCACCATGGTCTTGTCTCCATGGGCTGCAGGGGAATCTATTCCAGTGCCTGGAGTGCCTCCTCCCCCTCCTTCTTCATTGACCTTGGTGTCTACAGAGTTGTCACTGATTCAGCTTTGGCCAGCAGTGGGCCCATCTTGTAGTCAGCTGGAACCATCTCTGACCAACGTAGGGGCATTCCTTGGCCTCTTCACACAGAAACCACTCCTGCAGCCTCCCCCTGCCATCAAAATCTTGCCACATAAATCCAACACATATCCTTAAGAGCTTTTTTTTTAAGGATTAAAATACTAGCAGGTTACAGTGATGTGCAGTGATTGAAACAGATGTTATAAAGATATACATTGTGACCACATGAGTCTGGTGTCAAATATATGGAGGGATAGTAAGTGTGAGAACTTGCATAAAGCACAGAAAAGATGTGGAGTTTTTTCTCTAATGAAATACAGTAAGGATAAAATGGAGAAAAGTCATTGACACTGACATGCCTATGGACCACAGAGATCCTTGAGCTAATCTTCACTGGGCTGAAAGATCCATGTAGAAAAGTGGAGGGCCATGTGGCTGCACCAGATGGTGTCCACAAATGTTTTATCTGCATTTACATGGCACCACATTGAAACAATGAAGACTTGCCAGCTCTCCTGGCTTATGCTGAGCTAGTTTGATGACAGCATCACAGGATGTCTAACAGGCTGAACACATCCACTAGTGACTGAGAGTTGATGGCACAGCTGGGCAAGCCTGACACATTTCATTCAGGCGTATCCTGCCTTTTGGAGGGAAAATCACACTAGTCCTAGAATCATAGAATCATTTAGGTTGGAAAAGACCTTTAACATCATCAAGTCCAACTGCAAACCTGACACTTCCAAGTCCAGCACTTACTCATGTCATTAAGTGCCACATCCATGCATCTTTTAAATATCTCCAGGGTTGATCACTGAACTACATCCTTGGACATCCTTTTGGTGAAGAAAATTTTCTCTAATATCCAGTTTAAACCTCCCCTGATGCAGCTTGAGGCCACTTCCTCTTGCCTATCATTTGTTACTTGTGATATTGAATTTTAAAGTTGCAGTATGCTGGACTTACCTGACAGGGTGACTTTTTTAAGTTGTGGTATCTACTTCCAAAAACTGCTTGAATTTTGCAGCATATTCAGATACATTTTGGAATTACAAGATTTTACTGAACTGCATGAGAAAAAGCCAACACTATACCCTTGTTAAATTGATTGTTGAATACTAAATTCATTCAATGTTGTGAACTTTCCATAGCTTTATTTCTCAGAGTGAGTTTTCACATTCACTTTGCTACATTAAATTGCCCATGTTTCTTTGATGATTTTTTTCTTCCGAAGAACAGCATCCTCTGGCATATACATACACATTCTGTCTACTTTCTTGTTTGCATCAGGATTTCAGATTTATCTCCATGTACCTCAAACTGTCATTTTTATGCAAGAGTCCTGGAGCAGAGCTCTGTGACAAGAGGTAAATTTAAAAGAAAATTCTGTAACTAAATTCTATAACAACAAACTCACAAAATCTACCTATAGAGCTCTGTGTAGAATATAGCAGAGTTATATATTTGGGTTTGGTTTTGATTTTGTTTTTTTTTGGAAAGGTCATGTCTGGTGAAAGGTTCCTTATGCCTTTGACTGTACTTCCCAACTTCCCACATCACTAAAAACAGTGCCACTTCAGCCTTTCAGTCAGATGCTCTTGGGAGTGTACAAGGCAAAGATCTCAAAAAAGATTGTCTGCAGCAACATGTTAACTTTGTACTGGACATTGGATGCTTACAAGGAAGATGTTAAAAATAGATGAATTAGTCACACAGACATATTTTCATTTCTTCATTGTGATATGGAATATTTCTACTTTCTTTAATAATCAGCTTTGTGGAGGATGAAAGCCTGCTTTAAATGCAGCAGATGGGAGAACATCAGGGATGGTTTTAGGATACCCACTGCCTTTGTAAACATTATTCTTTGATCTAATTTTAAGTCACATCACGTTCACAGAAAGTCCAAACCCAGTCTTTTCTTCCCTTTTCTTTACATTAAATTACACTGTTTATGGATAAAACTATATGATTTGCAGGATGTGAATTCATGGCTAGGCTTCGCGAACGAAGATTTAGGAAGGGCTCTACCCACGTTTCTTGCAAGCGCGTTGGTGGCTAAAAAGGCCAATACGAGAAAGGCAAGTCCGGTTGCAAAAGATACAGCAGAAAGACTCCTTAGATGGTATATTCTGCAAGGCTCGATTCTTTCTGCGTTGTCTTTTCTCCTCAAGAGTGATCCTGCGTGCTTTCTCAAAAGCATCAGCAGCGTTATAAATGGTCTGTCTCCAGGCCTCTCGATTAGAGGCCAGAGTAGACCAGTTATGGTGATCAATATACCCGAGGCTGAGTTGTTGCTTCAGGGAGTCCTTGTATCTTTTCTTCGGGGCTCCTCGCTTGCGGCAGCCACTGGCAAGTTCACCATAAAGCAGGATCTTAGGGAGGCGGTGGTCCTTCATCCTGGAGACGTGCCCTGCCCATCGCAGTTGCGTTCTCAGTAGCATGGCCTCAATACTTGTGATTGCTGCCTGTTCAAGAACAGATGTGTTGGTCACATAATCTGACCAGTGGATGTTCAGGATTGTACGGAGGCAGCGTTGATGGAAGCGTTCTAGGAGACGCAGGTGGTGGCGGTAGATGACCCATGATTCGGAACCATATAAAAGGGTAGACAGCACAATGGCTCTGTAAACACTGATCTTGGTGCTTTTCTTCAGGTGTTTATTATGCCAGACTCTTTTATGGAGTTTTCCAAAAGCACTATATGCCTTCGCTAACCTATTGTCTATCTCCCCGTCAATCTTACCATCTGAGGAGATGAGGCTGCCTAAGTAATTAAACTGTTGGACTGATTTGAGTTCTGATTGGCCGATGGTGATGTGGGGGTGATGGAGGACTTCCTGAGGTGCAGGTTGATGGAGAACTTCCGTCTTCTTTAAGCTGACTTCCAGCCCAAAGAACTCAGCAGCATCTGCAAAGCAGGATGTTAAACGCTGCAGAGCTGCTTCTGTGTGGGCGACAAGGGCAGCGTCATCAGCATATAGTAGCTCCCGGACAAGATGGTTTAGGGTCTTAGTGTGGGCCTTCAGACGCCTTAAGTTGAATAGGCTTCCATCAGTACGATATCGAATGTAGATACCATCCTGAACATCGAGGTCTGCCGTGGCCCTTTGGAGCATCATGCTGAAAAAGACTGTGAATAAGGTAGGAGCGAGAGCGCAGCCTTGTTTCACACCATTCTTTATTAGAAAGGGCTCAGAAAGTGTGTTGCCATATCTGACTTGGCCGTGCTGATCCTCATGAAGTGAGATGATCATTTTAAGGAACTTGGGGGGACAACCTAAACGTTCCAAAATCTGCCACAGACCTTTTCTGCTCACAGTATCGAAAGCCTTGGTGAGGTCGACAAAGGTTACATAGAGACCTTTGTTCTGTTCCCTACACTTCTCTTGCAGTTGTCTGAGAACAAATATCATGTCTGTGGTGCTCCTGTTGGCTCTGAAGCCACACTGACTTTCAGGTAGAATTTCTTCTGCTATAGCGGGTATTAGTCTGTTCAGGAGTATTCTTGCTAAGATTTTGCCAGCAATGGAGAGCAGAGTAATACCACGGTAATTTGAGCAGTCTGATTTAGTACCTTTCTTCTTATACAAGGTGATGATGACTGCATCACGAAGGTCTGAAGGTAGTTCGCCTAGTTCCCAACAGCGCACCACAAGCTCATGAAATTTAGCATGGAGTGCAAGGCCCCCATGTTTCCAGACTTCAGGTGGAATTCCATCAACCCCAGCTGCCTTGCCAATTTTCACCTGCTGTATGGCCTTGAGGGTTTCTCCTAAAGTGGGGGCAGTATCCAATTCGTGTTTCACCAGTCGTTGTGTGATGGACTGAATTGCTGAGTCTTGGATTACACGGTTGGTACTGAAAAGAGTCTGAAAGTGTTCAGACCATCTATTCAGAATGGAGGTTTTATCTGTCAGAAGCGTTTGACCATCTGCACTAAGTAGTGGGCTATGGACTTGGTATGTAGGCCCGTATGCTGTTTTCAGGGCCTCATAGAATCCTTTGTGATCCCCTGTATCTGCACAAAGTTGAGTTTTTGCAGCTAAATCGGTCCACCACTTGTTCTGGATGGATAAAACTATATGATTTGCAGGATGTGAATAGATTGACAGAAAAAACCCACTGCATTCTTTTTCTGCTGCCTGTTTATCCTTAAATGTAGCTCAGCAAACATGAGTTATAGGTGATAAAAATAGTTGTAGCTTCTTGCAGAAGAGGAAGAATGTTCAACTATGAACTCTGCAAAGTTCACAATCATGGAAGAAAGAGTGCTCCCATTTCATTCCGGACAGATAAATGACACATTTCAGTTCCAATTAATCTTCAGACACTGAAAACATTAAAAAAAAAAGAACAGTATACAGAGAATTTTTGTTTAATGTAGCATTTGAAGACTCATTCACTTTCACCTGTGGTTAGATCCCGTCTCATTTGGTATTATCACCCCTTTGAAGAAAAGACTATGGAAGACATGGTGCCATTGTAGGAAAACTAACACTATTTTGTACTATTAAAATTATTCAAGAGATAAGTTTCTTTCCAAGCACTCAATTGAAAATACGTAAAGTTTATATTTCAAATGTTTAGCCAAAGCCTGATACAGTTTGTTGGTGTCACTTCTGCAGGTGTGAATGAGCTGAGTGCTGTTAACAAAGCAGCCAACAGATGAAGAAACCTGAGCAGCAGCTGATGAAGAGGGGTATAAAGATGAGGCCAACACACCTTCTCAGAACAGCTGTGGTGGGTTGACCTTGGCTGGATGACAGGTGCATGCCAAGCCACTCCATCGCTCCCCTCCTCAGGTGGATAGGGTAAGAAAGTAGGATGGAAAACACTGAACCGAAACAAACTAGAAAGAACTATCATGGATTGAGATAAAGGCAGTTTGTTATAGCAAAAACAAAGGTTGTAGTCATACAAGCAAAGGGAAAAAAACAAACCAACAAATATTTTATTCTGCACTTCCCATCAGCGGATGATGTTCAGCCACTTTCCTGGGAAGCAGGGCTTTGACACACGTAGCGGTTGCTCTGGAAGGCAAACTTCATAAATAACAAATGCCTCCCTTACTTCTCCTTTCTCTTAGCTTTTATAACTGAGCAGATGTCATATGGCATGGAATATTCCTTTGGTCAGTTTGGATCAGCCTTTCTGGTTATGTGCCCTCCCAGGATCTTGCCCATCCCCAACGTGCTGGTGGGGAGGCAGAATGTTGGAGAGACAGTCCTGTGCCAGCTTTGCTCAGCAGTAGCCAAACACTGGTGTGGTACCAGCACCTTTTTAGTCACCAAAGCAAAGTACAGCACTGTGAGGGCTGCTGTGGAAAAATGAACTCCATCTCAGCCAGACCAAATACAGCAGCATGCACATCCTCAGCTGTGGTGGTGACATAAGACATGATCTCAAGCAGCCACTGGAGCAACTGTTCCTGAAATGTTTGAGGCTCTGACACAGCTGGAGCTTCAGAAGGAGGGTGCAGCTCTGTAAGTCTCAAGACACAGGAAGCTGTGGGATCTCTCTCTGAGGCCAGGAAAAATTCATTTTCCTCCAGGAGATCTGCAGCTGCTGAGGAGTTGTGTTGCCTAGTGAAGGAGCTCCAGGTGGAGGTCAGCAGACTGTGTCGCATCAGGGAAGATGAGAAAGAGGTTGGCCAGTTCTCCTCTGAGACCCTGTTGTTTCAAGAACCCAAAATGTCAACTGTTGCAGAAGAGTCTGTGCCTGTCAGGTTGGAAAATAGAAATTCCTTTGATGGCAAAGACTGAAAGCTGGTGACTTCAGACACCAGGAGGAAGGCTCCCGCTACAGCCTAAAATTTGAAGTTACACAGTAGATTGACTGCCCTCTGAGCTGATGAGGAGCAGAGTGTGTTGCCAATGAAGCATCCATGCTACTTGGCCCTGAGCCACACGGAAGAAACAAGCAGAAATGGTAAATGACAGCAGTAGGAGATTCCCTGAGGAGAACAGCAGAGGTCTCCATCTGCTGACCTGATCTATAACCTAGGGAAGTTTTACTGCTCCCACAGCTCTCTTTCAGAAATTTGTGGAGGTGCTGCCAAGGTTTGTCTGTCACTCAGACTTTTATCCTGTGCTGCTCTTTTTTGTGGACACCGATAGTAGTATCAGGGGAAACCTGGATACTATCCAACATGACTACATGGCTCTGGAGAGGGTGATCAAAGATATAATGGACTAGGTCTCCTTCGTCCTTTTAGTGAAGGAAAAGGGATTCTCTCTTTAAGAACTGATCACTGCTTGGAGGAGACCAAGATACCAAGGTCTGCACCTCAGAAAGAATAACCCTATGTTCCAATATAGACCAGGGGCTGACCACATGGGAAATAACTTTTCCAAGAAAAAATTCTGTGGACTGTCTACTCCAGCAGCATTCACATTCAAGTAGAAAAGACAATGGTGTACAATAACAGAAAAAAACCCAGAGTTTGAGTCATTGACTCATCATTCAGTCAACATATGTGTGTTTCTTATAGAAAACTGAATTTCTTTGGTTGGATTTCTCATTGTACTACCCTCATATCCCTAGATGAGACGCAGTGTGTTTTTCTGAAAGATTGCTCCACTGGACATTTACATAGATTTACATTCACATTCTATGATGAACTGTACAGTAACAGTGGAACAAATTCCTTCCATCAATATTCAAAGAAGAAAACAGAGTTCTGATGGTAAAAGCTATAGAATCTGTGATTATTGCAGGCAGGCTGACTGTAAATATAGTCCTTTTGGTTCCTTGAAGGCTCCCAAAACTCCAGCACCAACCGCAACCAACCATACGTCAAATAATCTTTTGATTTGCTCACATGCATGTATGAAATCAGCTGTTCTCACTGAAGATTCATTTACACTGTCAACCAAACAACATGAAGTTCATTCTAAGACTGAGAGGAGGGTAAATCACAGAACAAGAAAATAAATAATCGTTTGGGGAAAAACTGAAAATGTCTAGAAAATTTTAAAATGAAAAACTAGAGCCATTGGCAAATATCACAGGGTGATAATGAGTACAGCAGAGGGAAATGAACATCCTTTTACCAGTTGTGATTGGAAATATTAGCAAAACTTGGAAGCTGTAGAATAGTTTTAGCCTATTCCACCAAAGACACTCACAGAAAAGAAGAGATTCCTTAGGGATTCTTTTCAGTTGAAGATGTCAATGAAATACCTGATAATGTATTTCCTATTCAGGATATTTAAACTGGTTATATATCGTCATTTTCTCTTTTATGCTACTACTACCTGGTTCTAAACATAAGCTGTAGCAGTCATGGAGCTCTATTTTCAGCAGATAAAAATTAAAACCAGAGCACAAATAGGAAGAATGAAATGTAAATTTCCAGTTTCCTCTATCACTTTTACTATTAGTTTCTCATTACTGTACTGAGCTAGGTCCCTTATTTGAAGATAGTGACATTTAAGATTTAAGAAAACCCATACAACTCTGAAAGAATGTCTTTTTTAATGTGTGAAAGGTGATTATAGGGAAATTGGCCTGTAAATGGAAAAGCAGAGAAGCAGTAGCATGTAACAAGAATATTTTGCAATGATTTTGAATATGTTTATTGCTCATGCATGATTTTAAGCAGTTAGGAGATAAAATAGACGCTTTCATTCATCACTGTGCAAGCATGTGAGAGCAGTTATGGGGATGAAAGTGTCCTTTATTCTGTTCTATCACTCTGTCAGCTCTGAGGATCCTTCAGTTGTTTGGGTTTTTTTTTCTTTTTTTTGCTTAGTTTTTTTTTCCTTTTTCTGTCTTTTTTACTCAGAGAAAAGAGCAATAAATATTTTATTCAGAGCTGGTTTTATGCTGAGTCTATGTGAGAGTCAGGATTTCTGTAGAGTTAAATATGCATATAATTTTGAAATCAACACTTTAAATAGGGGCCATTTCAATATTAACAGCTAAGCATAGCTGACAATAGCATGGGAATGTTTCTGAGATTGAGTCTGGTTTTGTCTGCTCCAAGATCTTCTTGACTCTCTTTTAGTAGCAGCATGGTGAGCCTCCAATAGCAAAGGTGTTAATTGGGCTGTAGCTCAAGGAAGACTTCAGCAGTTGAAAAGTTCTTTTTGCATAAATGTATGAATGTCTTTGTTAAACTAAAAGGAAAACAGAAAATTCAGATATCTAATTAATCAATTTAATTTCTAACATGGCTAGTTTTGAAGACTTAGTCCTTTTTTATCAACTAAGTTCTAGAGATAATGCGTAGGAGTTTGTCCCTAATTTCCAGTCCCTTTCATTTGTTTTTATGAAGGCATGTATATAAGAGTGGAACTAGATGATGATGTCAGCTGTGAAATATTATCAGTCATCTGATCCTTCAAGTGTACCATCAGAAAAAAAAAAAGAAAATAAATATTCTCAAGTTTCAAGGAACATGAAATACAGTTTGATGTCAGCCTTCCCATTAAAACTACAGAGGAGTTGATATAAAATATGCTTACTGCATCAGTAATGGCAATCCTTATCAACTCAATTCAGAGGAATAAAGATTAATCATTTAACATTAGAATGAGAGTAGCTTTAATTTCCCTCTCACTTTACTCTTGGTTTTCTGAAATGTCTTATGTGAACAAAACTAATAAATGTAATCCAGACTATAATTCCTTTTTCTTTTGCATATCATAAAGTTGACATAAAATAAAAAAAATAAAAATCCAAGTAGTAAAATATCCAGCTAGTCAAAACCCTAGTGAAGTAAGATGAAGGGCAAGCTTTTCTTCTTTTTTTCTTTTTTTTTTTAGAAAAATACCCAAACCTTGCTTAGAATTTACATTTTTCTTTGAATATGTCTTTTAAAGGAAAATAAGCTCATTGAATTTGGGTGTGTGCTTTAGAAGCAAAACATGGGCTGAAAATTATAATTAATTTTTTATTATTAAAATGTATTGACTTCTTTATGATTAACATAGAGAGTAATAATCAGGTTCCACTTCTAATTATTTCAACAACTTGCTTCAAATGCTGGATTTGGAGCTTATTCTCATTTACCTCTTTTGAAAGATCTCTTAGTTAAAATAAAAATAAATAATAAAAAAGTAATGAAGTTTGCTTCAAGGATCTTTGGCTCCACCTTGTGTCCATTGAACTTTTCTAAATATCTGGCATGTCACATCAAAATGCAAAAGAAAAATATAGATTAAATTTTCTGCTTAAACTTTTACCATTGGCACCTGTGATGTTGGATTTGACCTCATCGTCCACTAAGGAGTAATGAAACTCAGAAAGTAGAGTATTTTCCATTTTTAAATAAATATAATATTTAAAATGCAATAGCATTTAAAATGGAGAGACACATAAACAACTCAGAAATGTTTTCCATGTTTACTAGTAAAGACATTATTTACTGGAACAAATTGATATAAGTAAATTGTTTAGTTACAGCAGAGTTTGACCAGGAAGATAGGAAAAGTAAAGTGTCAAATGGCAATGTCCTCTGCTCATATAGGGTAGATTGCACCTGAACTTTGAAAGAAGAACCAGATTTAACAAATCACCCTTTCAGATTCAGCTAGGCCAAATCTGAAGTCAGTTTTATGAAAACTAAACTCTGCCTTTTAGGTTCTACACTACAAAGAGTCTTTCTCTGTAAAAGGATCTTAAAAAGGAGAAGTGTTTGGCGTAAAGGAGGACAAATGTCTTCCTGATGAAGTCACCTGTAGAATTTCAGTTCCTGTATCCTGACTTTTGGTGTCTTTCTGCTCCTCTTCAACATTATGTTGATAATAATGTGCTAGACAATAATTGCTAGAGCAGCAAGTGGTGTATGTAATGAATGGGATTTATATTTTTCCCTGGCTTATCAATATTTCATAGAGTTATCTACCTAAAATCAGTCAGTGTTTCCCTCTTTCCTTTTAGGTTCCTGCACTGATAAAGAGTTGTGGGGGGCCTACCCTGTTAGAAGTGAATGTTACACTTCACTGTTTCATTTATGTGCCTTATCTTGTGGTGCACATCAGATCATTCAAGCTCCTCTAATTAACAGCAGAGATACCAGATGAGAGTCTGGGCTTTTGGAAACTTCTCTCATGAACTTTTCAGATGCCTCACTATATGACATGGGTGCCTCAATGCAGCCAGTAGTCATCTCAGGAATCAGGAGTATCTCTTGTTCTTCTAACTTACCTAGTATATTATAATGATAATAGATTACAAAGAACTAACACACAGGAAAGGGACATTTTAGATTACACCCTAGGAAGAAATGAAATGTTTTCACAATAAACAAAATCATCTCCGTGTTTTCTCAGTTTTGTCTATTAATTTAATTCCTTGCTGTATCCACTCAGCTATTTCTATTTACTCATTTTTTTTTTCTTCAGTTAGTTCTAATATATTATTAAGTTTGAGGTTGGTAGGGTTCTTTTTGTGATGGGTTTTTTTCTTTGGTTGTGTTTTGGGGGGTTTTGTCATCTTTGTCATCTGTGGGAATTTTTTCTAAAGCAAGAGATGCTACTGAGAATTTATATTAGTTTTTCTTCCTAAAAAAAAATGAGACATCAGGTTTGGTTCCATGATTTGGATAAACATCCATTTGTCTTGTCTTGCTGTTTTGTTTGTTTCTGTTGGAATTTTAATGCATGGTTACTAGTCTACATTACTGAAGAGAAGAATTTGCCAATCTGAACTTTTATCAACCAAATTATGCCATAATTTTTAATGCAAAGATCACATTTTTTTACCCCCTTGCTAAGGAAGGACATATTGAAAACAACTGCATAGACCAGAGTCCTACATGACCATTAAAAAATTAAGCTCAACCAGAGAGACAAAGTAAGAGAGTGCTCTGTAGGGCAAGAAATGAAAGGGCAAAAACTCTGTGCTTGTTTTACTATATTTTTTCCCCAAATTATACATTTTTCTTTCCCTAGACCTTTTCCTTCCTTGTCCCTGGGATCATAACAACTATTGTCTTCCCTGAAGCAGAGGAAAACAAAGGACTCAGCAAACCACTATGCAGTATAAAACACAGGCGCTCATTACTGTGATTGCTGCTCTCTCTGGTTTCTGTTAAAGAGCTGTCACTTCCTGATATACAAGTCACAGACTGAAAGCTGATCACCATGGTAGCTAGAGACAGATGTCGATGAGAACAAATCAGTCTGGTGTACAGTTTTTCAGTAGCCATCAGGGGCTCAAATGTTCAACAGTGCTGGTTTAGGGCCAGTGGAATTTGGCCTAACAGTTCTTTTCTAGCCACGCAACCTCTTTTCTAGGCTATAAAGCTTTGTAAAAAAATATTCAGAATTGCTCTCAGTCATTAGAAAGAAGGTTATAATATAGCTGGGGAGGCATTTTGAGCTTGATTTTATTAAGAGATGATTACTACAAGGTATTTTAGCAGAGACTTTCCTAGTAATAGTGCCACTATTTTTCATTAACATACTGATAACACCAAGATTCTTTGCTTCCCGCCTAAACAGGCACATACACCCCACACTCAGTGTGACAACTTCTGGGTCCCTCATTCAAATTGAGAAGAAGTTGGGGGAACTCAGAATTAGACAGAGTAAGACCAAAACAAAGCCCCTAAAAAATGAAACCTCAACAGTCTAGATAAGGTAACAGCTGATATATTACCTGTATAATATGTTCATAAATTACTGAGGAAAAACCCCACATTATTCACCTTAGCTGTTTCTATTTTGAATGCGCACTTCTGAAACCACAATTAGCTTCATATCTAGTTAGTCCTTTATATTCTGTTTTCTGGTTTGTAGTCAAAAAATTATATAGCAAACATCTGTAGATCTCCTTCGCACAAGTATATCACCCACTCTGAAAATCTAAGGATACTCCTTTCACAATCTGGAATAAAAACTCTAATCATAACATATATAGGCACAGATTTAGTTAGGTAATGGCTGGACCTGATGGGAACAAGTGCCATGATAAATGGCTATTCAAATTTTTTGTGTGTATTGATGAAACTAAAACCATGTTTACTGTTTTAATTGGACAGTTGTAGTTTGAAAACTAGCTCTCTTATATGTCTTACAATTATTCATGATCCAGATAAGGCTCTTTATATTGTTTTCATTATTTTAATTGTTTTCATTTTTTTATTCAAGCATATTCCATCTCCAGGTAAAGTTCTGAGAAAACAGAAAAGGAGGTAGGTTCCAAAGTACATTTTACCCTGAATGATGAATAGTCCCATCCAAATCAATTCAGAGACTCACACATACTTAAATTCTTTATTTGATCATGGGCTAAAATGTATACATATCTGTGTCTTCCTAATCATTATGACAACACTATTTAAAACTACATTTTCCAAATTCACTCAGGTGACAAACCAGAGCCCTTAGACTTTCAAATAAGACTTTCAAATTACTCCTCCTCTTTATGGAGATATCTGCATATTTTCTCACAAAAACTTGTTAATATAAAGTAGTTCTATAATAGCAGTATTTAAACTGTAGCTGGTACAAAACTTTATTTTAGTCTGATAACATAATTAAAGAATAATTTTGTATGTATTTATTATTTGGAACAATTAAGTGAATTTATATAGTCCTCATTTGAACTGTAGAAGCTTCTAAGTAGTCACCATACTCACACATTAGTCAAGTAGATTGTTGCAACAGCGGCCAGCTCTAAAAAAACTGAAAGCAACAGAAGGTAAGGGACTCCAAAAGGCGAAAAAATAAAAAAGAGAAGTTTCACTTATAGTAACTTCATTTCTGCAAAAGCTTCAAGACACACACACAAACAAGAAAAAAACCCAAACAAACCAATAACTTTCAACTTGGAAACTTGACTTTACAGAAAAATATGTCACAGAGTGACATATGAAACAAATCAATTCAGCCTTCAAGTCCATCTAATTTAAATTAGGTTGTTTGCAACATTCAAAGGCAACATTTCAAGTGCTCAGTATAATACACTGAAACAGTTTTATTGTGAATGAAGACTATTCAATTAGGAAAACAAATTAGTCTCAATTATAATCAGTTAAGGATCAAGGTGAGTCATGATCAAAGAGTGTCAATTACCTTACATATATTTTCCTGGTAAAATTCTAGAATATCATTAGGGCTTACTTCCATGTCTCTTCTAATAATCTATAACAAAATTAGAAACTCTCAATTAATTAACAATGTAATATTCATATTCTTCTAGTGTGAAATAGAAGCAGAGCTCAAGGAAGTGATTGCTAAGTGTATGAATACTATAACTGCAAAAATCTCACTCAAGATTGTCATGGTAATCATTTTTTCAAATCCTTTTGAAGTGGTTAATGGTATTTATATGGCTGTCAAAGTTCCCTGAGTCTCCCAGGGTCTTAAAGGAGAATATTTCCTCCTTTTTTCTTGATGTTCTTTGAAGGACATTGACAGTTTCTAGTCTCCAGAGCGAAGTCTTGTTAGTATACAGACATACAAAAGAATCTAGAGCGCTGTAACTCTAAATAAAGGAATGCTTAATATGAATTCCTGGATGAAATAGCAAAAATATAAGTATTTAAAGTAAATCTTGCCTTTGTCCACCATGTTTTCCTCTCCTCTTAAATATTTCTTTCCAGACCAGACACTTCAGAGGTTTCTGTAGCTGGAACATCTTAAATGTAGACATCTAAGGTTGTGTTTCTAGTCCTGCGGGAAGGTCTCTTGTCTTCTTAAGCAACTTTGAAGTTGTTGAACTGCAAAGTCCTCATCAGCTCCTGTGTTCAGGTATATCCCCCATCAATATCCTAGCACTGAGAAGATCTGGATGTGCATCAAACTGATTTACATGATAGGGTCTGTAGGAAGACACGCCAGTCATAAGCAGCAAAATGGTGTCATGACCCCCCTCATCAGAAGTCTCACAGAGTACAGAAGGGTTTGAAATCTTTCTACATTGTTGTTTGTCCTGACTCTTCCAATCTGTTCTTCAAAAACATTTTAAAGGTGAAAATATTTCCAAGATGAAAATATTTCAAGGTTCCTCACCAAAGGCTCTTAAAAACGCGAACAAGTAATGGGATACAAAGAAAGGCCCTCAATTAAGGCAAATTTGCTGGGAAGAGAAAAAATAAGGAGTAGAAATAAATTCTCATTTTTTGCAGGGGGAGGAAGTCACAGCAACAGAGAACTGTGGCAAGGAGCTGTGTCGTGGCCTGTCCTCCTTAAGCTGTTTGTATGTGATACTGCAAGGAGACTAAGACAATGAAATTTCTTCCTGATAACTTCCTCAAGGCAATAAAGGCAAGTGCAAGAACTACAAAAGGACCTTTCAATATTCATCAAGAAAATGGCATATTAAGTTCAGCTTAGATAAAAGTAGTGACACGCACTTGAGAATGGACAGTCCAAAATGTACACACATAGAATCATCGAATCATAGGATCATAGAATCATAGAATCATAGAATCAGCCTGGTTGGAAGGAACCTCTGAGATCATCAAGTCCCACCCTTGATCCACTACCACCATGGTTACTAGACAATGGCACTAAGTGCCACATAATGATATGCTCTGAGGTATAAGAACACAGTAATGAGATCTTTGAGGAAAAATGCAAAAAGCTTATGCTACTTTCTGTTAATCAAAGAATTTGTGTTAGAACAGACAACATTCCCTATCAAAAAAGAGTAAACATTTCAGTTTCTGTGGAAGATAGTGTTTAGCTCTGTAGTTCTGCAGATCCACAATTCTGATTATAATTATGCTTCATCTCTGACACTATTTTGAGTGAGTAGTCAGCTTCAGAAGGTTAATAGCATGTAGGTTACTTGCCAGTCAATAACAAGAAAAGCTTAGCCATTTTTTGTGAAAGCTCATTTAACTTTTTGGAGCTTAAAATTTCCCTCAGAAATGTGCAAAACAAGCAATGGCAGCCAATTATTAAAGTTAAATGGGGAGTAAGAATGCATCATTTACTTTTTAGCCTTCATTAAGCCTGGCCTCGCTGTCTCTCAGAAGTGGATATTCCTTGGAAAAGGATAGTAAGCAAGGAGGGGGAAGTAAAGGCAGACCCAGTCATCCTGTGGCCACTTTGGAAACCTATTCATACATGGGAAGATTTTAATAATTACAGGGGACATTTGGGTAACCAATTACCGTTGACTTACTTTCAGAAAGGGGTGGCCTAATTTTATAGGATGAACATAACATTACTGTCAAGAGTTTTGAATTTATCCTATATTAATTTTTTGCTTTATTGCAAGATACTGGACAAATGAGAAAAAAAGAAGGCATTAAGCCAATTTATGTGATTTTGTAAATATTTTTAGATTTTTTTAAATTTATTTTTATTTTGTAATGAAAATAATTTTGGTTAAAAAATGTAACCTAATTTTATCCACACAAGATTTCACATTACAAAATATTGCTTAGAAAAGAACAGTCATGTACAGGAATTTTAACAAAACTAATAAAAACTAGTTGCAGTTGGCTTCCAAAATTATGTAAGTACTTTAAAAGCTCACAAATTCTACACAAAAACACACATTGTATGCCCTTAGAAGGAATTAAAAAAACAAGCACAGTATTGTAATCAAATATATATGTGTGAAAACATACTTCAGTGTTTCAAAGTTTTTCTTTTGACTGGTTATCAGTGAAGGTTCAATTTTCTCTTATGGTAATTATGCCTTTGCTTGATTTGATATAGTGATAAACATGATTTCAGAGATGTCTCTTTGCTCTGAGATCCCCATAAGTATGAAGTGGTACCTGGGTCTCGTGCAGGTTTATGTGATCACAAAACTTGAATCAAATCTAGAAAATGATGCCAAAGAAATGAAAATCTCTTTCCATTGTCTTGCTGTTTGACTGACAGCAAAACATTCATCTGTGTTACCCCTTATTCCATAATCAGTCAAATATTTTTTTTTGCAATCAAATTAATTTATAAGAATAGTGAAAATGGTCATTGGATAATAGGGGATGCCAAATACTTGAATCTTTTTCTTGGGCATGTAAAAATCAATGATCTTTCACCTGTTTATAACAGGAAAAAATGTGTTATGGAGAGTAAAGTAATTAAAGAGCAAAACAGATGGCATCTGCAGTGAGAAAATTATCCTTAGCTGTTGAACCCTAGAGAATAGATTAACTTTTGTCCATACAGGCAACAGTATTATAGCAAACTTGTATGCTTAAAATGAAATGCTGCACATGTTGACTCAGCAGGCCAGCCAGAAGCAGGGGCAAAAGCTATCTAATGAGGCCTGGTCCTGGTTAGAAAATGCTGGCAAGCATAATTTCTAAGCACTTCAGGCAAGAATGCGAGTTTGAGACTTTGCTTTGGAGATCTCTGACCATTCTGTATTGTGATCTCTTTGCTCTTTTGAAGGTCCAGAGTATTTTTAGGTTCTTGAAGCTAGCTTTCCTGCCTGTGGAGGTGGTTACTGTCATTGCCCCACTAGGAGAGTGGAGTTTTGGCACTAGTTGTCTTCAGAACAAAGTCTGCCATTGGAGATTATCCTGGAAGATATAGAATTTTGTTTATTTATTTGCAGTATAGCCTGGGTACTATGCAGTACATTTTCTTGCAAAGATGCCAACTTGCATTTGTTTGGAGTTTTGAGCTCTGGGTCAGGTAGTGCAATGTAGGGTAGCCAGGAAGTGTGACAAAGCTAGAAAAGAGGCATCATGAAGCACATTGAAGAAATAGTGAAGACAAAACCACAAGTGACTTTGTTACAAAAAGAAGTGGCAGTAGGGAGACAGGAAAAGGGGGGGGGCTTTGAAACGTGGGTTTTTGCCACTGCAAAAACAAAGAGTAACTATTCCTGCCTCCTCTGTGTACAAAATACATTCAATAATCTGACCCATTACCAGGAAATTAAGACTGCAAACTGCTTAGGAACTGTGTGCTTGGCCTCTTGCAGACTCTATTGATGTCTCCCCAAACTCACGGGGAAGCTGTATAGCTGTGGGTAGAGCAGAGCTGAGCCTAAGATAGGAATGAGCTTGGAGCACAAACAAAGCATCTGTGGCCAAAATTAACTTATGTTTGCTTGCCAAGGTAATCACAAACAGTATGATACCACAGAAAGGAAGGAACAGCTTGTTTTTGGCATTTAAAAAGCAAAACAAAACAAAACACTTAACAAAACTATTATAGTTTATGTAGGACATGGTGTTTTTCATGCCAGTGATTCCTGTCTTTCTATTGGAAATAGAGGCTCAGTAGCTGATGGGTCAAGGACTGCCATTACTCTGTGCATTCTCTGGTAGCCATGCTTGACATTTGTCTCCTTACTGTTTTAAAGCCATGCCACAAGCCTATTAAAAATCCTGTTATTGAATCACGCGCTTACAAGGCAATAGGTTTCTCCCTTGCTTCCTCGTGGTTAATGAAGATTGTGCTGCTGACATGAATGGCAGCTCTTTTCTGATAGATGGATGTTTTGTGCAACTAGTGTCCTGTCCTGATAGTTCTAGAAGAGGCACTGTTCAAATCAGTCATGTTATGAAGAAACAAGAACTTTGTTCTCTCACTTGTCATTATGTGTAATGGTGAAAGTCAACTAATACAAATAACACTGGATTACTTTTCTTCATGTAAATCCAAGGTAGTCCTGTACTGGAAACCTGTAGAGAATGAGAAAGTTCATGTTCCATGGAAGAAGATAGATGGAGGGAAGAAGAGGAAATATTCAAGACTAGACAGAAAACTAGGGCAAGATTTGAAACTGTTGTATTACTGTGGCTGGATATGTGTATTTCTTGGTCTGTACAACAGAATGAGTTTCTTTTAAATCCTGAAAATTGTCACAAAATCTGTTTATTGTGTCTTGTTCTGCAGAAAAAGTCATAATACCCACCTATTTAGACATTTAAGAGTGTGAATGAGAAGATTGGTGTGTCAGCAAGAATATGGGTAGTTAGGAGGTCAAAATAGTCCATCTTGCATGAAAATACATTATTTTATGTTTAATATGATATAGAATTTTCAAAAAAATGTTTCAAATGAAGAGACTTCTATAGTTTACTATATCAGGAGATCTTTAACAGAATGCAAGTCTAGCATGAGGGAACAAAATGCTGCAGCCAGAAAAGAGCATACAATGAAGCTCTTGGAAAGAAATGGGAAGTTCTGAATGTTCTCAATTCCTATTAAGGTGAATGGAAGCTAAAATAGCTACCCATAATCTTTTAAAACCCTGAACTGTTAAAATGTTCTTCAGAAAGTGCTACAAAAACATGAGTAAATGGGAAAAGAAATTATTAAAACTACAAGAAAGCCTTTTTATAAATTGCTAGGTATAGTTTATCCATCAATTTGTCACTTCCAGACTTGTCAGATTATTTTGGTGTAAATCACTGTGCAGTTCAACTCAACCTGAAGTTTTATACCACATGGGGAAGCAGTCCAATCTTGGAACCAGTGACTTTTATTTAATCTATGTGGATCTCTAAATATTAAGTCTCTCTGCTCATGGTTGTATTTTTCTTTTGAGCAGAGAATTTATGATATGTATGTGAAAGACAGCTATTCTGCTCGGGTGAATTCTTTCTTTTCATCACCCTCCTCCCAAAGCACTTACTGCCTGGAAGTGGAAAGCATGCCCCTACCCTATTTCTTACTCCTGAATGAGGAAGGAAATGTGAATATGCTGTGGTTCTGTTCTGACATACCAGACACGGTCTAAAGTGTCAGTTAACATTAGCCTTGGATGGAGTTTGGCACTAATTTTCAACTGAAAATAGGAAGAGCTTCCAATGAGCAATTCCCTTAGAGTGGAGAAGGTGGAAAATTGGTTTTATAAGCATAAAACAAATTGAAATGAGTCCTTAAGCATTTTACCCATTAATTTAGTAAGTGAAGAGCCTGCAGCTGATGGAAAAATTTCCCATTATTTTTTAATTACTCGTATTCTCTTTATATTCATTAGGTTACCTTCCATGAAGCCTGAAAAAGACTACCAGTAATTTATTGGCATGTGGGCAATATTAATCAAATGTCTACAATGTGTTCTGGTGTTTTAAGTGTTTGTATGTCAGAAAGGAGTAGAACCCCATATATATATGCTTTCATTCAACTTTACATGTGAGATATTCACAAGTCCTAAGGGAAAGAACTGACTTGTGAAAACAAGATAAGAAGTTTGACAATGCCATTCAGAGTTAGTAGATAAATTTCTGCCAGAGTTCTTAAACATTTTTTTTTAAATTTATTTTAGGATTAAGAAGTATGTTTGTTTTCCTCCCTGGGAAGAACAAAACAAAATTAGCAAAATACTCAGTAAAGGAGGTAAGCAGTTCTCTTAAGAGAATATTTTAAAATGAACCACCACTAATTATGGTCAAAATGTGTCTGTTCAGTAGGAAGGAGGAAAAAAACACACCACAAACACATCAGTGGTGAGGGGCTGCTCACAGACCATTCTCATATAGCAAACTAAATTGTAGTTTATCACGATAATAGTATAAAGATTTATTCCAAGGTTGGCAGGTTGATGTAACCCACTGTTAAGTAGGCCAGTCTCACTAGCTATTGAATGTCTAGAAAATTGAGTAGGTTCTGTCCTCTTTTGACAGCTACAGCTGCACTCATTAATTTTCAAGATGAGCATTTTAGCTGGCAACTTGATAATGGCTCCATCAAGTGGTACAATTGCTTCATTGCATGCTTTTGATACCACTTGCTAAGGAAAACTTGGCTTTTTAATTTTGGCTAAGGGATGTATTTGGCTCATCTTATGAACAATGAACTCTACAAATAGCTTTCACAGGGCAGTTTTTCAGAGAAAAAAGATTTATTACCACTAAAAGGCCAACATTCATAGTGTGAATACAAAAGATTTAGAAGAGTGTGAGAGCAAAAATATTTCTTTGCATCAGTGCACTGCATTATTATTCTGACTACATCAAATACAGGAACCTGAGATAGTACCTTTATGAATCACATAATATTTTTTTTATTTTTTAAATAAGAAACAGTAACTTTTTTTGTCTTTTCAGTCATAAAGGATGAAAGTCAACTAGGTGTCTGTGAAACTGTCTTTGAATATGGCAACAAGGGGATACAGTAGCCTAAATATAAGTATTTGTTGTCACTTTAGACATTGCATGCATGGTCTCCAGCTGCAGTTCCAGAAGGACAAAGGTATCTCATAAATCTTGTGCTGTACCTGCAGGCTTCATGTGGAGGTCATGGATAACTGGGTCATGCTTACACTTGAGTGGTGAAACTTTATGTGCTTCAAGGTTTTCCACCTTCAGGTATGTTGATGGGGAATAAAGAGAACTGAGGAATTAAATGTGGTATGAGGCAGAGGTTGAAAGGATGTAATGTTCCTAATTTTAATCTCTACATATTTTTAAAAAGAAATCAGAGATTTTGCCGTAATCCCTTGACTCCAATAAATAGGTTTTTATACATAGCATCAAATTTCATAGATAATAGCAGAAGCAGCAATACAGGCTTTTTTCCCCCTGAAACTTGATTATCTCAGAGAAGTTATGATGTTTTCCTGATTACTCTATGATTTTGATACTTTAAAATCAGTGAAATGTGTTCAGAATGTAAAAGCTATACTGATATTTGTGGGTTTGTATGTGCGGCAGCATCAGGTTTTTTTCCTTATTGAATGACATTTTGTTATCACTACACAAGTCAGCTATAAAGTCAAAAATAGTGTTGTACTCCAGAAGGTGTCAGCAGAGTATTAGAAAATAAAAATGAGGATTCTGTCTAAGTTGTATAGTATTAAGATGTTACAGTGGCAGAAATTACTGTTTCACATGGTGATTTGTACAAAGAAAATATTGTCTACAATTATTACTTGCTATTCTTTTATGATAATTGCAAAGAAGACCTGTATTGCTGTACTTTCAATTAGTAAGTTAGCGAAAAGAGACTGAAATATATTCTGCTGAGAAAAAGGCCTCAGATCTAAGTATTAGTGTGAAATAAAGAAGGAAAAACATCCTCTGCAAAGGTGGCAACAACACTTTCACTGGGCTGAGGGAGTGACCAGCCAAGTTTAGGACTAGAGCCTGAGAAACTGCTTGCACAATTATATGCCACTGTTGAGGCTTTATTGGTCCTGGAGCCTTATCACAGCTTCCAAAGGAGTGTAGAAAAGTGAATGTTTTTATTTATGTTCTTCTGTCTCTACCCCTCTGTTAGTAGCCTGATCCTGTTCCCTCTCAACTCAGTGAAAGACTTTTATAGAATTCACCCATATGAAATGCCTGACGTGACACAATGGTAAATTTATACACACTTTAATAAATAAAATTGCAGCACAGCTAACAAGAACATTCACTAATTGTAGTGATTTAGGAGTACAATAAGTAGTTATCACTAGCCAATGCATCAACTCTACCGAAAATGAGGAGGGAAAGATACAAGCACCTTGGGGTGACTTAGCAAATTTTTGGAGAGGCTTTCGATCTATGTCATTGTGAAAGAAATTAGACTAAATAGAAGATGGAATGTAGCTGTGTGTCATAGTTGGGGATTCCACACTGATAAAACTGATCCATTCTGGTTTGCCTCTTTTCTTACCTTCTTGGTGAAGAATATGGTTAGAGCTCGGCCTCTAATGAACAATAATACTAATGAAAATTAATTGTACTTACCTTAAGTAATGAGGAAGTGGTTGCACTAATGTTTTTAACTATAAAATGATAGAAAATACACACATAATTGAAGTACATTCTCGTACATTATTGTGTTTGTATAACGTAACATTAACAATATTACTTAGAGCTTCAAGCTTGCACTGGGGAAAAAGCAGCTTAAAATGTCCTTCGAAGGCTGTAGCATACTCACCCCACTGAAACTCACTTGTTCTGCACATCAAGTTCTCATAAATTCCCCAAGAGAATAAACAACGCAAACAAATTACCAGGTACGTTGTATGCTGTATCCCTTCCCAGAATCTTTTACACTACTTGAAGAAAGATGGGAAGAATAGTGTCTTCCAGGCAGCCTCCATGCTCCTTAAGGCTGGTGACAGTGGCTATCCCATATGCAGGCCCCACAAGAGGGGAGGGTTCTCCTTCTCTTCCAGCATCACTGCAAAGCTGGTTGATATTGATGGTCATTAGGAACTAGCTCACTGCTATTGCAGTACTAATCCCAGCCAAGGGTGTTCTAACTGGTGGGGTTTTTTCCATCTTTTTAGACCAGAGCCAAATTTAGTTGTTAAGGTACCCTATGATTCAATTTTCAAGCTTCTCTTGGTTATGAAGAGGGGTTACAAATCATTTAAAAGGCAATGAAAATGAGATTCTCACCTTTCTGTGATTTCAGAACCTCTTAATTAATCATGAAGTATAGGGATTGTTTTTAAATTTTTAATTTTTTTTTTATGTCAGTTTTCTCTTTTGCTAGTTATAATAGCAGGTGACTGAAAATAGGATAAGTGTGGAAATATAAAGTAAATAATGGACTGTAAAAGATATAAGAGAGGCTATGCAATTGGGTCTTTATATTTTTTTATCTTAGAATTAAGCCAAAAATAATTCATCCGGGCGTGATGAACCATGTCTCTGTTTTGCCTTTTATTCTGTTTTTATGAAGTTGGCCATTAGAGATTTTGTTTGTATATGATCATGCTGATAAAAAAAAAAAGGTACAGTATTCCAAATGCATTTGACATGATAAATAGCTTCTATAAGGCTGAAATTAAAATATGATCAGAGTATTTCCATGTTGAAGGTCCATTATACTCTTTCGTAAAATTAATCTTAACATGACTTTCTTCTTTCAGATATTACAGGTTTTCCTTGTCATCCCTATCTAGAAAATTTCACAGTGAAGAAAGATCATATTATGAGACATTTTATTGGTTGTCGTGTGTCTTGTGCAACTTCAGAGCACTTGCTTAAATCATTTGAATGGGTCAAGGCTTTGAAGTTTAAATAAGCTCTGAAGGGATGAAAGGATCAAGGATGAATTGCAGTTAATGATGTTTTCAAGTTCCCTCTTTAAGTGACTTCTATGAACAAAAAGAACTACAAAGATTTGTCTTTGAGTGAGTATTTTCAAGGTCTATAATTGAAAAAAAATGTAAAAAACACTTTAGTATTAAATTAGGCGTGCATATGAATATATTAAAATATGATTTTGTTTGAAAGAGAGTATTTGTACTTATCAGGTATATCTAAACCATAAGTAAATGAATATTTCTTATCCATTATTATTCCTTGTTCGTATTCTTAGGTGAAGCAAGGGAGAATTTTCTGGGATGCAAAGTGAATTACTTCCCTTACCACTGAGTAGGGAGTTATTCCAGACACCTGCTAATGAAGTCTTTTCCCAAGGACTCCCTAAAAAAGAGGCCTCCTCTCAGGGTGTTTGCAGGGGAAGTCAACTGAATTAGCTAAATGTTGCTTTCATGCCAGTTACAAAATGTTTTTTAGATACATTAAAGTTGATAAATTTTAACACTGCAGAGACTGCACATTTATATTTAGAGCTATAGTAAGAAGAAGACTAGATCATGTGGTCAACGTGAGTCAGCTTCATGTAGACAGTCTTCAGACTAAGGTAGAGGAGCCTTACTTAGAGGCATTGCTAAAAAGAGTTTTATTACCTTCAGTGCCAGAGTTACAGAATCTTTCATAATACCATCTCTTTTCTGGAGAAGAGACAGTGTGCTAAGTGCTGTTGCACAAGATGTTCTGCCAGACGAGGATCTGTGAAGTAGAACACCAGTAGTGACAATGGGCAGAGACCTGTGAAATGAAGCAAATACAGAAAGAAATACTGAAAGATTGTCGAGAACCTTCCTTACAGCTATTGTGTTGTTATCACTTCAGCCACAATAGCTAATAAAGCATAACAATATTTTATATTCCTTACTTTGAAGCCATGACATCTCAGGAAGATGCATTTCTAACTCTGACAATGACTTGTGAAGGACATGATGAGGGCTCACCTGCTCATCAGTAGTTGAGGTTAAAATTTTAATTTTATATAAGTGTGGTTGTGGGAATTAACTATTTATCAGTGTGGAATTATATTTAACTCATTGGGTGACCAAATGGTATGACTAAGCTTACCACATTTTTAGAGGAAAATCTGAGCTAGTATGATCAGATGTTCTTTGAGTGTTTGTTGTCATTTTGTTCTAAGTATGAATTTTTAGAAAACTGATCTGGTTCACTGAAAGTGCTAGGCAGAAGGAATCAATATACTGGTATGTATACAGGGACTTCTTAATCCATGACCAAACTTTGCTGTGCAGAGAAACAGGTGATTGGCAGGATGTAGAGTAGCAGATTAAAAATTTGAAGGGCATGGAGTTTAGCTTTGATCAGTTTAAAGAAATTGCAGCTGTATGGCTGACATTCTTAGTTTGGCTTTTTTAGTAACTGATCATTAAGAAGTTTCAGAAAGAATATTACAGTTCTATGATTTACATTCTTGAATTATAAAATTGACTTATTTTTTGAAATCTTCTGCATTCTATCCTTCCTTATCTTCTAACAGATTACTTCTTATGAACAAGATGAGCGATTTTACCATCTGCTCTATACTTCAGACAGACCTAAAATGAGCAGTTATTTTGAAGTTAAGTCAGATGAAGGACAGTACAAAGCAGAAATTATTTATTTAATCTTGAGCATTTAATATGTCATTATGATACATATATTTTTAAAATTACTCTTCAGAGATGCACATGAGCTAAAAGAGGAAGTTCAGAAGTTTACCTGAGTGTAAGTGGTCTACAGAACTAGTGTGCTGTGATGACGTATATTTGGCAAGTTCCCTGTCCTACTACATTGGATCCTTGACCCAAACAGCTGGATCAGCTGGAAGTGGTTTTCAAATTAAACCCCTCAGATACAAATGCTCAGTTTCTTAATGAGTTTCTGGTCTGGTGTACTATCCCCTGAAATAAAACGGTCTGTATAGAAATGAGTACTGCTGAGTGGTTGTATGGAAGCCCACTCTAAGTCTTTTGACACTTTCATATCTGTATTGCATTCAAACTTTGTGGTCACCCACTGTGCACAGTCCAAGAGGAAATATTTAACTTTTTGTTGCACAAATTGTAACAGATTAGGAGGCCATTATAAATTAACTGTATAAACTAATCAGGCTTAAAAACTGGCATGCAATACTGTTTATTTTCTGGAATCATATTCTAGAATGATTTTGCTGCATGTCTGGTAAAACTGTCAGTCAATGCTTGGCATGGATATAGGGCATGAGATAGGATATTTCCAGTTGGCAGTATAGGTGAAGCCACTCCATTTTAAGGAGGTGATAAGAGTGTAAATGACATGGTGGGGAGAGACAATGCATCAGATAACTTGTCCACAACAAACAGTAGAAAGAGCTCATGACCAAGCAACATAGACCAGCTTACACAAGCATTGGTTTAAATTAGCTACCTTCATGTCAGAATTTTCTTGGGAAGAATTTACTGGAGTAATCCAAAGGCATCGGAGATACTGAGACAATAGTAGTGTGGAGCTCAATCTCTTTGCTTGCTTTATCTTTATTTAAAGAAAGAGCCCTTTATATAAATATAGCCCACGATACAGGTAAAAAACACAGTCTGTATTACATCTGTCATTAAACCAATCTAACAAGATTCTACATAAATCTTTTGAGAGCTTGTAATCCCACTGGCACCCAAAAATCATTTGTGTTAAAACATGGGAAGCTTGGCAGAAAAATGGATTAATTTTTTCCTTCTTGTTGTAAACAAGAACTGACAAATACCTTTTTTTTTTTCAATACTGTGAAAGGAATGAAAACAGGCAGATTAATTTTCTCCCTTCTCCCAGAAGAGGTTGCTGGTTTAAGAGTAAGCAATCAGACCATAAGAGCTATGTAAAATTAGTAACTGGATTATTAATAGTTTCAGGTGGAGGGGAGAAAGGCTTTATTTTGTTCCACAGGGCTCCTGTCAGTCTAATCTTTTTTTATGTTCAAACATAACCCCCCCCCCATGATTATGTACCAGGCTAAAAATGGGTCAAGCATTTGCCATGTTGTATTTGTTTACTTTATTTTTTTGTTCCTACAGATTTTTTACCAACTTTTCTCTCCAGATCCCTTAGTACAAACAGAAAGACTATGTTCATCCCCAGTTATTGTTGCTGTTATCATTACTCTAGATGCAAATGTTATTTTTATGTTCTTTAAAATACTTTGACCAACTAAAAATTCTGCTTCTAATGGCATAATTTAATGAACTCTTCAGTCAGTGGGCTTAATTCAGCATCTGCCAAAGAGATGCACAGACAGAGGTACACATGGAGCTAGCAACTCAGTACTTTTCTTGACTTCAAACATCTGAGATCAAACAATGCTTTTGGTCTTGTTCTTTAAGATTGAATAAAAGTCAGACATTTGATGTGCATTATTTACTTCCATGTACTTCCATATTTGCTTCCATTATATCTCTGACTCTTCAATATCAGTAGGATATTCTTAGGTTTTGTTGTTTTTATTTTTACTCTTTTGTCTTTGAAAACTCACTGGTTTGGGAGGAAATTATAGTGTGACCTCTGAAATCTACCACAGGAGGTGAAATCCTTTGGTTTGTTCATTATCTTCTAGCGTTCAAAAGAAACTCAAAATGTTGGTTTTATTTCTGTAGGTGCGATGTTTTCCTCTCTTTTGAAACAGGCATATTTAATACAGAGAAATATTTTTTTTTTGTTCTGGTAATATCTTAAGCAATCAGATGCACTGGACTTGTACTATATGTTTCCTTGGTAAACAAGATTGCTGGGAGAAGATTACCTAAGAGCACAAGCAGGATATTAGGGATAAGAATACCAATGTGGAAAATTTATCATTAAAAAAATCAGCTCAGGATTCACAATCAGGTTTCGTTAAAAATGCAAAGCTGGCTATTCAGGATTTCTCCATAGACTACAGGACTTTGGTCCCTGCTATTTGTATTTTGGATAAATGCTCCAAAGGTACATGAGCGCAAGATTAATTGATATGAGACTGAGTTGTATGGAATTAATTAATGTGAGAGACTGAGAGCTAGTCAATATGGGCATTGAGATATATGGACTAAATTAACTGGTATTTTGGGAAAATCCAGAGTCTCCTCATGCTATCAGCTGTACTCCATGGAAAATAATGTGATACTATATAAAAAAGCCAAAAATTATACTTTTCACAGCCTTTTAACTCTAGTGGTAAACGGGCAAATATTAAAATGTCAACTTTCTCCAAGCATCACAACAGAAGTGAGATTTAAAGAGACAAATACACTTCAACATTTTACCTGCTACATGAGATAAATAATTTATATTTTGAACTAAAACACTTGGTTTATAAGATGAAATAGATATATTTTAAGTAGACAGGATTCATCATGATTTACTGTGCTTGAAAAACTAATTGGTATGATGGCAAATGTTTTGAAGAGAAAAGACTAAAAGTATGTTTGTTAACTTTTCAGACGAGTAAAACATCTTTCTTAATGATTGTAAAACAAAAGCATTCTGATGTCAAATAGTTATGTAATACCTTAATCAATAACTTTTTTGGTCAGATTATTGCTCAACATGAGATAGAGAAAGAAAATTAAGGCAAGATAATTAAATTAATTTTATTATTTGCTTTGTAGTTTATTTTGTTTCTATGTTTCTATTATTTCAATAAAATTATATAAGCTTTTAGAAATTAAGATATGTGAAAAATATCTACTTCGGATCATTTTGATGGATCCCTGAACTGAAGTGGTCCTTTGGAAATACTCAAATAAGACTACATCAAAAGACTGAAACTGACATCCCAGGTGTTAACAAGATTAATGAGTCTGAGCTGCTATAGGTGTCCTGAGTAATGGATCCCAAGTAGTAAAACAGACTCATACAAGCATGAAAGTCATTTATTCTGAGCATGGAAAATGATAATATTTTGTTAATAACTAGTATTTTGTCAAGTTGAGAATCAACAGCCTCCTTATCCTCTTTCATAAAGATGGATGGAGAAGAGGCATCAAAACAAATACTGTGACTTTACAAGATTTACAGCTGGTTTACTTACCCAACAGCTTACCGTTATTGAGGGTAGAACAGTGGGGTAATAAAATCTCATAGGAAGAATACTGTAAAAAAGGAGGCATTGTCCCTTCTCTTTCTGGGACACATTCTTTAAGCTGTTGAGCACTGTACCCTGGGCCAATAAAGGAGCTTGGGCCTTTACTTAACTTGAAGTATGTTATTCTAAACTAGAGATATGAATATTACATGAGTGGAAGATCTGTGCATTCTAGTTATTGCCAGCTGCTACCCAGGAAGGATGAGATCAGATAATATGAGAGGTTTTGTGTTAGTGAAAGTTATGTAGTTTGTCTCATGTTGATCTTGCTTTATGGTGAATTTGCCACCAGCTGCTGCATGAGATGAGCCCCGAAGAGAAGATAGAAGGACTCCCTGAAACAACATCTCAGCCTCGGGCATATTGATCAACATAACTGGTCTACTCTGGAGACACACTGTCTTTAACACTGCTGATGCTTTTGAGAACGCACACAGGATCACTCTAGAGGACAAAAGACAATGCAGAAAGAATCAAACCTTGTGGGATATACCACCTAAGGAGTCTTTCTGCTGTGCCTTTTGCAATCGGACGTGTCTATCTCGTATTGGCCTTTTTTGCCACCAACGCACTTGTAACAAACATGGGTAGAGCCCTCCTCAAATCTTCACTCATGAAGCCTAGCCATGGGTATGAAGCAGTGATTCTCTGCATCATTAGTTTAAACTTCAGAGAAAGTTAGTTTGTTATTTGCCATTACTTTTTCTCGTTTGTTGTACCCTGTTTATTTTATTTAAGTCAAATTGATGTTGTAAGAGATGTATTCCATACTGTATACAAGGGCTGTTTTTGGATAACACTTTTCTAAGTAATGTTTCCTGCCTATTTTATTCCCAATACTGCAGTTCTACTCAGCAGAGATATGCAACAAAACAACTGTCCAAAAAGTTACACACAGACTGCAGTTTATCGGGGGGGCTACGGGGGTGGGGGAGGAGGAAGAAGAATACCTATAAACCCAATAAAAATAACATTTGAATTTGTTCCCAGATGTTTACATTTATATTATTACTGTTTCATTTTTAAATGTCCACTGCCCAGTGAGACTTCACAGATGTCTTCTAGTGCAGGCAGTCTAACATGGACTTGAAAATTTCTGAGCATAAAAGCATGGAAAAAAGATGAAAAAAATATTATCTGATGATTATTTGTTCAGCAGTACTGGGCAATTTCAGTACATTTGAGTTTTATAGAGGGAAATGCTAAAAGCAAGTACCATTGTTTTGAGACATAGTGCAACGGACTCGCACATGCAGACTGACACCATTTTCATAGGCTTTAATACAGTCAAGCTAGATTTTTATATCAGTCTATAGTCTGGAAAATTTAGGGATGGAAAGGACTTCAAGAGATTAACCCCTACAGGGAGCCATGCATATGTAAATTTTCCCTTACAGCCAGGTATATCATCTCTTTTCTTTCAATACTCGGAGTAAATGGGATATTTGATGTTCTATTGTTTTTTTCCCCTTTTAAAACATGTTTTGCAAATACTAGAGTTTGAGCAATCTTCTTTCTTGATGTGTAGATGGTAAATAATACACTGTGTTCATCAGTTACTTGAATTCACACTCTTCTGCCAGTGATCCCACTCTACTCTGGCTCCTATTCCAAGTGGCTTTGGGTGATTCATAGTGGCCCTCCCACCTCTGCTCCATCCCATGCTTCTCACCTCTTCTGGCTCTGCCTTGCTCCATTTACTCTTCTCATTCCCTCATTCTCAGGTACAGCTTTTCAGTTTTCTCTGCTTGGCTCATACTTCCTGCCTCATTCTGTCATTCAGATAAGTAGTGAGGGCATAACATGAATAAGGGGCACTGTATAAGAGCAAATATGGCTGAGATGTAGCATATGTTGCTTCTACAGCCATAAAGGTTTGTTGGATTCTGTGGCAGGAATGCTAACCTGGAGAAGAAGTGAGCAGTCACAAGAGAAAGCAAGAAGAAAGAGAGGATACTAGAAATGGGATTGTATGTGCCCCAGATGCAAATTATCTTTTTAGAATTCTGGGAATTTTTGCAGATAAGAATAATTGCAGGGAAAGTCTCACTGAGATTTTGCTGCCCTGTGATAGAGCAGGTCTAGTGCAGATGAAACCTACAGGATGCTTAGGCGATAATTCACAAGATCCTAATTAAGTGTGAACTCTGCTTCTTTTAAAGCTTAATGATTCTGTATACTGATACATATCTAGGGCAATAAAAGGACTATACCATATTTCAAAGATGTTCTTTGTCAGCTTAGGGCAAGTAGATCTTTTCAGTGAAAGTCATTAGATATTATTTTTTTAAATGTAGGCAAAACTAATTAGTTTCCACCTATTTCCCACTGAGAGAAGCCTCATTCTACTCCATAACAGTTAATTCCAAATACATAAATTTTTGTAATAGTTATAGGCAGTAGAAAAGGATTTTTAAAAATAAATGAATACTGGAAATCCTTAAATATAGATACCATGAATAAGAGGTAAATTCTTTTTGCTTTTCCCTTTGTAAATGACTCATTTACACTGAGTATAATTTAAGCACTGACTCTTAGAGAAGGTGCATAGAATATGTACCTTCTCTGCTAAGGCAAATTAGCAGAGAATAATTATTGAAATTGATTATCAAAACAATAATTATTCTGAGCTCAAATAATTCTGATTTATATGAAAAATCTAAGACCAACGGATATGCAAACCTAAAACATAAAATCCATAATATTGCACAGCAGTGAACTACACTATTTAAGATGCTCATTCCTCTTGCAGGTTAATATTACTGCACTGAAGTAAGAATATAGGAGTGATGTTTTGCAGGGGACATATTTAAAAGTAAGATCTTGTATCCATCATTTAGTATGGTTTATATTCTGATGAATATAGCATCTAAATATACACAATCATTGTTGAAAATTGCTGACGTGGACATAAATGAACTGTTTTCTGTTCCCCTATAAGGAAACCAAAGTAGATTTTGATATTTCATTAATATTTTCAACTTTGAATTTTGAAATTTCTGACCTCAAATTAGAAATTTTACTTCAAATCCCTGGAACATCATAATAATGGTGCATAGTGAAAATCAAGCTGAATGCATGAGAAAAGTCATTGCTGCCCAGATATGGAACACTGTTTATTCAGTTGAGAATGCTGGGTCAGTTTCTCCTGTTCAGTGCAAGGGAACACCTGCTGAAATACTTCAATTTGTTTTTAACCCTGTGGACAAACTGATCTCATGAGATACTGCAAGATGTCATCTCATATTTTCTAAGCATGGTCCTCAGATGTAAATAAAATCTTCTCAATGGAACATTAGTAACAAACATTTTACCCTCAATACATTTCGTTTTTTCTATGATGACTAGCAGTTTCCATGTCAACTACATACAGTCAAGAGGTTTTGGTGTCATACGCTTTACAGAACCATATGTGTACTCCAAAGACAGCCTTGATGTGAACTGCAAATGCAAACTTGTTTTGTGAAAGGTTAAAGTGACAGAAAAAAATATATATAAAAAACTATTACTGATGTTCCCCAAATAAATTTTCCAGCTGTTCATGTCAAATTCTTTTTGTAATTATTGGAGAACACCATTTAACTTTAGAAGAAAGATATAAGCCCAGAAACAAAGACACATACAGAAATGATTTTTTTATTATAGTTTTTTTTTTAAGCAAATTGTAGTGATAATAATATGTTGTAGGCAACCAGAGAGAGTCTGTCTTACTTTGGAATGGAGTAATAATTTTCAAGTAACAATACATATTTTGGGGGTTCTTTGCATAAAACAAGATTCAGATCGCAGTATTATTAAAGTCACATGTGTCACAGAGAATAATTGGGCAAAGAAATATTATTTAGGAAATTAAATTCAAGTGTCTCTGGTTCTACAAAACAATTTGCTATTGTATAGTTAACTCACCTTTCCTTCACAGGAACTTCACTGCAATCATGTTCTTTTTATAGCTTTGTTGCTGGTTTTCTTCTTAGTCTTGTGAATTTTTCATTACTTTGCGCACTGAGGCTCATTTACAGGAGCTACAGATTCCTTCTTCCATTTGTTCCATACCACACTATGGTATTAGACATGAGGATTAAGCTTTCCTGCTGCAGGGTGCAGAGTTGCAACTCCTGGCTCTATTTTAAATGGTAGAAATGTAAATCTAATTCTAGCCCTTTAAAGGAATGACTGACAGTCAAGTTGACATTCACTTAATCTATCTTGTTTTAAACCAATAGCTGTCTTACTCCCTTTATAGTTCACAGAGACAAACCATTCTAAAAGGCAGTAGATCCCAGCTACTATAGACCACAACTTAATATAAAGGGAATCCAGACGGCTATCTTAGAATAGGCTTAATTTTTGGAGATCTACATTTGGGTATGATGAATTCCAACCTTGTTCTCAGAGAGATAATTACAGGCTGTGAATCTCAGGCACATGAATAAAATTTTTGAGATATGCTTGTACTTGGTACAATGGTTTAGGTGCAGCTAGAAATTACTCCCTGTTAATTGGTGTTGTCAGATGCTATTTGAAATACATATTTGAGTCATCTGTACATAATTGGAAATATGGCACAGGACCTACAAGAAATCCATTTCTGTTTGAAGTGGCAGCTGCAGTCTTGATGAGTTATATGAGGCATCTCAAATGACACACTAGGTGAGTAATCTTGAATAACTCCTAGCTTATAAATAAACACTTAGGAAGAAGTGATTTTCAGTCTTGTTATCTCTCTAGGCTAATTCATTTTAATTACGGATGCGAAGGACTTCTACACAAAGGATTGAGAATGCTAGTTTTTATCTTCTCTGTATAGCGGCACCATTTGAGAGCTCTTGGATCTAAGTTTGAATCTTTTGATGTGAAGAAAAACTTGATGCTACGTCTCGTTTTCTCTGTGTAAGTGTTGAAATTGCTAACCTAAGCTATCCTAAAAAGGAAGAAAGAAAAGAAACCAGCTTTACTACAATTGTCCCTGAATTTGGAAAGAAATATGCTGTGGTCTCTCCTCTGACTTTGCCTTTGAAATAACTACATATTGTGCCCAAAAACTACAAACTGCAAAATGCAGAGGGACATCAAGAGCCGAAATAAGGAAAAACTTAGCAGCATAACGCAGTAATTGGTCACAGCCAGCAAGGCTTCATGAGACGAAAGTCCTGCTTATCAAACCTGATTTCCTTTTATGACAAGGTAACCCACCTAGCTGATCAAGGCAAGACAGTTGATATAATCTTTTTGGATTTCTGTAAAGCTTTCGATACTGTCTCTCACAGGATCCTTCTGGACAAAGTGTCCAGCACACAGTTGGATAAACACATCATGTGATGGGTGAGCAATTGGCTCACAGGTCAAGCAGAGAGGGTAATGGTGAATGGGGTAGCATCAGACTGGTGACCTGTCACTAGTGGGGTTCCACAGGGCTCCATCTTAGGCTCTGTGCTCTTCAACATCATAAATGGCTTGGACAAAGAACAGGAAGGGATACTAAGCATATTTGCAGATTATACAAAACTGGGAGGAGCTGTTGACTCCCTCAAGGCAGTGAGGCTCTGCAGAGAGACCTTGACAAATTAGAGGACTGGGTAATCACCAGCCATATGAAGTTCAACAAGGGAAAGTGCCAGATTCTGCACCTGGGATGGGGCAACCCTGGATTTATGGACAGACTGGAGAATGAGATACTGGAAAGTGTTGCCAGGAAAGGGACCTGGAAGTCCTGGTCGATTGCAAGTTGAATCTGAATCAGCAGTGCCCTGGCAGCCAGGAGGGCCAACCGTGTCCTGGGGGGCATCAGGCAAAGCATACCCAGTTGGTCAAGGGAAGGGATTCTCCCACTCTGGTCTGCACTGGTGTGGCCTCATCTTGAATATTGCATGCAGGTTTTGGGCACTGCAATATAAGAGTTGTTAAGCTGCTAGAGAGTGTCTGAAGGAGGGCAGCAAAGATGGTGAAGGGCCTTTAGGGGAAGCCATATGAGGAGTGGCTGAGGTCACTTGGTCTGTTCAGCCTGAAGGAGACTGAGGGGAGACTTCATTGCAACCTACAACTTCCTTGTGAGGGGAAGAAGTGGGTCAGACAGACACTGATCTCTTCTCTTTGGTGACCAGTGAGAGGACTTGAGGAAATGGTCAGGGGAGGTTTAGGTTGGATATTAGAAAAAGGTTCTTTACACAGAAGGTGATTGAGCACTGGAACAGGCTCCCAGGAAGTGGTCACAGTACCAAGCCTGACAGAGTTCAAGAAGCATTTGAACAATAATTTCAGGCACATGGTGTGACTCTTGGAGATCGTCCTGTGCAGGGCTAAGAGTTAGACTCAATGGTCCTTGTGGGTCCCTTGAAACTTGGCATATTCGGTGATTCTGTGATATACTCAGCATTTTTTAATGGGCAACCTAGACAACTTTGCACTGAGTACACCGGCTTGAAGATCCAAATCTGAGACCTGTAGCTGTCCCTGTGCTTTACATAGGGATGTTGAATACGTAATTTAGAGAGTTTATATTCTGACACATTCTGGCTAAATCTTATTTTGGCTTTAACCCTATGTCTTGTTTTTCCAGTGATTTTCTACTTTTTAGATGAAAAATTGACCTTTGTGCCACTTTGGCAAAAGCAAAGATGCAAACATTTGGACCATCAGGAACTGGAATTTATTCTTTAGTATAATATTATAATTTTAAGATTTAATTTATTTCAGTGAAATTTTGCTAAAATAAAACAAGAAGGACACTTTCTCAGTTGCAGTTGGTCATTCCTTAAGTATTGTACAGTTTCAAAATATTTATGCTAATTTAAAGTTAAAAAGAAAAGGTAAAGGTATTTGAATTTCAAGAAGAGATTCTTCCATTCACGATCAATAATCTTTCATATGTTTGATCCTGCAGCCAAGCAGTTGTCTTGGAATGATATTATCTTACCCATTTTCATGGGAAATGGCAATGCTGGTATGTTATCTGAAGCTATGACCATTCTTCCTCCCTCATGAATACCAACGAATTGGTATATTAGTATTACCAAGAAACTATTTTTCCTCTGTTCTTATCATGATAGTGTTTTATTATTTCTTACTATTACTAACAGTCTAGCACCTCTTCCCCACCTCTTCTATTTTCTTATAATTGAAACATAATGAATGAAATAATTTTAATCATATAGTTTGTCCTGTGACTGTGATGAGTTTCTGACTTCCATTTCCCTTGTCTTAGTATTTCTTTCTGTCTTTTGATTTCTTTCTCTCTTATCTCTGTATCTTTTTCTTTCTCTTTTATGGCAGGGTTACAAGAATCTGTCTTTATTTTATTCCTTGCCTCAGTAGTAATTTTTCATTGCCTTCATAGCTGTTCTGTGAGGATTTGCAGCTGCATTCCCATGACTCTTCTTCACCTTGGCAGCAACTCACATTTTTTTTCTAACAACTCTTGCCCGCTTTTCATAAGGGTGGGTGTCTCACTACTAGTCTGTCAGTGCTTTTGTTAATTAACAGTGACTAACTGAGGAGTGACTTTGTTAATAAGTGTGTTAAACTTCTAAATACACCCTGAATGAAGTCAGCATTTTCTTTAATCAGAACATTTTCCCGCTGAGTTGGTTCATGCAATTCATAAAAGTTTGGTGCCTTCTGGCTTGCACTGTAACAGCCTACCAAGCCTTACAGTTTGGGCTTAATGGTAAACTTGATGCTAAAATCAGAGCAAATTCTGAAGCCTGACTAAAGAGTCAAGAAAATCTAGGCAAGCCTGACTCATTCTTAAGTAAAAGTGGGCTGCTTCACGTCTGTTGTCGGAAATCACTTAAAATTCAGTGGTTGTCCAGAGATAGTTCAGACTAAGACAAAAAGCACTCTATTCAGTTTCGTATTGACAACTCCCACCATACTACACTATTAAGGCATTACGTTGTTACTACTGCGCTATTAAGGTATCTTTTAATTGGACCACAATTTCCTGTTACCATGGAGAACATCCTGGTACAGAAGAGCTCAGAATAAAGTCAAATTCTTTTCAGCATTTAAAATAGATAGCCTTGGGTTTGGAGTCTGTGTTTAAAAAACTGCAGAATCTGCTCTAGTTCATTTCTAGAGTCCAGTTAGCCACATACCAGAGACTGTAGGATGGTAAAGGCTGATAATAGAAGGTAAAAAAACGATGATAAAGGCTTTTGCCTGAGAGAAAAATTTGTGTGACAAAGGTAGAGCTCTGGATCATCTTACCTTGCTGCTCCATATACCTAACAGAGCAATCAACATCCCCAGAACATTTATTCCACCCCTAGCTAGAAATCTGAACACCCACTGACATTACAAAAAGACTGACAGCTACAAAAAGACATAACTCTGATTCAAATAGATAACCATTAGGTGTCTACAGTCAGGAAATATTCTAACTATATTAACTATTAGCTATTAATTAACTATGAGAGGGACAGAGACTCAGCAGAGACCTTATTGCTTTCTACAACTACTTGAGATTGTAACAAGATGGGGGTCAGTCTCTTCTCCCAGGTAATGAGATAAGACAAGAGGAAACAGCCTCAAGTCGTGCCAGGGGAGGCTTAGGTTAGATATGAGGAAAAATTTCTTTATTGAAAGGGTGGTCAAGCACTGGAACAGATTGCCCAGGGAAGTGGTGTAATCACTGTTCCTGGAAGTATTAAAAACATGTGTGGATGTGGTGCTTAGGGACATGGTTAGTGATAGCTCTGGCAGCATCAAGTTAATGGTTGGACTCCAAGAATTTAGAGGTCTTTTTCAGCCTTAATGATCCTATGATTCTATACATACCTTGAAAAAGATACACTATGTAAACTTATCTAAATTATGACTGTCTTCATTTTTCACCTGTCATCATAAAGAACTCAATAACAGGCTGTCTTTGGAATACTATTTTCAAGTATGAAAAAATTCTTAAGGTGGTTGTTTTTAACGTACTTGGTAGTACAAAGTATTATATACATGGAATTTGTTGATGTGAAATTAAAAAAAAGGCTTTTTATTTTCAGTTCTATTCAAAAGAGCAGTGGGAGAGAAAAGAAAGATGAAATTAAAAAAGTACAAATGAAAAGGTAAAAATGGTAGATGAAATATTTTCAGGGGTTACAAATAGTGAAAAGTAATTTAAAAGGCTACATTGCAAAAAAGAACGTAGCAGGGTCTTCTTATCTGTTTGAGACCACACATGATTCTTTTGAACATCTTGCAAAACAAATTATTTTAGGGTCTTTCATGATAAATTTTATACCTTTTTTTTAATCATGTGTAATTATAAGAGTTATAATGAGTGCAAAACTAGAAAGAAAATATCAAACGTATATATTTTTTATATTAGGGTAGAAAAGGCTGTGACAGTCAAGAGTGAAACTGCATATTAAATATCAATATGAGGCAAGTGAACTAATATAGTACCTGATAATACAAAAAAAATCCTTTGAATTAGAATTTAGCTTAAAATATAGAAAGCACCTGTCTTTCTAGAAAAAATACTTTTAGAAACTGATTTTCAGAGCTTAAAACACAGAAATTGTTGTAACCAAAAGAAATTTTCAGCTTTTATCACATATTTATTATTTGGCTGTTAGTAAAAAATAACCTTCACAAGTAAGGTTTCCAGTACAACCCTGTTGACTGTTAGTATATTTATGCAATAATAACTCTAATTCTGATTTGGCATATGACAGACTGCAAAAGTGAAGTTTGGGTTTGATTCATTTACTTGATTGTAGTCTTTAAGATCCTGCAACAATATGCATACCAAGGCATATTACTGTAGGTAATTTTCTTTCATAACCAGTTTTAAAGAAAAAAATCACTCACAATTTAAGGGAGGGGGTTGTTTCTTTTTTTGTTTCCCGTGACAGTTCATTAACTTTTACTCAGTTGAGATGATTGGAAATTCTGAGGATTTTTGTGGATTATTTTAAAAACCTACATTTTAATAATGTCTGTTGGTATTAGTAGACTAATAAGTCCAATTTTCAGAAATAACATATATATGTATGTTTATATGTGTTTGCGTATTCAGAACAGTATAGTGACATATAGAAAACAGATCTATACTGATTTTTAAGTAACATTTTCATTAAAACAATGTTTCGTTTCAGATTTGTCTTTATATTTTTAATGAGTAAGCCATTTTTACTGAAAAAAACATTCCTAAACAGGTTGCTCACTTTAAAGAATGAACTGTAACAATTTTTAATCAAAGTGGGAATCTCTTTTTAATAGCTTACTGAGGAGAATCTCTGCTGTGCTCTTAGGTTGTGCACAGGTTGTAGAGTCCAGAATTTGAGGGTAAAACTTCGGTATCACCTGACCCTATTTACAGAGATACTCAGGCAGGGTTAGAGTCTTATTGAGGTTGTCAAAGAGTAAATACTACTTAATTCTTCAAAACCTGTTTTTTAATAGCTTTCTACTAGTAGGACGGAATTTATTTTTATTAATGATGTTGTTTTCAAAGGAGGTATTGCTATGCTGCTAAATAATCTAGTTCTTCTCTGGGACCTGCTCCTGTGATTGCCTAAGCAATAAACATTTTGTTTCACTCCTGGGGTCTCTCTCAGATTCATCAGACTTAAGTATTCATAAATAAAGCATAGGCCCAGTTCTGACTTGAGGTACTAGCCACAAAGTCCAATGAAAACAAGATAGCATAGATACGTGATTTAACCCACACCTTATACAGTGCTCCAAAACTGTCCCAGCAGGTTTGGCACGCTTACTGGTCCCTGTATCATGCCACAGTGTATGTAACATATACAAGAGACTCATACTACATAAAAAATACTTTGGTGGGATGCAGCACTGCTATTGGAATGTGTTGGACACATTAAATTAGGGGCAAAAATAAAAATTAAAAAAAAAAAAAGACACAGAAAAATAATTATGTCTTCTTGTCACAGGGGCAGTAGATAAGGCCAGAAGACCCAGTGCTTCTTATATATAGTAGGTAGTATCTAATTTTTTATGGAAGGAAAAATCACTTTCCTCTCTACAGCAAGCCTTGAACAACGTCATTGCAAGCTACTTCTCATCACTTTTCCTAAGACTAACCATTATTCCCTGAGACCAGTGCACTTGGCAAGGTACATTTAGGTAAGGGTATGTCTTTAATAGTGAGTAAGAAAGAGCAAAAGACTGTTGTCATATATTACTATGTCTATTTTACAAGATACCAGGGCCTGTTCTCATTCACTGCAAGCAAGTGGCACAGTCTACAATGTGTCCATATTACTAAACAGAAAATCACATCCACAGGGACTATTGGGAACAACCTATAGCTACTGCTTTTCCATGAACTGTGACAAACATAATTTGAGAGACCATAGCTAGTTCCAAGCAGAATGGATGTCAGCAGCAGGGCCACTTGGCTCTAAGAACCAATGCTTAGAGCCAAGAAGTACAAGAAGGGCTGTCTATTAATACAATGAAGATTTCTCTGCGTTAGGGTGTTTAGTGAAAAATGAGTCACACACTTATTGGTTATTTAATTTTTTATTCTAGCATTTCTTCTATGATATTTGTTTACCCCAGACTCAGAGATGATCTCCCAAATGGAATAACAGAAATGCACTGTCATTTCTGTGTTCCATGACTCAATGCTTCTTTTGTATACTATTATAAATTACACTACATTTTCTTTTTGTCATGTTGTGTTATAAATTGATTGCGACTTTTTGCCTAATATCACCTGATCTGTTTAACTTTCTTTTTTTTATCCCTCTTGTTGATTGCAAGAGGGAAAATGAAGTTTCAGCCCTTCATTTTTCCCTAGATGTGGTATCTTACTTTATCCTTTCAAAATCTTATTTTGTTTTCTATATCCATTTACTCAACTTTTCTAGCTTGACTTCTCTTATATTTAAGTCCTTGATAGAGTTTGAATGGTCCCCTGAATAAGTGAAATCTGCAAATAATATTAGCATAATGGTTGTTCCCTTCTAAGTGCTCTAATGAAGTTGTTAAAAAAGGGCAGTTGTGACACAGTTGACAAGTTCTCCAGAGTTCCTGACCCAAAGCATGTTATGTTGAGCCACACAGTTTATAAGATCTACTTATTAAGAATGACTAAGCAAGGGAAGGTTTATTTTGTATTTTCATTGGGCATTATCTTTTCTTTTAATAAAGTTCTACGCCATACCTTCACTTAGAAGTTTTAAAATAGAAAAATCAAATTAAATTGCATTGAAGTATATTTTAATGAATGGAGTAAATGAAGAGAAGGAAAGCAAGAGATTTCTGAAATTCCCATAACTAGAAGAAACCCAATTCATTATTACAGCATTGAAAGCGTCCCTAGAAATTGATTGTGATCTAATATTCTTGGTGTATATAAAAACCCAGGAAGAGTCATGAAATTATTTGGTTGCCTTTTTCTTCCTTGGCTGACATTTTAGATTCCAAAATCAGAGTCCAAAACTGCTGCTTTGTTGAAGAGGTCAATAACTATCCAATCCCATGTTTGGGGGTGAAAACTCAAATCTTTATTGAACACACGCTTTGTAATATAAGGGTCTTGGGGGTAGGACATGTTAATGAGGAGGACCAGTTATGCTAACTAGGGGATGGATTATGCCAACTAGAGGATTACACAATTTCTACTACAGTTACACAGTTGGTTAATATCTTCCCTTAGCTAGGACCACATAGGGGGTGATGCCTTAAACCCCAATGGTTTTCTTATTTTTCTAACTTATAAGTTTTATAGGTAATAGAAGTAGATTTTAGAAACACTCCTTTCTCCCTCCTCCCCGTAGTACCCCTTAGTTTATACATTCCTTAATCCTCTCACCACATTCCATACACCCCATATCGCTATTCCCATATCCAGTAGAAGATGTTTTGTCTCTTGTCAAGGCAAGCCTGTCTTGTTTGGAGAACGCTTGTATCTTGGCCTAAACCGCAGGACAGAGTCAAGGAACTGGGTGACTCTGCTCTCTGTACCCCGAAGATGATGAAGAATGATGAAGAGGGGGTCCCAAAAAGCCCCCCGACCCAATTCCAGGAGGCGGGCCAGGGGGTGGACCAGGCCAAAAGTTATAGGGTTGATATGGTTTGAAGCTGGCTCCCTGCCAAGTCTCCAAACCTTACCACCAGAAGTCCCCCCCCCCCCAACAAAAAAAAACCTCAGGGAGAAGAGGGAGAAAAAACTAAGAAAAACCCGAAAACGAGAGAGAGGACAACCAAACTTATATATATAAATATATTTACACTTATATACAATTTCACAAGGGAAAGGGGAAGGGGAAAAAGGAACAAAACTATAATAAAATATATATATATATATATATATCCCAATCAGTAGCCCGAGATCTAGTAACTAAAGAACAAAAGAGTTAGCAAAGAAGATATCTCACTACTCTCCTGGGACAACCGAGAGTCGCTCCGGAACGATCGCCGGCAACCTCTGTCTCCCAAGGTCGGCAAGGCCTAGCCAGGCCTCGCTCCCCAACACGGCAGACTCAACAGCAGGGAACCTGCACCTCCAAGCCGCCGGAAGGAAAGAGAGCGAAGGCCTCTCCTCCTCTCTTCTTATAGTCTGGCTTACGTAAAAATCGTAGGGAATACTGGGTAAATCTGGACCCTTCCTTGGTTACAAACTGGTCACCAAGGAAGGCCTAGCCCAAACCACCACAAGGGTGGACACACTTGGGATTGGCCAGATATTGTTATAAATGTAACATCCCGGGCACAGCCCAGTGCGCGCGCGTCGTTTACCATCTATTGCCTTGGCACTATTAAATCCTTTCCTTATCTCACCCCAGCTAATGGCTCCTGGATTTTTTTCTTAGCACCAGCAGAGCAGGCATCAGGGGAAAAGAACACAGGGGTTTCTACATGGTCTGATAACAACATCACAAAGTCTTTCCATATCTTGCTGCAGGAGACAGGCCAATCAATAGGTCTTGTGAGGAAGGTCCTCAGAGTAAGGAGTTTTTCCCAGATCCTGCTGTCCATGGCCCGCTACATAATCTCATCAGCTTCTTCTCTGCTGATAGTCGAGCCCTGGATCCCAACACTTTGTTCCTATACCCTTTGTTCATATGTATTTTCTGAATAAGGTTCTAACAAGCACACCCATAACTGCCTTTGTCTTGGAAGCACTCAGAGGCTTTTACTTTCTTTTATGTACCTGACATGTCTACAAATAATCTCCACTTTCTGATCTTATTTCATAGATACTTTTACAAAATATCTACTGCATTTAAGCTCACGGAGGCCTCAGCCCTGCTCCTATTTGATTGTTCAGTGATTAAGTAATCCATTAAGGATATGGGAAACCAAGACTCAATTTCTTTCTTTGCCTCAGCATTTCCAATGCGAATGCACTAAGGACATGTTCTGCAATGATGTAATTTCAGTCCGCCCTGCTCAATCAGTTCCACTGTGCATAGTCTGGGTAAATATTCATTAGGCTGGAGAGAGAGAGCATGCAAAAGCCATAAAAGGGTTTGGCCCTGGGCTAATAGACTGAAGACACCATGTTAGGCTCCCTGCACAGGGGATGGATAGAGTGCGGTACCTCAGAGTGGAGGTCCAAAACAGTGTACTTAGGTGAGATGATACTGATAGGTTGCTAATGAGAAAAACTACAGAGATCTTACCTTCTGCAGGGCACCTGTGTCTCATCCCTGGTCTTAGAAGCCATCTTTAAAGCAACAAATTATTTTAAAGAATCAACTGGAGAAGAAGAATTTCTTTTACAGCACTAAATACCAGTTGAATATGTAAATATAAATATATAAATATACTGATTCTAATGTAGGTAGATATTTCTTGTATATTCATATAAAAAAGACATCTTTGCATATTAATATCAGGAAACTTTTCCAAAGACTGTTGACTGAAGCTCTAGGAATCACTGATCCACTGGTATGGTGTTTATTTGAATCCTTAATAATATTTAACATTTTCAGCATTTTACATCTATCTCAGTTACTAAAATAAAAAGAAGGTTTAGTTGAGGATGTGTGTGTGTGTGGAAACTCAAACACTAAAATCTGTACTGTCACATGGTGGTGCTGTTGGATAAGAAAAAATGCAGAGAAATAACACAGGGTGAGAAAGACTTTCAGGATGAGTTAAATAAAATTAAAAGAACGACAGCTTCATTCACCTCTGTCATTTCCAATCTTTCATTTCTTCTTTTGACACAAAGATTTTAAATTAGGTAGAATTTTTATTCCTGGCGGCTTGTATTTTCAATAACAGAGATACAGATTTTTAACACAAATTTCATGCCTCTGAAGACTGACAGCTAATGAAGCTATTATTCTCATTTTTAAATTGGCCAAACATGAGAAAGAAAATTGGTGGTTTCACATCTTTTAATGCAATCTATCAGTTCAAATTTTATTGTTTATCTTTTAGAGCCTTTTATAATGTAAGGTGAATACCTAAATCATCAGATGATTCAATATCATATTTTCTATTGTAGCAAATATTTTGTTAAGCCAATAACCTTGTTTACTAGATATAAATGGCACGTTTTGAAAAAAAAAATACCAGCCCAAATTGCTTTGGATGATGTAACACCTCGACACTGAACTGCAGGTTCAGAACCCTGCTATCATCTAATTTGCAATCCTTCTTCAGAAATGTTCTTTTTTCCTAAAAGATGTTCAGTGCAGTAGCTGTAAACAAAGTCTTCAGTTTGGCAATCATCTCTGCTTAACATAGTTCAAGGTAAAGGCATTGAAAATTTCAGCAGAACACCATGGGATCTTTCAGTACCTATGGAAGAGCATGGAGATGTCCATTTTAAAAATTACTGAATGGACTAATTATGCAGTGCCTGATTTGATAAAGTGGGGGTAATGGCATATTTGGGGTTTAACGTGTTGAGCTGAAGTTATTTTTTAATTATAGAAGTCATTATTGTGTTAACTCTTTTATCAGGTGTAGTGAATTTTGAAATTTGCTGCTCCCACTAGGATTACATTATAGCCTTGTATGGGAGGTCAGAAAAGATGTCAGAGCTTTAGCAGAGATTTTCAATGACAAAATGAAAGTTTTTGAATTGTAGTTTGCTTTAAAGAAAGGGTCTCAGCAGTGGCTCTCTTTGTAACATTGATAAGCAGACACATCATTAGCATCTTTGACTTATAAGAATAGGAAACCTGAGGGCATAAATGTTACCTCTTTACAGTTAAAAGATGAGGCACTCAGACTGGGCCTGTGGCTAACTGCTGTTTTCAATATAAGAGGTAGAATAAGCTCACAGTGTATTTCCACCTTCCACCTTTGTGCCCTATGTGTAGGGGTTTTTTGGGGGGGGTGGTGTTTGAGTTTCTTTGTTTATTTTATTTTGCTTTGCATTCAAATCCTCAGTCAGATTCTGAGCATCCTCAACTCCCATTGAGATCAGCAGCATTTGTAAATGTAGAGTAGGTTATCAGCACATTTTTAAATGCAGACTATGTTGTCAAGACCTCTTGGGATATGGTTCAAAGCCTTGCTGTGTTTGATTTATTTTAGATGTGTTTGATTTGTATTTTATTAAAAGAAGCCCCTTCAAAGGTAATGGATAACTTGCTTCAAAGACAAAATGCACTTGTGATCTCACAGAGCCAGCATGGTCTCTTGGGTAAGTATTAGCCTGGGAAAACAAGGTTGGGATTTCTGTGTATTTCCATCATCATTCATGACCCTGCTGAATGGTCTGCAGCAAGTGGTTCCCTCACTGTGGCTTTGATGGTTCGATTTTTTTTTTATTTATATTTTTTCCACCTATAAATACAGATGATTGATAAAAATCTGATGTAAAAGTTTGTCATTGTACCACAATCAGAAGAAAGTAGCTAAATATAGCAGTCTCACTGTTCAGTCTCTTTCACCTTTCTGTGTATCTTCATATTTGCTAAGTATTTCTAAGCTAACTGTTGTGCATAAAAACATTTTTTCAAGAAGGCGAAAGAGAATAGTAAGTCCAGATAAAATACAGAAATATACATTTCTCACTGTACACATATACTTTGACCTTCATCCATTATTCAATCTGCTGCAAGAAAAGCTCGTGCGTGTGACATGAGACTAACAAAAATGTTGCAGTAATCAGTATTTTCAATTCCTAGCATCTTATTGTTTGGTGTCTAAATCCATGTGAGTTGTTTTCTTCCTGCTGTGGTAAACAGTCTCATTTTCTTACCATTCTCTTAAACATTGTAGTCATGGAGAATAGCTGCCTCTCTAGGGTATGGGTATACTACAGTTTGTACCCAGAGTAAACATAAACATTTATGCTGTTATGTCAGTAATATAACCTCCCCACTCCAGCGGAGTATTCCCCTGATTATGCAGGCAAGAAACGCATTAGCCCTCTCAGCCACAGCAGCACACTGGGAGCTAGCAAGATCATGTTCAGCTGTTTTTAACTTGAAGGAACAGATTGTTAGAAAGCAACATGTCCTCAGCTTCGTTGATTTACAGCCTGGGTAAGCCTCAGTGAAGTGAGAGTTTGGGGACTTTACTAAGATCAAATGCAGCCATATTCTTGTCTAAATAGGAAATATTTAATGCAGTATTGCAGTTTAGCTTGCCTATTTAACATTATTTTGGGATGCTCACTTCTCCTGCCATGCTAGGCAGCTGATATTGTAACTGAAGTCAGCAGAAAATAGTTGATAATTAAGCAGATAATGGGTAGTAGAAATTCAGTAATGAATATGGGTGATATTTCCATCTCTGTCTTTTTTTTCTACACTTCATTTTCTTTTTCGGACTGTGCCTTGATGCAACCGCTGCAACAGAAAATCTTTAGTTTTATTAGAAGATAGAGGGCCAGGTTTTCGTGATGCTGTTCCCACACTGTTACAATCTATTTAAATATTACCTTACATTTAAGCAGATGAGAAGAGAGTTCAAAATCACTTCCTTTTTATAGGTTGATGAAATGAAGACTAAGGATGTTTTGGTTTCTATAAGGGCCCTAGTTCACAAATAAATTTGAAACAGAGTTGACAATCTAAGTCTTTGCTGGTGGGGAATTTTGCTGCTAGTGTAAGCCAAAGGGGCATCCCAGTGCTCTGATTCAACACAGAGCCTTATGCCACCCTCTCAAATTGGTTGATATTCTGGTTAATATCTGTGTATCAGCTGATGCCCAGTATCTCACCTCCATTTTCCGGTTTTATGCAGAGATAGAACAAAGAGAAAAATTCCCATATATTTATACTGCAGTATATCTATCTGAACTCCATCTTTCTTTTAGCCACAGGTCTAAAAATATGCTTCTTCATACATCTCCATGTGCTTCTTCAGCAAGGTAATCCTCTCTAGCCTGTCACTGTCCTAATTTTTTCCTGCTATTTAGTCCTTCTGCCTAACTTTTATTATCTGAGAGCTTGAGTAGCTACATAGTAAGTTGTTTCAGAAACTTGATTCACCTAAGGATTAACAAGTTATTTATTTTTTTCTTTTTTTTTTATTTCTTCTTTTATCCTGTGAATTTTCATCCATTCAGCTCACCATAATGTTTCCATATATGATTACAGAAGACATAGTGCCAGTGCAAGGCAATAGAGCGCACAGCTGGGGATGGAAAAGGCAGCTGAGATCACAGCAGTCTCAATTTAGATTTGATGCAATGATTATGAATATGCACTTTTAATTTCCTGAATTTAAGCTGCTGCTGAAAGAGGTGATCCCCAGGGAACTGTTTAGGAACCTGGACAAAAATATTTTTAATCAGACCAGTTCATCATGCAGCTATATGGACTTCATGGAGTTGGCAGAAGGTGACAGAAGCTAGAGGCAAGCATATGAGAGAATGAGGGATATATTTTAGTGACAGTGACAGTTTATTTCATCCTAAAGTGGTATTGAAACTTTGTGTGTTTTAATTGAAAAGCGTTTTAATTTAAAAAAATCTGTCTAATTTCCGAACTAGTTTAAAAGAGCCACTGTTGCGTTTAGGCAAAAAAGAGCTACATACGTGTTTAGACACTGAAGAGTTTTCCAGAGGAATTTTGTCCTGACCATCCTTCACAACCTTCCCCCTTTTTCAGTCTCTCTTCTGTGCCTTCTCAGCTCCTCTAGATGCACAGAACGCAAGGAATGATATAGGAGAACACAGAATGCATTTCTATGCTGTTATCTACTAATTTGTAAGATTTCAAGGCTGTTGGTCTTCAGTTCATAGATAAACAATTATTATTGTTTCTAATCATATTAGTTGTCTGTGAATACTATCCAAACATTATCCACATCTTACAATAAATTGGAGATGACACACAGTGCAAACCAAATATATGTGAAACTTGATGCCGAGATAGGAAAATGTCATTATTCTTTATAAACTTCTATCAGACTTGCAAGCCTCAAAGAATACAGTTCCATACTTTATTAAGTATCACCATAGAAATATGGTTTGTTGTTTCCTAAAATATTACACACCACTAAAAATACTGCTGTTTCTGAATTATGTCTAGGACATTACAATAGCATGGTTGAAAACTAGATTTATTCTACATCTTTCAGGCTGAGCTCCTAAAACGAAACATAACTGATCAAATTGTGTATTATGAATAAATCAGACAAACATGGGAATTTTTCCTTAAAGAAAAATTTTCAATTTTATTTTCACTTTTTGATTTAAAATATGGAATATTTTTGGAATAAAATATGATTATACTTTTCCATCTCAGAATTTTACCAAGTATGTAATTATAAAATTCATTTTAACAAAAGTGGAAATAGAAAAGTGGGGAAGAAAATATTTAACCAGAAATGAAAAAGGAATTCAAGTATTGAATTTTAACCCTAGTTATTAACCTATTTCTATTTAAAAATTAATAATTTGTAATAAAATGGATGAATGTAAAGTCACATTAAAAGTGATTTTTCTCAGAAATTAAAAAGTTGTGGTTAGGGCACATGCAGTAGAAATTGAATTTTATCATATTTTTCAAACCTTAACTAGGCAATTTAATATACTATTTCTCCTAGTTCAGTATTAGGTTTTGCATTCACTGATGAAGCTTTTACTTTTTGAGCAAATTTCTAATTCCTTTTGTCTATTATTAGAAAGTTTATGGTTTAATTAAATTACCTTATAGATTAGCATGGAATAGTCTTCTAATATACAGCTTCTCATAACTTACATATGTCTTTCACAGTTCACTTGACTTGTATTTTTATTTAGTTACAAAAAAACTCTGTTAGCTTATGGCATCTTCAATTTCCATTGGCATTCTTACATGAAAAAAAAAGTAACAAAAAACCAAAAGTACATCTTTTATTAAAATGTCATCACTGGCATTTCAATAGGTATCAGTAAATGGATTGGTGCAATTTCTCTCTAACCAGTGAATAAAGTCACCAATATTTTACAACTCTCATGTATACTTTGTTGTGAAAATTAAATATATCTTTTGTGCAAAAGCCCAATATGAAAGCTATTCATAAGATCTAATATCTGCATCATGGCTTTAGAGATAAAGGAATTGGACAGCGTAGCCTACCATGAATGCTGGAATGTGAATACATGCAATGTATGTGTGTAAAACAGCCTCTGTTCTTTCAAACTATCAGTAATGGGTTCACCTTTAAAGAGCCAAAATAATCAGTTGTTACTTTAAGAATGGCATGTCAGAGATCACTGGAGCCCCAGCACTTAAATGTTTGTAGGCAGCCCATTGTAGTGGTTTGAACCAGGTTTTCCCCTGAAGCTGAAAGTGGTAACCCCCAGGGGGTGGTGACCCTTGGGGCTTGACCAATCAGTGCTCCTGCAAAATATAAACATATCTCTGGAGACCGGAAAAGAAGCAGTGATACTTTTTGTGGGAAGAAGAGGTGGCCATGTTGTAGAGGCCACGAGGAGAAGGGGCTCTGGCCCCTTGGGGGCCTCTGCCCCCCCCCCCAGCCCCCAGTTGGGGGGCTGCAGGGACTCGGAATGGTGTTAGCTGGGCTGAGTGCCTGTGGCTAAGAGCTGGGGGAGTTTCTCCCCTGTAAATAGAAGTGGGAGACGCTGGGAGCAGCGACGGAGCAGCAGCGGAGACAGCAGCGTCCGAAGAGCAGTGGCAAAGAGCCAACTGATAAGGACCAGAAGGAGGAACACAAGCCGGTATGCAGCTAAGGCAGACACAGAGGTGTCTGAGGAGAAGGAAAAGCAGCAACAGGACAAGAGACCCGAGCCAGCAGCAGGAAGAGAGTTTCGGAGGGTAAGAACTGGCTCAAACCAAAACCCCCAAACTCGCTAGAGACCCCTCTGAGAAAGAGGAGGGGGTGGTGGACTGAGTGGAGTCCTAAAGTGCAGTATGCACTACAGAGAGGAGCTAAGAAGCTCCGGCCTCCTGAGAGCTCAGCCAGGATGGCCAAAGGAATGTGTGTGGAGGGGGTGACCTTGGGCTTTCCCCCACTATGCTGCAGCTTCAGAGAAGCTGGCAGCCATCTTTGAAGCAGAGCACAGAAGCTCTGTGAAGGGGCTTGATTTCCCCTGAAGATACCAGACTGTCACGAAGACCCCCGTGTTTCGTGATATGACCGTGGTGGAACGACCTTGTCTGGGGTTACGTGGTCCACGGAAAGACCCTTTGTTTGGCGTCGAGGGGCCGAGAGGGGCTTGGAGACCCCCCTCGTGTGTATTGACGAGGATCCAGCTGCAACTGCTGCCTGAAAGAGAAGAAGAAAGCCTACTGCCTAGAGAGAGACCTGTTGCTCAGAGACTGGAAGGGGTCTTTTCTTCTTCTTCTCTCCTGGACTTTTATTTGGAGAGAGAAGAGATTTGGCCCACTGTAAATATTATTGTCATGGTAGAGATAGATATAGAGTTAAGATTGTTTGTAATGTATTATAGTATTTATTTATGTGTATAGTCTTTGTAATATATTCCTTCCCCCATATTGAGTCTCGTGTTTTTGTCTGGAAAACCCATCTCATATGGGGTTGAGATGTGGGTGGGGGGCTAGGAATAGGAATTGGATTTTGGGCCTTACTGAAACCATGACACCCATACATGCTAAAACCCAAAGAACATTCTATTATAAGCTGGGAAAGTTATAATCTGTCAGTAAAAGCTCAATTCAGAATATTAATAGCACTGCTAAAGAATTTTGGTTGGAATCAACCACTAAACCTTACCTAGTCCAACCCCTGCTCAAAGCTTATTTCTGAGTCAGTGCAGTTTGCTCAGGGTCTTCCACACTTCCATGGACACAGCTGGGGCACATGTTTACTCAGGAACAGAGGGTCATATGCAGGCACAAATGCCTTCTTGGCAAGTGTTTGGAAAGTGCCTCAAAGGGTCTTTTGATTAGCATATGTGTACATAAAATCCTATAATCTTTGTCTGCATAGTGAAGGCACTGCTGTCTTGGAGATGCTCCAAGGCATAACCTTCACTGTTGATGCTTGTGTGGTCTGGAGGCCTTGGACAGGTTCATTCGGCTTTTAGGGATCTGCGTGGATCTGTTCTTGTGGTTTAGCAGGGCATTGTCACACATTACCCCTCAGCAAATACTTCCATTTTCTTTAGTTTGGCTTCTTTATTATTTTTTTTTTAACTACTTCTCAGTCCACACCCATAAGCACATCGTAGAAGACATTCACGTAAACATCTTTTCTGACACTCCTGGCGGCCTCAGGGGGAAAAGCTGAGGATGTCCCACTAAGTCCATTTTGGTTGAGGACACCACTATTCCTTGAGGTACCTGAATCAGCCAGGGCAAAGTACCATTTTTTCTAGTGCAATATCACCATTGCTATGCTGCCACCACCATCTTCAAGCCCTTTTTGCATGTTTTTGCTTGCCATTTCCCATGGTACTATCTTGTTCCTATTTTTGTGTTCTTCTTACGCCACTGATTGCTAGAGCTTCCTGGCAGTTAAGTAGAAAACCCATCATAAATCTGCCTGCCCTCCAAAACTTTCTGCTCAGTAGGGGTCATTTGTTCCCCTGTCATAGTTCACAGCCCTGGTGAGTCTGTCTCTTCTTTTTGCTTGCTGTGCTCCAAAGGTGTCCTTTTACACGAGTGTGCTCCATCATACTCACATGGAACTTTTTGGAACTCGCTAGATTTCAAAGTATATTCTTAAAACTTACTCTTAGAAAATAACCTAACAAATACAAACCAGAACCTTCCATACAAAAAAATGTAAGTTGGTTAGGCAGATGTTTTAATTTTCTTCTAAGCAATTTGTTTGGGTTTTTCTTTTGCTTTTTTAAAATGACAGTCTTTTACCTTCTTTTATACAGCAAGTAATCTAGGCTAGCTATTTTATACATTGTACAATGATTTTTTTTCTTAATCTCCACCTGTTTTAACAATAAAAACATTAAATATTCTTTCCCTGACCCTTATTGAAGTATCTGGGTTACATATGTACTCATTGAATTCTGAGCAATGACAGCTGACCAAATAATTTGAAATAAATACCTACCTTAATTAATCTTTTCCATTTGCAAAATGTCTATAGGTAATTAATTATTTCTTCACATTAATTCAGTATTTTTCACTTAATTGATTGAATGAGTAACTGGGAACAATTCAAAGTACCTGTATGTTTTTCAGTATTCAGCTTGTCTGGCAATTACAAAGCTGTTTCTGATCTCTAATTCTTCTATAGTTCCTTCTTACCAAACATCTCATTGTGGCCTGTATACCACGATATATGAGGACCTTGCAAGCTTATACATACTTACTCTTATATGTACTTACTCTTACAGCTTATGAACTCTGGAATTTTTTCCTTTTTCTCTGTTTTACGGATGAGAAGCAGCATATATAAAGCCAGGTTCTTTAGAGGTGCTAAGGCATACTTCCACTAAATTAGAGAGGCAACATCTCATCTGTTGCCAGTTTACTTCCTGGAAAATTCAGCAGCCAATAAATGGTTTGGCTCCCATTATGGTATAAAGAAGAGCCAAGTGCCTAAGGAATGGATTTTTCAGAAACCTGCTAGCTAAGCAGAGTCTATGTCACTTAGATATGAGACAAATCCATACAGAAGGCCATAAATAAAAGCTGTGACTTACAATCCTTCCATTCCAGTCATCCAGAAAACAATTGATCCAACAAGCTTGGGTCTGAGGTACTAATGCTGTTGAAAAAATGAGGGCACATCAATCTCTAGTAAATACTAGAGAAGCATAAAATGCCCACCTTGGGGATCAGTGGCAAGCTATTCATTGTTTCCAAATAGAAAATGCCTTCTGTTTCTTATAGGGACATCAGGTCCCTGAGGACATCAGCACATCTTAATGTCCCTGACAAGCTTTACCCAGGGCTTCCCTTCCCATGGCCCCAGGAGCTCATGAGCATCTAGCCCCTGCCTGAGCTATGCTGCAGGTGTACTTATCTCCATCCCTGCTTTTGCCTTCACCTGCTCTTGCTTCTCACTCCCTTGGCTGCGGTACATCATATGCTGTGTTGTGTGCTGCTGCTGGAGACTGTACCAGACCTTGGCGCTACCTGCTGTGCTCAGATCCTGTGGGACTGTGCCCCTTCGGTTAGGACACTGTCCATGCTGGGGTCACCCTCAGCTACCAGCTTGTGCCCTTGGACAAGCATGAGAAAATATCAACAAGGCTGCAAGATACAGCTCTATTATAGAGCTGATGAGTGCAAAGGGTTTGATTGGACAGAAAATTACACTGGCATATCCTTTTCCCTCTCCTTCCTCTTCCTACTCATCATATTCTATGACCATCAATATTGTCATGATATTAGAAAAGTTCTGAAAGCAACCAGTTTTCTGGAACTGTTTCCCCCAGACTAAGAAGAGCAAAAATCACACCTAGTCTCCTAAGGACATAGTTATGAACCAAACTGAGAGTTCTACTTAGATGAACTGGATTGAAAAACTACAGATTATCTACCATTGTCTGCCAGCCACATTCCCTTTTTTTTCACCTGAACTGTTTAAATATATTAATTGGATATTGAAATATTAATTTGATAATTATAAATTATCCATATCAGAAAATGGACTTAGGAATTCTGAAAGTATTCAGGAATGCAGCTAGGAATGTGTGTATAGTTTGTACAAAAGAAATCTGGAGATATGAGACAAAAGAGAGATTGCTTATAGCCTGTTCAATCTCAAGCATCGGATTTGAGTGCAGTTTAAGAAACTAATATTTAAATGTTGAAATTTAGATGTTTCCTTGTAATTTCAAATGTCTGCATAAGCCTAAATGTGGAAAACTTGTTCAAAGTGAGGTAAGGCTTCATGGGTCTGGAAGGGGGGTGTTATTTTGTTGTTGTTAATGAATAATTTTGTTTTTTTCTTCATGATCTACAAAAAAAGCAAAAAGGAGCCAGAATTTCCACACTTCATACAGTTGGCTTGTATGATTTTACAAACACTTTTAGGTTCATAGCTTGACAGCAAAAAAAACATTTATTCAGAGGAAAAATGTTCTTCTGTCTGTTAGCTTTTTTTTTGTTTTATTTTTGGCTCTGAGTTAATTGTATACAGTTGTTGTTCTCCTTATGTTTACTGAGACCTGATAAATACAAGCTGGAAGGACTTCCTTTATGTTCACATCTTTGTCTTGATGGCTTAAAATGAGTAAATGTATGGATACTATTAAAGAACCACTCTGTTTATATTTCTATTGATAATTCCATACCTTTTTGAATAAATATCTTTTACAGTCACTGCCAACAAAGCTAGAAATCTTAAAGTTATTCAATAAAGAAAACAAAAATAATTTAATTTCTGTGAAGATAGGGACAAATTGATAACTCAATAGATAAATTGCAGTGACTCCAAATAAAAATCATCCTATGAATAAAACACAATATTTCAGAATCCTCCAAATCAATAGATGCCATATTTCTCAGGCAAAGGTTGAGTCTCAAGAATATATAATTAATTGTAAATATTGCTTTTGAAACAATATTTGGCATAGAACAAAAATAAAAATGTGATAAACATTTTACCATCAAATATAAGCTTGTAGGATTACTTAGAAGTAGAGAACCAAATCCTCACATGAGATTCCAGTGAATTGCCCAATTAAATATTTTCCAAGGCATGTGAAATTAAGAAAAAGAAGCTTTAAATAAATCATGATGTTTTGGATAAATGCTGCAAAAACGTTACAGTTCTAGCACTTTATCTGTCTGTGGTGATTTTATCCTATTACTCTAAATTTGTACTTCACAGAGATTATCGTCCTACAACTGATTTATTTTTCTTTCCTGAAAATATTGAGATACTTCTTTGATGAAGTTTTGCAAAGTTCTCTACTGCTTTTGTTCTGTTGGTTAAAAGTGAAAAGACCATAGTAAGTCACTGCAATAAATCAATTGAAGATTCCCTGCAGTGATTTAATTTCATGGGTGTCCTGAATGTTGTAATGTGAAGTTTACACTATGAATTCTTTCTCATCAGTAAATCTGAAGGAAAAAATTGGAACAAGCCTTTGTTGCAAGTAGGTTTTGTGACTCAGACTCCTGAGCAGAACATTTCCCTTGTCTCTTACATTTCATTTCAAGACTCACTGACTTTATGCATAGCTGATTTTTGAAGATTACTCCCTCAGGAATCCAATTCTTCATACAGATCATGAAGGAAACCTGAACTTAATGATTCCTATGATTCTATAATTTTATTGACAGTATTAATTAATCTAGATGGGAATTTCTCTCTGTATGCTGATTTCTCAATCAGTGAAGGGGTTCTTTTATTTCCTCATAAACATATTTGAAATAACTAGATGAAGGTAGTGTGTTGCTTTCTACAGCAACATCTACATAAAATCTAACAGAAAAAGAAAGAGAACTTTAGTAGCCATTATCCTGAAAATTTTTAAAATTTAAGATTCTAGCCCTATTTACAGAGACTAGTGTTGTAATGTTTAATTCTAATCATGTATGCTAAAAGAATACAAGAAGGAAAAGAAGAAAAAAAAGGAAGCAAACTCTTAGAATTACATGGTTGTAAAGCCTGCTAGATATAAATTATGGTGTGGCATTATCTAAGCTTACATAATGAATTCTTCAGGTGATAATGGGAATTTTTAAAGTATTCTGTAAGTAGTGGAAGATGTCACTGTCTCTCTGGGAGACACAGAGATAGGCACAAATTGCTGCTCATCTTTATTCTTCCACTGAGAAGAGTCAGTCCACATAAACTTTCAGAGATGGCAGAGAGGGTCATGAGGACAGACAAACAATGGCAGATGAGGGAAGATCTTGGTGGAGAGTTGGCTACAGAAACAGCTGGACTTCAATCAGTATTTTCTCATCAAGTCTACTGGCTATCTTTTCCCTTTGCATTCATGTCAATATTCATCCCAGTATTTACTATGGGCTTGTCAGTCAAGCAGGAAGTAAGATAAAATAATTTTCATTTTTCTCAAAGGGCATCAGTATTTAGTCTGTTTGCAGGCTTTGAGCATCCATACCCTTAGATAGGATCTGCACTTTTACACATTAGATTGTGGCATTTGGGGTAGACAGGGTTGAAAAGCCCAGGGAATGCAGAGAGACCTAGGGTGTGCTGTGCTGAGGTGGCATGGAGCAATGTGCTCCTTTGGGCTGGGAGAGAGCTACTTTCTTGACAGTAGCTGGTATTGGGGTTGTGGTTTATGTTTATGCTGGAAACAGGGTTGATAATAGAGAGAATGGTTTTCTTATTGCTGAGCAGTATTTATACAGCCTCAAGGCCTTTTCTACCTCTTGCCTCATCGCAACAGTGATGAGGCTGGGGGTGCAAAAAGCTAGGAGGGGACACAGCCAGGACAGCTGATCCCAACTGACCCAAAGAGGTATTCCAGGTCATATAGTGTCATGCTTAGCATATAAAGTGCAGAAAAAACGAAGAAGGAGGGGGCAATGTTCAGAGTGATGGCGTTTGTCTTCCCAAGTCACTGTTACATGTGATGGAGTCCTGCTTTCGTGGAGATGGCTGAACACCTGCCTGCCCATGGGAAGTGGTGAATGAATGTGTTGTTTTGCTTTGTTCATGTGTGTGGTTTTTGCTTTACCTATTAAACTGCCCTGATCTCAACCCATCATTTTCCTTACTTTTACTCTTCAGATTCTCTACCCCATCCCACCAGGGGAGAGTGAGAGAGCAGTTGTGTGGTCCTTAGTCATCAATTGAGGTTAAACCATAACATGTTGAAAGAAGCAGCATGAGTGTAGCTCCTACTTCTCAGCCTTCCACTGGAATTCTCGTCTTGTAACATCCATTTTATTGTTTGACAACTACTAATAGAGATTAGACCCAACATGTTAGGAATGAACATATACTGAGTGCCTGCAATGCCCTTTGAAGACAGCAAGTGGCTTGAATATTTTACGCTAGTTAGGTAAAAAAGCTTTATACACTGTAATTCAGTAATAATAATAATGGCCAGTCTTCGCGAACGAAGATTTTGGGAAAGGTCTTTTTACCTTTCCAGCCTGCGCAATGGGTTTTTTTAGGTGAGACACAGCCTGCGCTGAACTGAGCCCACCCTTTAATCCTAAGGTTCATCTGCCGGGGCCAAGCAAGCTTGGACAATGGCAGTGAGGTCCTCAGGACGTAGGTTTGTTTAGAGTGACCTTCTCATAGATGGATGGCCTTACAGGGCTAACGGGCTCCATCTGCCCGGGGGACTGGCTGGGATTCGAACCTGGGTCGCAGAGGTGAGAGTCCTGCATGCTAACCACTAGGTCACCAGGGGTCCCCGTACTGTAATTCAGTACTTCAGTAGTAACTGCTGCGGCATGAGACTTTCAAGAGGATCCTGCAACACAGTGGGAAGGTGCATTTGGCAGAATGATTTAGAAATGTATTAGAAATATATTCTTCCTCAGACCCCTGACCAGCTCTTTGTTTGGATAAAAAGGGCATTTGTATTATTATTGATAATTCTGATGGGGCTAGGGATTGCAGCGTTGTCAGGTCTTGTAGTCTTGTTCCATACCTTTTGATACATGGTAGAGTTTATAAAGATTCACACGACTATCTGATGCCCTGTTTTCATGAATTGAAAAGCTATTATTGGTCCAGCTATCAATCTGATTCCATCTTCTAAAGGAGAAGCAAACAACACAAAACAAAACAAAATAAAAAAAAAAATACCCAAAATTCTTTATCAGTGTTGAAATTAGGAAAAATTAATTACATAAAATCATCATTTTTTAACATCTCTGATTTGTAAGCCAGTGTAGTTTTTCAAATGTGCTGGCTGTTTTGGGTTAATCCGAATGGTCAGTTAAGCTCCACATAGCCTCTTGATCACTTTCCCCCCACACTGCCAGTAGAAGAGGACAAGAGAAAAGGAAGAATAAAAGCAAGAAACTGGGAGGTCAAGATTAAAAAAAAAAGTTTAATAAGTGATGGTAAGTGGAAGAAAAGAGAAATAAAAAAAAAAACTGATGCAAAACCAATAATTCACCACCTCCCACAAGGAGCCTCAGGCCCAGCCAGTTCAAATCAAAAATGCCCCCAAAGCCCCCTCTTTTCCCTTTTATCGCTGAGCATGACATTATATGGTATGGAACATCTCTGATCAGGTTACCTGTCCAGTTGTGTCTCCTCTCAATACGTTGTGCAACCCCTGGGGGACAGAGTGAGAAGCAGAAAAGCCCTTGAAGTTGTGCACTGGTCAGCAAACACTAGAACATTGGTATGTTATTAGTACTGTTTTGGTCTCAGATCCAAAACACAGAAGCATAAGAGGTGCTATGGAGAAAGCTAATACTATCCTAGCAAGGTCAGTACACTGGCATAATTCTTCATGGATTTTGGCAAGTGGATTTGCTAATATCATGACTGAAAACTTCTAAATCAGTCAAAGGAATTAGGCACTGATTCTTTTGCTTTCTGTTTAAACCTGTGTACCTGACTTTCTTAGGCTTTTAATAATTTTCAGCCAACATACTATGGCTTAAACACATTATATAAGTAAAATCTTGAATCACCTTAAGAAACCGTCAAATTACATTGCCAAAAACTAGCTGACTGAGAACAGGGGGAAACAGAGGGGTAACACATATACTCACACAATCTATTATTTCTCTACTGTAGTCAAAGATGAACCACTTAGGATTGATTTAGAGAACTTAGAACTGAGAGAGGTCATTTTCTCTTTGTTCTCAGTGTAGAAGATGGAGAGATGTAGGTAATCCAGCAGTTATGAAGAGCACCTGAGTTAGGTTCACTTTGTTTAATCATTATAATTGAAATTACAACTTTAAATACCTCTTAATTTCATATTAATTCATTTTTCTCTCCACATGAATTAGTGTTTCAGACTTCTGTTCAATATTTTCTTCTGATATGCTTTCAAAAAGAAAAACTATACCATACTGTAGTGGGCAATCCTGCTTTGTTATTATACTTGGCCTGCAAGGATGTTTTGGAGGCAAGTGATATTTTCTACTTCTGAAACCATCAAAAGTGTCTACATTGTGCTCTCAGATTGGCATTACAACAAAAAAAAATTACAGAAGGCAACGGTGACTCAGACTCAGTTTAAAATGCTGAATTTAGCTAATGGAGTCACTTTAAATAATAAATCTGACTAGGTCATATTCTGTGCAGCAATCTGAAACTCTTTACAAGAAATCAGTCACATTTAAAGGAAAGAGGATCCATTTCTACATCAAACCCCATGCCCAGACTTGATCCTGTTGCTGCACAGTAACATAAATAGAGCAGACACAACATGAAAGGAAATTGGACTTTTTCACTTGCATCAGTTGAAACACAATGGCCATTTTTCTGCTGCATGTAAAATTCTGTGATGTCTGTGTAATTCAGTATATGCAATTCTATCTGGATAAATTACAAAAGGAACAATTAATTGCCTTAGAAACTATGTAATAAAAAATATTAGATTTGTTAGGAATGTTGTCAGTTACATGGAATTACTTAAATATATGTGATTAATTTGAATGTTTTGTCTATGCATATTCTGGAGTCTATTAATGAACAAAGATTTATTTTCTAGACTCCTTTTCAGTCAGTTTATTGCATGAGAGCCTTTACTCTGAAAAAGGTGAAGTAGGTACTCAAAGCAAAGACTAGAACCAAAATTTTCCTCTGTGATAGACCAGTAACCATGAATAATCATTGTGGTCTCATTTGGGGAAAAAAGGAAAAGAAAAGAAAAGGAAAAGGAAAAGGAAAGGAAAGGAAAAGAAAGGAAAGGAAAGGAAAGGAAAGGAAAGGAAAGGAAAGGAAAGGAAAGGAAAGGAAAGGAAAGGAAAGGAAAGAAAAGAAAAGAAAAGAAAAGAAAAGAAAAGAAAAGAAAAGAAAAGAAAAGAAAAGAAAAGAAAAGAAAAGAAAAGAAAAGAAAAGAAAAAAAAGAAGCAATTTTATTGCAGAATTCTCTTGATAATTTAAGGCTTATTGCACTAATATATTCTTCCTTCTTCTTCACTTCCACCTAGTGCTGATATTACTATATCTATCTTCTTCATATCTCAGGTTTGCATGTTTTTTCACAGAATAACTGAATTTTTGAGGTTGGAAGGGACCTCTAGAGATCATCAGGTCCTCCTGTGGCAGTGTGAAACAGCTCTATGAAAATAATAGAAATAGTTAAGACAATAAATCATAGTTTTCTTGAAAGATTCTATCTTCAGTTTTGTGATCAATAAAATAAAATTGAAACCTAAGAGACAAGTTGGGAGACTAATGATGCTTTTTTTTAAAACCTACTTTTACCTTCTGTGAGTACCTGAAATGGAATAACTGCCCTTTCTGTTACCACTTCTTAAGTGCATGTCCTTGGTTGATAGTAGTGAAATATCAAAGTTTGTTTTAGCTTAGCTAGCCTTCTTGCTGAAATATACATTATTCGTGGCAGCATGTTTATTTAATCCAGTTTCCAGCTGTAAACTATGCCAGATTAATTTTACTGTGCACTTCATAATTCAAAAAGGCATATCCAGAATTCAGGAGACCAAAACATGGGGAGAAGTCATCTCTTCCTTCCAGATTACATTAATATCATCTGTTCATTCTTCATAGTGCACTGGTCTGATTTTTCTTTAGACAAGTTTTATCAGACTCTGCTCCCTGGGTTTTTGTAGAGTCTGTTTCAATTTACTCCAATGCCACTGAAAGAAGGTTACATAGTTCTCATGAGACACCTAGTCAAAAGATGTAATTAAAAAGACAAATTGTTACACTATCTTACGTCTGTTACTATGTCACCAGACAAGGGCTTTGAGTCAACTCAGCTAGCACTATTGTGAGAGGAAGAAAAACTCTGTATGTTAATCCAACTTTACTTAAAAAGGAAATAAAATTTCTGTATAAATCTCACATTTCCAAAAAACGGAATTGCAGGAATGTAATCTGCAAATCTCTTGTCACAGTTCACTATCAAATTACTGTGAATGACCATATTTAGTTTCTCCAGGAGATGTCACTCAAGGCACTGCTAAATGTACATTTCAGAAGTTTGCAGTAAGAACACAGTCAGAATGAACAATGGCATAAAGATCTGTTTGCTCCAAAAATACCTTGGCCTATTTCAATATCATTACTGCTATATATATATTTGTCAGGAGCAAGGAGCACAGTTTTTAGTTCTGTTCCTCTGTAAAATACACTTGTTTCCATCAGAGTCCATTAACGAGTCATCATTTATTTACATCCACAGGAGAATGACGCTCCAAAGCAGTCCAAAGTCTGAATAGAGATATTTGGGGCAAAACCCAATTCATACAGGAGTTATTGCAGCCTGAAGGAAAGAGATACTGCTGGCAGTTTACTACATATGCATTTTACATATCGATTTATTTTACTGTTGCATTAAAATAAGAAGCCTGTAAATATCTAGCAGTGTTTCATGTTTCCAGGCATTCAAATCAGATTGAGAAATGACTCTTAGCCAGAAACCAGATTTTTTTTCTTCTGAACACAAGGAAAAAGAGAAGGGGAGGGAGAAGAAGAAGAAGGAAAAAGGGAAAAATAGGGGGAAACAAAAAGGAAAAGGGAGAGGTGAAGAAAAAAAGAGAGAAAGGGATATTAAATACTGAAGTGCAAGAAGACAAAGATTGGCATGAATTCTTTTAATTTTTTGTAGTTTTCTCAATGCTCTCAGAAAACCCTTACTTTGAGCAAGCACTAGAGAGAAAAATCGTGATTTAATAGATTAAAAGCATTAGAAAGAAACTGTATGAAAGAACAAGGATGGAGTTGTGATGGGCTGACCCTGGCTGGATACCAGGGACCCATCAAAGCCATTCTATCACTCCCCTTCACAACTGGACAAGGGAGAGAAAATATTACAAAAAGTTCATGAATTGAGATAAAGGCAAGGAGAGATCACTCACCAGTTACTGTCATGGGCAAAATAGACTTGACTTCGGGAAATTAATTGAATTTATTATCAATCAAAATCAGAGCAGGATAATGAGAAGTAAAACAAATCTTAGAAACACCTTCTCCCCATGTTCCCCTCTTTACCATCTTCTACCTCCTCCACTTCAGTGGCACAGGGACATGGGGAGTGGGGGTTACAGTCACTTCATCACAGGTTGTTTCTGTCACTGCTCAGATAAAGAAGTCTGTTCCAGCCTGGGGTCCCTCCCACAGGAGACAATTCTCCACAAACTTCCCCAGCATGAGTTCTTTCCATGGGCTACAGTTCTTCACGAACTGCTCCAGTGTGGGTGCCTTTCCATGGTGTACAGTCCTTCAGCAACAAATTGCTCCACTGTGGATCCTCCACAGGGTCACAAGTCCTACCAGGAAACCTGCTCCAGTGTGGGCTCCTCTCTCCATGAGTCCACAGGTCCTTCTCAGGAGCCTGTTCTAGCATGGATTTCTTGTGGGGTCACAGCCTTGACCAGCAGTGGGTCCATCCTGGAGCTGGCTGGCATTGACTCTGAGACACGGGGGAAGCTTCTGGCAGCTTCTCACAAAAGACACCTCTGTAGGCCCCCGCCACCAAAACCTGGTGTGTAAACCCTATACATTAGAGAGAGGAAAGCGAGGACAAAAACTGGGGAATGAAAGAAGCAGAGAGAAAGGGAAAACAGAAATAAGAATGTCTGTGAAAGTTCTCCAGAGAACAAAGAGACTTGGAAAAGGAAACAACAGTGGAGATTTTGCCTGGCCATGAGTACAGACGTAGAAAAGAACTAGTGTTCTCAGGAGGAGAAATGAGATGAAATGATAGCCAGCAAATTAGCATAAATGAGCCAATGTGGGATGGCTAAGATCACATGGAAGAAAAACTACTCCATTGGTCATAGACTCTCTGCTAGCTCAAGCAGACAGAGTCTGGCTTAGTGATTTATGAGGTACAGTCTTGATGGAGAACAAAGATTAACATTTAAGTCTCTACTTTTTATAACTATCACGTATAGCCCAGTACAAATTATTATCACAAAAAACAAAGAGCTAAAACTATACTAGTAACCAAAAGAGTGGCAGGGATCCATTCCGTAGTTCTGCAGGTAATTGAGATGCTTTGGCTGTATTCACACTGTTAAAATCAAGCCCCCAAAAGAGTACACTTGAGAACTGTTTTGAATACTGTGTGCTGGCTTAAACCTCTTTGGGAGACTGATACTTGACCCAGATCAAAACTTTGACAGGAATTCTTTCAGCTGTCTAACCATACTGGCAAATTGGTTTGCCAGCACTATTACTTTTCCCAGTACAGACATAGCCACTCAGTAAAATATTTGAGTATGAACCCGAACAGTGAGAATAAGTTCAATGGCTAAAAATTGTAGAACTATAAAACTGTAGGTGTGTGTTATATCAGAAATAGCATGGCCAGCAGGACTAGGATGGTGATAATCCCTCTGTACTCAGCACTGGTGAGGCCTCACCTCAAATCTTATGATCAGATCTGGGCCCCTCACTGCAACAAAGAAATTGAGGTGCTGCAGAAGGCCAGAGGAGGGCAACAAACTGATGAAGGGTCTGGAGCACAAATCTTATGAGGAGCAGCTGAGGGAGCTGGGGTTGTTTAGTCTGGAGAAAAAGAGGACTCAGGGGAAACCTCATTGCTCTCTACAATTACCCAAAAGGAGGTTGTAGCAATGTGAGGGTTGGTCTCATCTCCAATGTAACAAGTGACAGAATAAGGAAATTACCTCAAGTTGCTTAAAGGGAGGTTTAGATCAGATATTAGCAAAAATTTCTTCACTAAAAGGTTTATCAAGCTTTGGAATAGACTGCCTGGGGAAATGGTTGAGTCCTGATCACCAAGGTATTTAAAAGACATGTACATGTGGCATTTAGGGACATCATTTCATGGTGGACTTGACAGTGTTAGAGGTTAACAGTTGGACTTGATGATCTTAAAGGTCTTCTCCAACCTTAACAATTCTGTGATTCTATATAGTTATAGGATTGTTTTATAAAATTCATAAATCACAAGATTTCCAAATTGTGTTCTGATTCAGTGAGAACTTGTATGTAAAGCCTCCTAGTAGACTTTACATTCATGGTGAAGTAGAATTGTACAAAGTGATCAAAGACAAAATAAAAATTTTAGACTTTAATTGAGATGAATATCTGTTTAGCTTTTTTTTTAATGAAAATATGCACTTACTTTTTCAGCTATAGCATATGTAAAATGTCCACACAAAAATATATTCATATTCATATCCATATATGTATGTTTAACAGCCCAGGCATGTGATTAATAGTTTAGTATAAATTAAAATATAAAACTATTAATGGTGTCCAATTTTCCAAAGCTGTTGCTGAATGTGTTTTTAAGCATGTTGTATGGTATGATAATGTACGTTTTAGCTTTTCTGGATTATTTTCCATGAGACAGAAAATAATGTGATTTTTGTGGTTATAGTAAGAAACAACCAGGAACAAATCCTAGCAAAGCTGAAGTAGTCAGACTCTCTAGAGAAATAATTAGCAGGGATTATAGACCAATCTTGCAAACTGTAGGTGGAAAGTGAAATTTAAACTTCTGGAACCCTTGTGCAGAGAATGGACTGGTTCCAGAAAGCCTGTTAATGTATTTGCTTTATAAAAACTCAGTATGTCCTAAAGCTTAAGATATATTTCAAAAATATTGTTAAAATGGGAAATTTAATTAATATTAAGCAACTGAGAAGAAAGATAAATAAACAGAATACCTTTTTAGCTCTTACAGAGAAGGACTGTGTACCCCATATTGAAGTTATCACTCCTTGGTTCTCAAAAAAAAAATCACCAAAAATACATAGCAGACTTGCCATTTCTTTCAATGTAGGATTTGTTTAAATTTATTGTTAATGAATTTTACAGTTCAGTGAGGGAGTTTTTTTCCGTTCTTTGTTTAGCCTTAAGAAAAGAAAAAATGTTGGATTCCATGTAATTTTTACCCATATTGTAAATCACTAATATCTGAATGTTCATGAACGTTAAATCTTATAGCTTTTACTGTATCCCAAAGTAATTTAAATCTTTTCTTTAAGAAAAATGAAAACTATCAAGAGAATCAGTCTTACATAGAGTGCTAATTGCTCATAAAGTAGCACAAACATCATGAGCAATACAAATTGTCTTTAAGTGCCATAGGCTAGCTCCATTACATTAATGAGCCAACAGCTCCAACTTTGATGCCTTTTCTAATTATGCATGATTCACCATTTCTTTCAAAAGAAATACATCTAATTAATTAGGTACAAAATGTCATCTATAGGTCATTGACAGCAAGGCAGATCACCACTCACTTGGTTTAGTCTTCAGGCAAAATTATTACTCCTCTGGGATTACCACCAAATGTCATTATTGAATCAAAAAGAGTTCCTGCAGTAGGAAGATTATATAAAAGAGGAAAAAAAACCCCACAAATCCTTTGTTGCCACCCTGACTCATACACAGAATTATCTATTCGACCTTAAGTAGGTAAATACAATACTCCTGAGACGCCACAAATTAAAGACACCCTTTTAATTACGTAAAAAAAAGGATATTACAAAGTCAAAAGTGTTCCATAAAGCTCTTAAACAGTGATGCTAACTGCTGAATTATTCCTGTAAAATAATTTAATTGAAAGTTCCCCCATTTCAATCTAACTTTCAACTCCCAAACTACAGCCTTGAAGTTACAATTTCCACTTATTTTACAAAATGTGAATCTGCAACATCCTCTGAAATGTTTGATTTAGGGCCTGATCCAACTCCCATTGATTTCAAGTCTACAGTTTGAAAAAATTCAAAACTATTTAATGAATCCATCATTATACAGCTGCTAGTCTGTTAGATTACCTTGTGGAAAAGTAACTGAAAAAAAGTTATCTGAAATGTATGACTGATTATACCAAAAACTAAAGCTGGTTTATTCCAACTGTTCGGTCTATAAAAGAGAAGAAATGTTATTATGTGTAACTTGTAAGGAGATAAAAAACAGTCACATATTCTCTCAGTTTGATTTATTCTTCTTTTTCCAAATGTAAAAGTTTAGATTCTTGATAGAGCAATCCTAGGTAGACAATCTATAGGCCTTTAAAAGAAATGCCATGGTCGAATACATGGCTGACTGGAATACAAAATTTACATTCAGCACCACAGAGTGAGGTATTAAGATGCTTTTCATTTTCAGTTGGGATGGAAATTTAAAAGCATTTAATGTACTCTTTTTTTTTTTGGTGAAGCAAAAAATTGGTTTCTCTTACTGGGGGATTTTGTTTGGATTAAGTCTTAATTTTTTTTTGTCTGCCTCACTCAATTATATTATATTTCATATGTGCTGGAGAAATAAATTTATAATGAATGATAATATCCTCTTGGGAATTACAATAAAATATTGCAGCAAAATATTTTAATTTCCTAACAGAAAAGAGATTAATTAGAAAGACATGAAAGAATTATATTATTTCTTAACTTATCACTCCCAAAGGACTCTCTGTTTATTTTATGGTCTACAATTACTAGATGTATAAAGGAAAATGCACATTTTCTGTTTCGTTGGTTTAGGGCTTTTTCAGTTTTGTTTGTTTATGGGTTTTTGTTGTTGTTAGGGTTTTTTTGGTTTTTTGTTTGGTTCCCATTTCACCAAATGGAACAGAATAGGGCAGAGGACAACCTTGTGGTCTAAACCCAATATGACAAGTGACTATGAAGGGGACTTGCAATAAATTTTACTCTTGAGTTTGTGATTATTTGGGTTCCATTGCCAGCTGTCTGTTTATCCCAAACTTCATTTCCATTCTACTTCACAAAAAGGTGATACAGAGACCATATTACTGTAGATGTCTTGCCAAACCAACCAAAACCTAACCGCCCTACCAGACTGCAATCATACAGAAGAATCCTCATTCATGGGACCTGTGGACAGCTCAGGGCAAAGCAACAACAACATCAAAGCAAACTCAGAGGAAGGCAGAGAATTCAGCCCTTCCAGTATTTGCAAATTATAAAGTAATTTGCTGGGTTTTCTTTGGTCTTGAGTAGTGAGATGGTTTCTCTTAATGGTAGCAGTAAAAGGAAATTTTGAGAAAATTCAGAATGACAGATTGTCATCTAAATCTACCCTTGAACAAATGTAATCTAGACATAAGAGACTGATTTCTACATCTTTAGTCCCAGTTCTCCAGATGATCTGGGAACTCCCTGTTACTCTGTACATGGACAATGAGTTGGAGACTGAATTGTTAGCCACTGTCTGTGAGACACTGAAATGATTTGTGGCTTAAACATTATTAAAATCACTGAAGGACTTGTTGCTCATTGTAGCAAACTGCGCAAAGAAGCAACTGCTCACTGAAACCCAGTCCTCTCTGAATAGGTTGATTAATTTGGACTGTGGCAGGAACTCAGATAAGGATGGTACTATTGTCTATTTATCCCAGGAGAAGAATGTGTGAGAGACTGGAATGCTAATGGCTCAGACAATCCAGGTGAAAGCTGACGATGTGCAAAGTAACCATCCAGGTGCTGAGGGTGTGCATACCCAACACCTAGGGCTACATGGTCATGTAGGACAGTGTTTTGCACACAGAAAGTTAGAAGGTGTTTTTATTTTGCTTAAGGTGTTCAACAGTGATGGATCCTACTTGCTGCAGAGTACTCACAGATAACCACAGGGCAGATGGGCATCAGGAATTGGCAGGATTTTTTTTTTTGGACTTTCACTTATTCTGTCTGAAGATATCATTGCAAAGATGTTTGCAACAGAGACTCCTGTCATTATATGGACTAAGAAGATATTTCATTTCTTATATAGGTGTTACCTGGTGCAAAGATTCCTGTATGTTTTTAATGAATCCTTTGTTAGTGTTTGTACAGCAAAACTACTTCTGCATCTTTTTCTTTAACTTTGTCCATAATCCTCTTTTCCTTGTTTCCTACAGCAAGAAAATCTTTGTATGTGGGCCAGATTGCTCTTGGAGATTCAAACTGAGAAATGCAGAAAGTCCCATCTGAATATGAGGAAAAACTTCCTTACTTTGAGAATGTCAGAGCATTGGAACAGGCTGTTCAGAGAAGCTGTGGAGTTTCCTTCCCTGGAGATATTCAAAACCTGCCTGAATGCGATCCTGTACATCATGCTCTAGGTGAACCTGTTTTAACAGGGGGGTGGGACTAGATGATCTCCAGAGATCTCTTCCAATACCAAAGATTCTGTGATTTTGAGAATCTATGATTCAGTGATTCTGTGATCATGTGTGCCATGGAGTAATGTCCTAGTCCAGACACAGCCCAGATAAATACATATATGTATGTAAATGTGAATCTTTCTATATAAGAGTAAAATGGGTTTATGAGCATAAAAGTTTTGTTGTCTTGAATCAGATCATCAAAAAATCCCTCCTCGCTTAGTATCAGCTTGTAGAAAATATCAATTCTGATGTTGATGCCTCAGGTTTGTAATGAAATCTTACAAATTTACATCTAACTACTTGTTCTCATGGGAAAGTGTATGTGAAAGTAGATAAGTAAACTTTTATAAGCAGACAGCAACACCGTTATTATTATCATACAATTATTAATGTATATAGTTGTAAATAATTTTTCTATTTTCTCATACTGCACAGCAAAAAAATTTATTGAAGATAAGAAAAGTGTTCAGTTTTCAGTTTGTCTTAATAGGTACTTCATGCAGTTAATTTTTTTCTGCATTCCTTTCTGAAGATCCAAGTGTTTTATACCTAGGAATATATATTTGAAGTGCTGTTCTAGAACTTACTGATATTCAGAGTTTACTTTTATCTGCAGGGAAAAGAGATGGAAGTGAGAGAAAAAAGACATTACATGACAAGCTTAGAACCACAGATTGGAATTCTCTGCTGCATGACAGTGCAAAGATGATATGATCAGTTAGAGAATTTTCATGATCCTAATGAAGAGCCAAAGAACCAGTTTGCCAACCCATACACTTAGTTCAGCAGGATATCAAAGGCTTGAAAATCAGTTTAGCATCTGGACTTTGAAAATTTAATTAGAGAATTACAAATTTTGGTAAATTATGGCCTGATCTTGCCGACCTTTAAGTCAATGAGAGTTTCACTACCAAATTAATTGGAAGTAGTAGAGTCCTTTATACTTCAAGGTATCATAGAAAACCATATATTGCAAATCACAACTATTCTTCATCTTGTTCAAAAGACTCTTTACTTGATCAATTACCAATTAATGCATTGTTTTGGAGTGACAACCTCTTTTGAATGCAAATAGTAAGATAGCCAAAACCTTCAGCCTCCATTTGACTCCATAAAATAACATAGCAAAGAAGGAGAAAATGCCTGTGCTGGTCTTGGCTGGGATGGAGCTAAGTTTCTTCATAATAGCTGGTATGGGGCTGTTTGGGTTTTGTGCTGAAAACAAGGTCAATACTACAGAGATGTTTTCATTTCTGCTGGTCTGCGCTTACTCAGCATCAAGGCCTCTCACCCTACCCCACACTTTCAGAGAGGAGGCTGGTGGTACAGAAGAAGTTGGGAGGCAACACAGCCAGGACAGTTGACCTTGACTGACCAAAGCTATATGCCAGACCATATGATGTCATGCTCATCTTATATAGCTGGGGGAAGAAGAAGAAAGAGGGGGACATTCAGAATAATGGTTTTGCTTCCCAAGTCACAGTTACATGTGATGGAGCCCTGCTCTCCTGGAGATGGCTGAACATCTGCTTGCCCATGGGAAGTGGTGAATGAATCCTTGTTTTGCTTTGCTTGCATGTACAGCTTTTATTTTAGCTATTAAACTGCCTTGATCTCAACCCACCAGTATCCTCACTTTTACTCTTCCAATTCTCTCCCCCATCCCACCGGGGGTGAGTGAGTGTGTGGCTGTGTGGTGCTTAGTTGCCAGCTGGGGTTAAACCACTAAATAATATCTGAAAGAGGTTTAGGAATTATCACAGGTAGAGACTATAGAAGAAATAAATAAAGGGAAATTAAAATAAGATATATATCTGATCCACCTTTTCCTATAATCTTGTTTTCAACATGTTCACATAACTTTCACCTTCATAAAATCTTTATTCTCCAGTGGACTACATATTACAATACATTCCAGCAACTATCTTAGCTGACTCCTAGTGAAACCTTGCTTCTGGTACTGTCATTATGTAGGTAGGATTATGGGTGGCAAATAATGCAGTCTGTACCACTCTTTGCTGTCTTACACACCAAAGCTGAAAGGATAGGTGTAGGTTGATTCTCAAGATCCTCAAGAGACAGCCCATCACTTAAGAAAGCAGGTGGAGTAAGAGTTTCTGGGACTTGTTTGCCATGGTGCACAGTTATGAAAAACCACTAAATTTGCTTCTTTCTACATAAAAAAACAAACAACCAAAAATTGAATTTTAGCTGTATTGGCCATCCTCTTCTGAGATGCTCTCTATATGTGCTGTTGGAGGTCATTAAGAAGCAGTTGTCTTCACTGTGCTTGAACTTGAGCTGGAGACTCTTGCGCTTACGTTATTGCAGATATTACATTATTGCAGATACATTATCTGCAATCTGGCTCATTTCAGAAAATGTAGAATATCATCTGTTCACAGTAAAGGGAGCAGGTTTACTCATAGTTGTCATTTACAAGGCAGTTTGTGTGCTCAGAGAATATAGTAGGCCCTTACATAGCAACACATCCTTGACTATCTCCATTAACTGTGACTATAAAGTAGAAAACAGACACAATAAGAATGAGGGTTGACTAGATCTACAATTTACAGTAAGCCAAAGTTGGGATATAATAATTTTAGCTCTCAAAATTTTGTTGCAGCTTTAAGTAGGGACAGTTTCTCTTCTCACTTTCAAGCCAACTGTTGTTTTTCTATAATCTAAAGTAAAAGTCCTGGTTGTGGACAGGAGCTGAGATACTGCTGATTCTTTTGACATTCCTTTCAAATGGAGGATTTTTATAGAAGTCAAATCAATCGAAGCCCAAGTGAATCAACTGTAAAAATTACTTCATATTTTGTAATCTTTCAAATGAATGCACTGACAAATATCTGGGTTTAAAAGAAAGGAGTCAGAAATGATCTTGCATTTGTTTAGAATTGTACACAATGTGTTAGCTAAAGCAATCAATATCTAATTACCAGCCTATCTCTGAGACCACAGTCCTCTCTATTCTAATGTTTTCCAGAGAGATAAACTACTTGCTGCATGACCTGACACATTTGTTTTGACAGCTCTGCTTCAAACATGACAGTGAATGTCATACTCTAAGAATAACCTCCATCCTCAGAAAACCCCCACAATTCTACCGGTTATATTATGCCACCTGCAAAAGTTTTTTCAGTGAACTCTGGCTTGTTTCATTCCTCTTTCATTGTTGAACAGTGATTCCAAAACAGCATTTACACTAAAATACTTTTAATATATTTGATTGACAGCTGCTTTGGCCATGTGGGCTCCAGGACTGCCAAGTGGGTGTGGCCTGACCCTTCACCCCCTACACACTTTAGTTGGTTCCAACTGTCATGGTTTGAGCTCCCCAAAAATCCACTTTCCAAATTCCTCACAATTTGCTTCACTGTGAAAGGGGTTTTCAGACATAACACATCTACTTACATGGGGAAATTATACCAAAATTTATTACTAACACAATAAATACTATAATACATTTATATACAACATTTCTAACTATCTCTCCTATGGTAAAGCAACATATTTACATAGATCAAATCCCTCCTTTCCCTCCAATAAAAATTCAGAAGGAAAGAAGAAAAGGTCTTTTCCACTTCCAGGGCAGCAATGTCTCTCCTCTTCAAGGCAGCAGTCATAGCTGGATTTGTCGTAGCTGGAAAATCTCTCTCCATCACAACACAGGGGTTTTTTTTCCACCCCTTGCAGCCCTTCGGCTCCAACTGAAGGTCTCTCCTGTGGGCTGCAAAGCAGGGACAAAACTCGCCTTACCATGGTCATATCACGGGGTGCAAAGCATCTCATGAAAGTCCCTTCCTCGAGGGGTCAAGTTCCCTAGAGTCAGAACGGTTTAGGGCTCTCAGTTCAGTTCTTTGCCCCAAGCGTTCTACCAGAGCTCCTTTGCTCTGCCTCAGCTGCCAACATGGCAGAGGGGAGGGGGGAAGGCCACTTCCCCCACATTCCATCCTGGTCCAGCTCACAGGACATCTCTGAGTTCTCAGCTCTTCTCTCTCTCTCTCTAGCTGCTGCTGCATTTTGGGACTTCCTAAAAGTTTGGAAGCCCACCCCCCCTCTTCAGGAGGTCTCCAGGTTTTGGAAAGGTAATCCAGTCTTACCCAAAACAGTCTCTGCTGAGTTTTCTCTGCTCTGTTGCCAGCTCTCCCTCCTTGCAGGACATCTTTGCGTCTCTCAGCCTGGCTATGTGGCATGTTGCTGGTTGCCGGCTATCTTCTTGGCTTTCAGCCACAGCTCTCCACTCAGCACTGCCTCTGCCACAGCTTTTCTGTCTTTTGCTGCCCACTCACAGTGGAGAAAGTCCCTCAGCCTTTGGCCATGGCACTCGATCCAGTTTTAACATTGTTCCTAGTTTCCGCAGCCCCAGCTGGGGGCTGGGGGCCTTGGCCCCCAGCGGGGCTCGCTGGCCCCTCTCTCAAACACGTGGCATCTCAAACCATGGCTGCCTCTCTTCCCACTGTGTAATCAAGTCTCCTTTTCTGGTCTATTGTAATATGTCAGTTTCACAGGGGCGAATTGTAGCTTCTGATTGGCTCTACACCAAGAACACCACCCCCCGGGGTTAACCAGTTTCCAGCTCCAGGGGAAACCCCTTTTTAACCCACGACACCAACCCAATAATTAAATAATCCTCTATGAGTTTTGAATCCAACATCTTACATAGCCGAACAATTGACTGTGTTGCTAAACATGCAACGTATGTGTGTGGTAAAGAATTTGAAGATACCTAGAAAGTATGGACGTATATATTTGCCAGTATACTGGATAAGAAACAAAACTAAAGAAAATAACTAAACAACCAGATATATGAGACATAAATGGGACATAATAAGGAAATATAATAGATCAGAAGTCCTTAAAAAAACAAACAAAACCCTAAAAACAATAACAACAAGAAGAAGAAAATAATAAGGAAAGAAGAGGAAAACAATAAGGAAATAATAGGAAAATAATATGAAATGAGAAAAAGTGTCCTGGCATGGATCTTGGACATAGTTAAGATCTGATCTAGAGTTCAAGGGTGTAAGAGACTGAAAAAAATTATGCAATGGCTCAAAACAACTCTGGGGGAGGTGGGCAGATCAGGTTCTGCTGAGGTGGAATGGTGCTCAGCCCCCCATAGCCCTGCCTCCTTGACAGCCTCTAGTGCAGCTGTCAGTCATTGGCACACCTGAAAACTCACACCACACCCCTCAGAACCCTAACCCAGCCCAGGAATGGCTAGCAGACCAGAAGCCCCATTTGGGGGACCTGGCCACAGGAGTCCAGAGACTGTGGATCAAGAGAGGAAGGGTATGCATTTGCCTGCTAGTGAACTTCAGCCTGTATCACCTGGGTAGGAGAAATGTATTTGTGCTGTGCTACTCAGGTTTTTGTGAATGTGTTGGTGTTTATGTGGGTACCAGTAAAGATAATGTTCTGTTGATTTTTTTTTAGCCTGTTCTGTATATCGTGTGTGTGTGTGTGTGTGCGCGTGCATGTGTGTTTATATCTACTGCTGTAGGTATATGCTCAGCCTTGTTACTGTCTTGACCTACAAAAAGGAACACTGGAGAGGTTTGCTCTCCAGTCTGCTGGATTCAGGTTCCCTCAACAGATACATATAAAAAGTATATCATAACAGTAAGAAGGTGATCTTACCCATAATACACTTTTTGTTCTCCAAATGTTGAACACGAAATGGATACTGGTCCTTGCTACTTTGCTGTCCTTCAACAGCCTCCTGCAAGGGCCTCTGAACAAGAAGGGAGTCTGTATTGTCCCCAGAAACACTACTTTCTCATGGCAATTATTTCCTTTCCATTTTTACAAATTTTCCCTACATATATTTTCTACAATGAATAATATAAAGGATATATAAAATATATAAATAATAAATAATATATAGGAATAAAAATAAATAATATAAAGGAAATCTAAGGTGCCTTATTGTGGGTCTTTTTACTGGAAAGGCTGAATTCAACCATTCAGCTATGATACTAGGCAACAGCCATAAATATATGCATTTAATGTTCTTACTTCCCTCTCTTCCGCACACCCCCACCAAAATAAGACAGTGTTTTAGTCAAAGACAGTCTGTTCTTGAAGTAACTCTTCTCCTTCACAGAGTAACTCAAAAGATTGTAATCAAGTAATTTATTTTGTCAAGAACTGCAGCTCATGTTTACATCATGGAAGAGATCCATTTGTTAAAGCCCTTCAGTATCATTCCAGACTCTGATCTTTTCTCTGTTATTTACGTGCACTCATTAACAGTTATTGTGCAATTTGTTTTATACAAAAACCCCCACTGCCTACTACGCTCCTTTACGTTTTTTCTAGCCCTTCTGAAAGGCTGTATAATTTAAAGTGTGAAGCTCTCTGACACTTCTATTGGAGCGTCTTAGAGACACTAAGTATCTTGGAAGATACATTTATAAATGAGCAATCTTATCTCCACAGAAGAAAAAATGAGCTTTAAGTGGTCTGTTTTTCGTCTCTAATATACTTTTTTTTCAACTGCACTTTACCCTGGTACACAATTTATTTTATTTTGTACTATATTTACTTGATTTATTCATTTTTAACAGCAATTATGAAAACTCTCTTCTCTTTGTATCTTATCATCTGATTTTCCATTCATATTTTCCTTAGTTCAGTTGGCAGATCAAATGAGAGGCTTTTCCTCTTACAGATACCTACAGTATTTACCTCTTTATTTTAACACAATATTATATCAATACTGTTATGAAATCTTTTTATCTTTTGTTTGCTGGAAACAGCATGCTTCAGAGTAGCTTGCTACGTAATTGAATGGAAATCTCCTGTCATTCACCTCTTAAATGTGAACTTTTTGCTATTGTTCATTTTCCATTGAATCTCTTTTATTTGTCGTGAAGTCTTTACAAAATTAATGATTTTTCCTTTAAAAGATGAACAAAACAAGCCAGCGTGTTTACGCTTGAATTAATATTTTCTCCTAAATCTAACTCGTAAAACTGAGTTGTATAGAATCCTAAATGATTAGTGATGATTTTTAACAGGCAAAGCTATTGCTGTGTATGCTCACAGTAGTCATGAGTTGACCCCAGCCAAAAGACAATGTGGAATATTCCTTTATCTAATTGTCTAATTGTCCAATTGTCTAAATGTCCAAGTACTCTCCATCCCGGCTTCCTCACCCCCAGCTTACTCACTGTGGGGGGAAGAGTGGGAAAAAAGAGAAAGCTTTGATGCTGTGCAAGAATTGTTGAACAATAATCAAAACTCTGGTGTGTCACTAACATTGTTAGGGTGACAAATCTAAAACATAGGACCATATAGGCTGCAATGAAGAAAGTTAACCTCGTCAACCAGACCCAGTACAATGGTCTGCATACGACTACATAGTGGTAAGACTTTAAGAATCTGAATGTGCTGTATTGCAAATAACTGTTTGTGAGCTGAAAACTGGTGGACATCCCATGTCTTTTGCCCCTCAGAAAGCTCTGAATGACCTCTGTAGTACATGAGAAGGAAATGAAAAATTTTTTATCTGTTGAGAGAACTCATGCTTTTGAGAAGGTTCCTAAGGGTAACCCATAGTACTTCTTTTCTGTTTATATTTTACCCTCACAGCTGAGAGATGGAATGAGGTACCTTTGTTTCTCTCCATCATTCCAAAAGACCCCAAACTCTGAAATGTGTTGACAGGGGCTGATAAACTCTCCCATGGCCACTTCTCAAAGGGATACAAGATGGAAATGCCAACGCCTCTGGTTTTGGTGAAATGGGTGAGTGCACTGTGCTGCTCATGTGCAACCAGGATTTTGTTCTTATAATCTAGAAACTATACTTAGCTGAGGAAAGCAAATAAAATGGAATGGAACAGTTCAGTCCTTTGTATTACCTATTCCCTCTCATGTAGAATGAAAAGACAAGCTATAAATTGCAGGATTAACATTACTGAAACTACTACCAATTAAACACAAGCTGCTGTAACTTGTTTGACAACTGGAATATGACTTTCCTCTAGATAATATTACACAGATACCTTGAAACACTTGTACTTTTGATCACCTATTCTGAGACAGTATTATCAGCTGTGGTAGAAGTATGGACTACCATCCTCACTTGCAGTGTACTGCTGGGATAATAAAATCTGTGGGCCAAAATTTGCAGTGAACATGTGAAAGGCCCCAAACTGGTCAGCAATTTAAAATGGATTTACTGTGTCTTTAAGTGAGCATTTAAAAAAAATAAAAGGCAAATTTCTAATTTGATAACTCTTGGGTTTTAAGAGAAGTCTGGAATCAAGAGGAGGAAAGGGTGATCACCCTGTTCTGGCACATAGGTCTTGACGTCCCAGTTAGCTTTCAGATAGATATTATTTCAAGGACTTTTTGGTGCATCAGTCTTTACAAAGTCCTTTGGTGACTGGAGGAAAGGTAACTCCTCCTATGAATCTGTCTGTAATGTGTAGCTCTGTTTGTCCGTGCTCTGCTGGTTTCAGTAGCCTTCTGTTGTCTACTGTACCACGTTGCTTGTAGACCTCTCACTCCTTCGGAACACTCTTCCTTCTTATCCTGAATTACACCACTTGGTCATTTCCATAGAACCTAAGGTGCTCCCTGAGCAGGAGTAATTTCTCCCTTGTAGACAGGGTTTCATAGTCTGCTTTGATAACTATGGTACAGTATAAATTGTAGGCACGAGTCTGATCAGTAACTAACCCTGTACTGGACCTTCATAATCCTGCATCAGAGACAGAACATATATTATTGCTGATCTTAGCTGAGTTCCTATTGAAGCACACAAGATGTGCTCACTTAATTTGATCTCCTGGGAGGGCTATAACCTCCAGCAGAGAAGTGGCACTGAATATCTGAAGAAAGTAATTTCTTTAAACTCACCAGTTAGATTCAGAAGAGGAAGACTAAGCAGTCTTGGATAATGATAGTTTTTGGCATATTGCACAAAAGATCCTGAGACTTCTCAGCATCTTCACAATAAATGACTTAATAAATAGCTGAACTTTGACTGCATGTGTAGACTCTGCTTTAAGCAGGGAATGAAGTGTTAAGCTCCTATATTCCCTGATTTTTTCAATATTGTTTTGAATGTACCCTTTTACCCTTTTTTTTTTTTGCTACTGTGGTAGAAATTGTTATAAGAATGTCAACAAACAGTTGCTTTTGTAACTGTGAGTGGAGTGCATGTCTAGAGATGATCTAAGAAGGGCAGTGTAGGAGCAGTAGTTCCTCTGCCCTAAGATGGAGCCTTCCATTGCTGTAACTTTGTGCTAGCTGATTCATGGAACAGTATTGAAGGTTATGGCAGTCAGTAAATAACCTGTCAAATTCCTACAGCTTCCCTTACCCAATTCAAAGGATTCATCAATCTCTCTATACACTTGTGCTGCACATCTGGATTGCTTATTGATGATCTGGATCATGTTCATCAGTTTCTTGCTCATTTAATGCCTCCATAATCACCTCAAGCCTGTGTAAACCCTTTCAGAACCACTGAGGTGTAAAATATCTTCCCTTTGGGTGTTCAGGGTGCCACTCTCTGCATTCTGACTATGCATTTAACAGCACTATAGTCTAGTATAAGCCCACCTTCCTTTCCCTTCTAGAAGCACAATTATTAAAGAGCGGTAAGTATCCCTGACTTAAAAGGTACACAGAGACACAGACACAAAATAACAGGACTCTCCTTCCCCCCTTACTCTTCTTATTAGATTTTTTAAATGTTATTTTTATGGAAAAAAATATTTTTTAACACAAGGGGTGTTTTAAACATTGTTTTTTAGAAATAGAAATAATATGATTATTATTTACTTCAATTTTTCTATGAATTGCTAACTAACAAAGAGACAGCAGCAGTGCTGACTGATTTTTTTAGGCCTGCTCACAGAATATTTCCTTCAAAAGCCCAACATCCATGAGAATTTAAACAATTTTTCTGTGACAACTTAATGTAATGCCATATGGGTTATAAAAACAAAGCCACACTTTTTTGTTGTAAAAGGAAAATAATACCACACCGAGAGATGTCATAAACAGACAAGAGAAAAATATGTGAGTGTATTTCCTGGAGAGCACTGTTACACGAACAGCATTCATGCCATCAGCTGTTCCTCTCTGTCTTCCCCAGGATACAGTCAACCTCCAGCGGAGACTCCTATAAATCTGGAAAGGCAGAAGGGCCAAGCATTCCATGAAGTCCATTAAGAATTTCACTGTGATCAATCTGTTTTGTGTGGAGTGTGGCTGGATACTCACTGGTACAAACCCCCTAAGATCTATATCTAAGTAAACTGATAGTGCTTACTTAATGTGTTTCTCTCCTCTGTGCTCACTGCAGGAGATTTACTTTCTTGTAAGGAAACTGTTGTTGGTGGAAGTGAAGACTTGGTAATCTTTCTTTGAGTGTTGCTTCCTAGTAAACAAGAAAAAAAGTAATTGCAACTGCTTCCACATTAGATGCTTATTTTGCCTTTCATTCTGCTTTAAAAGGAAATCCTAGAGCTTTGCAATTGTCATGGTTTCAGCAGGCCCAAAATCCAATTCTGATTTCTAGCCCCCCACCCACATCTCAACCCCATGTGAGATGGGTTTTCCAGACAAAAACACGAGACTCAATATGGGGGGAAGGAATATATTACAAAGACTATACACGTGAATAAATACTATAATACATTACAAACAATCTTAACTCTATATCTATCTCTACCATGACAATAATATTTACAATGGGCCAAATCTCTTCTCCCTCCAAATAAAAGTCCAGGAGAGAAGAAGAAGAAAAGACCCCTTCCAGTCTGTGAGCAGCAGGTCTTCCTCTCTAGGCAGCAGGCTCTCTTCTTCTCTTCCACCAGAAACAGTTGCTGGCTCTCTGCCAGCACACACGAGGGAGGTTTCCAAGTCTCTCTCGGCCCCCGTCTCCAAACAAGGGGTCTTTCCATGGGCTGCGTAACCCCAGACAAGGTCGTTCCACCACGGTCATATCACGAAACACGGGGGTCTTCGTGACAGTCTGGTATCTTCAGGGGAAATCAAGTCCCTTCACAGAGCTTCTGTGCTCTGCTTCAAAGATGGCTGCCAGCTTCTCTGAAGCTGCAGCAAAGGGGGGGGAAAGCCCAAGGTCACCCCCTCCACACACACATTCCTTCGGCCGTCCTGGCTTATCTCTCAGGAGGCCATGAGCTTCCTAGCTCCTCTCAGCAGTGCATACTGCACTTTAGGACTCCTCTCAGTCCACCACCCCCTCCTCTTTCTCGGAGGGGTCTCTGGCGAGTTTGGGGGTTTTGGTTTGTCCAGTTCTTACCCTCCGAAACTCTCTTCCTGCTGCTGGCTCGGGTCTCTTGTCCTGTTGCTGCTTTTCCTTCTCCTCAGACACCTCTGTGTCTGCCTTAGCTGCATACCGGCTTGTGTTGCTCCTTTTGGTCCTTATCAGTTGGCTCTTTGCCACTGCTCTTCGGACGCTGCTGTCTCCGCTGCTGCTCCGTCGCTGCTCCCAGTGTCTCCCACTTCTACTTACAGGGGAGAAAAACTCCCCCAGTTCCTAGCCGCAGGCACTCAGCCCAGCTTCAACACCATTCCGAGTCCCTGCAGCCCCCCAACCGGGGCTGGGGGGGGGGCAAAGGCCCCCAAGGGGCCGGAGCCCCTTCTCCTCGTGGCTCAACACAACATGGCCACCTCTTCTTCTTCTCACAAGTATTACTGCTTCTCTTCCGGTCTCCAGAGATATGTTTATATTTTGCAGGAGCACTGATTGGATCAAGCCCCAAGGGTCACCACCCCCTCAGGGGTTACCACTTTCAGCTTCAGGAGGAAAACCTGGCTCAAACCACTACAGCAATGTAGACATAGATATTTATTACAAATTAATTTCTAAAATAAGGATATGGTTGCTCAATTATCCTGCTGAAGCTCAGCCAGATATCGAATGCAGCAGCTATGTCTTTATTATTAAATCTGAACTCAAAATAAAAATCTATATAAATGCAGCCTTCAGCTTTTGCAGAGATTCTTGTGGCTTTGGGAATTTTTTTTTTAAATCAAAATCTTACTGAAATATGAAGACTCTTCATGAAGCTGTGAATGATACATATTTATCCGCTGGAATTACATCAGAACTACATTTTTGGCTTGTGTTTAATTTGAAGAATACATTTTCAGAACTGAATCTTGATATTAGCATACAGATGGAATTGAACAGTATGTCAATACTGACTGACAAAGCAGATAGATTGCTACTAGCTTTATTTTAGATTAGTTCTAAATTTTCTCATGGAGAATATAAAAATGTAGAAGAGTATTTCAATTTTGCATTTCATTTAAACTGAAAGGAAAGCAATAATTTGAGGAAAACTAATAAAAGACTGTTAGAATATGATTGACATGTGGCTAAAATGTATTTCAGTTGTAAAGACAGTTCAGTGCTAATAAAACAACATTTACTGGCTTGTTACCTTCAGGCCTCTCTTGCTCACATATCATTGATTTTAAAACAGTATACAAAAACCAGAAGATTTCTCTGCTACGTCTGTATGGATTTTTCCTGTGTTCTGATGTCTTTGTTAGGAAGCATTTGAAATTAAATGGCAGTACATCCCAGGGTGAATATACTAATTATTTATTTCTTTGTTATTTTATTAAGAAAAAAAATAAAAGAAAAAACACTAAACCAAAAAAAAACTTCTGAGCTCCACTGTGAAGGTAAAATTCTTTATTTGTGTACACTTCCCAATAGATAAAAATGCAAGAGATAGAGTGAGATAATCTGTCAATGTGGGTGAAACAACTGTTAAAAGTTTTGCAGTGCTGGAGACAGAATGAGGATTCAGATCTTCCTTGTTATTAGGAAATGTATACTGATTATTTTCTTTGTTTAAACGCATAAACAGCTCTTGTTCTCTGTATCACAATATGTGGAGTCAAATTCCAGAAAAGTAAATATTTCTATTTGTAATTTTGTTTTTGACTTAGTGGATAGGATTTGTCTGGTAACAACTCCAGCCTTCTTATATTATCAATAAAGAGAAGCAGGCAGTTCAGGCAGCATTCTTCTTATTCTAAGCTAAACATCACACAGCTGTTCTCTCAGTCTCCCCTGGTGGGATGGGGTAGAGAATCTGAAGAGTAAAAGTAAGAAAAATGATGGATTGAGATCAGGGCAGTTTAATAGGTAAAGCAAAAATCACACACATGAGCAAAGCAAAACAACACATTCATTCACCACTTCCCATGGGCAGGCAGGTGTTCAGCCATCTCCACGAAAGCAGGACTCCATCACATGTAACAGTGACTTGGGAAGACAAACACCATCACTCTGAACATTGCCCCCTCCTTCTTCGTTCTTTCTGCACTTTATATGCTAAACATGACACCATATGACCTGGAATACCTCTTTGGGTCAGTTGGGATCAGTTGTCCAGGCTTTGTCCCCTCTCAATTTCTTGTGCACTTGCTGGTGAGTCCTTAGTGCTCTGCAAGCACTGCTCAGGAATAATGAAAACATTCCTATCTTATTAACACTGTTTCCAGCACAAATGCAAAACATAGCCCTATACTAGCTATTTTGAAGAAAATTAACTCTACCCAACTAAAACCAGTAGAAAGGGCCAAAGGAATGGCTCTATAGACTTTTGTTTTCTCTCTGACCAGCACAAACAAGGTGATTTGTTCAGAGGCAAATTACTGTCTTTCTCCTCCTCTCTCTCGTTTTCTCTTTCTCTCTCTCTCCTTTTCCCTCTTTCTTTCTTTTCCCTTTCTTACTTCCCTGCAGTTGTTGCTGTGTCATCATTTAGGGGCACAGAAGCCTCTTTCTCCCTTCCCACTTCCTGCCACCAGAGGGACTGCTGCATATTGTTAAGTCACAGAAATACCAAACACTTCAGAGGCATGATTAATGGCAATAGCTACTTTGGTTGATGGATTCTGATCCCCCAGCAGAAATCTGGCATCAATCATGTGCCTGAATTCCTCTCTGCTGCTAGATGATTTAGTATTCCATGTCCTATACCGTACAACTTCCATTTGGAGCTGAACAATTTTGCTGTCACTTTAGAAGTGTAGCAATAATTTCCACTCTGCTTTAGATTCCAAGGTGATGGCAAGTCACTGCTTTTAGGACAGACTACAAAGGGGTCCATTAGAACTATTAGAATAGGGAAGACACTCCATTAATTATGCTTTGGATAGTCATATATACTCTCCACCCCACCCCTACGCTTACAGACAAAACAAAATTTGTCTATGATTTCAGATATATATGTTCTGTTTAGCATTTTACAATTTGTGAATAAAATCTTTTGTGATGGTATAGAGTTTTTGAACTTCAGAATTATTGCTGAACTTTCTACAGACAACATTTCCACATAAAAATGAAGACATAAAAGCTGTAAAAGACACATGAAATCACCTAAATATTTGAAATCTAAGGTGTAGAGAGATCCAAACATTTTACCATTATATTAATATTAATTCTGAAGATGCTAAGTAGACTTCCATCTAATATTACTATTATACTAGTAAAGTTAATTAACCTGTTAATTAAATGTTGTAATAAACTTTATGCAAGATAATATAAAGAACTGAAACCGAGTGAAAAGAATGTGAAAGAAAACTGAAGAAAAAAAAATATCCCACCAGGCTCCAAATAAATATCTTGCAAATTTAAGTATTAGCAAAATTAGTTGTTCAAATATATCTGTGAAATGACGATGTAGATACAGAGAATTAAGCATGAAGTGGCTTTAATCATGGTCAAAGAACATATCTATGGGAAGTGGTCAGGATTTATGGGACTGAGTTCAACAATCTACAAAACCACTTCACTGTCTGTAATTCTCAGAATGCACAAATAATAAGTTCCATCCTGACAATATTGCAATTCATCCAAATCAATTCTAATATTGTGACTATTGCAAAAAATACATTAATATTCCCTTTCTGTCAAGAGAAATGTTTTGCACTTCAGATCCTGAACCAAGCTAGGATTACTGACATAGCCATTAGGTTCTTGGCATAAGGCAGTGCTCAGATGGAGAACCAGATCTCTTGAAGTGGACGGTTGGCCACCTTTCAGAGGGAAAGAAAAGTCTCTATTGCAATGACCGTTGCACTGGCAACTTCAGCTGGATTGTCTTAGATTCCCAGAACCACTGTATTGCCAAATTCTTGTATCCTGTGATCCCACCTAACCTCTTTAGGTCATGCAGTATCCTTTCCTGGTATTATCTTAAAGTTTATAGAAAACATCTCCTAACAATCTCAATTACACTGTCTCACCTGATTTGTATTTTTGTATCTGCAGAAAGATTTTAGATTGATTATTTACAAGCATCTTGTCTATGCAAAATAGGTTAACTAGGTGGCAGGAAACAGGTGTTTGGAAAGAATGGGCAGATTAATATATACTGTGAAGAAGCCTGATGGAAGACTTCAAGAAGTCCAAAATTCCCACTTGAGATCTGATTAATCAAATATTATGCTGAGAAGGTGACCAGGAGTTCTATCCATCATCCACTTTCATGTCAGTCCTTTGTCTCAAATCTATTCACTGTCTCATTGTCTCTGTTAGCACTGTAACTGTAAAAGAGATTTTTTTCACAGTGATTACTCATAAAATAAGTTTGATAGCAGTTGCCACAGGATTAACTTTCTTGCAGTGTGTAAACTAATCTTTTGGGCCAGAGCTAGAAGTCTGAGTTTGCTGTTGTACCTGCTGGGAGTAATTTGGATGGACACACAAATAGCTGAAAAAATAATACAACCTCCCCCCTGACATAGCCATCAAAGTTTTCCTCTTTGGTAGGCATATTATTAGTCTATTTCTGTCTGTTCTGTCAATATAAAATGCCTTTTGATGTGAGACTGTGTCATGCTTTGAACAGATGTACTTATGACATCATCTTTACTATGTACTGAAAGATCTTCAACAGTAGGGAAATGAGACTGTCAAAGCAAGGCCCTTAGATCTCCCATATAGTCTCCAAGAAAGTGTTGGGTGTCTCTAAAAAATAATTCAGAATGTTTTCAGAATGTAAACAATCTTCTACCTTACAGCAGGTATATTTGAACTTAGCAAAACTTAGCGAAACTCGTGGATTTAAGGTTGTTCTATGCTTATTGGATCTAGTGTTAGCAGTTCCTCAGATGGATTTTTTCCAGACAGAAAATCACTCTTGTAAAGAAGCTCTTGAGTGACAGTACACAATAATTTAGTTCAGTGATTATAATTTGTGGTTCAGAAACTGCTGCAGGCATGTATTGGCTCCTAAATAGCCCAAAAAGAAAGTATTAGGAAAAGCAATATTATTGTCAGTGATTAAAATTCATAGTGCAAGAGTCTGCACCTGCAAGAGAATGGTTTCAGAATCCGTAAATTGCAAAAAGTTAGAAAAAATATTTGTCTATCAATGGGGACATTAACTAAGGAAAAGGAAGACTTGGGTTCTGCACTTACTTCAGAACACTGCACCTGTAGTTCTTATATCCTGAACAACAGCTCTGGCTGTTAACCACTTATGGAACAAGCAGGAAAGCTGATTTTCTTCTCCTTCTGTTCAAAATGTGCCATTCTATAGCCAGGAATGAAAACATCAAGAAACCAGAAGAAAAGTAGCACAAATGATAAGACTCTGTCACACAGATCTTGGGATGAAGAAATCTCAAAACTGTTGAGGGGTTTTACATCAGTAAAACACTGAATAAAAGATGGGAAAAGTTGATATAGCATAAATTGTATTAATGCCTCTAAACAGCATTATACACTTTAAAATAGTACAGAATTTCTAAAAAGTTCCAAGTCATATAAAGGAAAGAAATCAAAGCATTATATGTTGCATATTAAATTATTTTGGATTAATAAAAATGGTATAATATTGTAATATTCTGTAATTCTTCCAGACTTGCAAGAATCAATTAGAAAACTTGAACTCCTGTTATCACCATTTTATACTTTGCAAGGAATCTTGAGATGGGTGACACAAGAGAAATGAATAAAAATTATATTTCTGGGCTTGTGGAATGATCCTCCACAACTAGCGGATTGCTTTTTTACTATAGAAAGAAAACCCTATATCTCTATCTCAGTGATTTATCCGGTGCTTGTATGTTTGCTGGCTCACTAAAATACTGCCTGTAATGCAATATCGTCTACTAAAACAGTGTATTTCACAGAATGTATTTTCGAAACAAAGTCTTCACAAATATAAGTATGTTATTCAGGACATAAATATTTTTTTCCCTATTGATAATTCATTCAATTCATTGAGATACTGAAATCCAGTGAAATTCAATAACTTGTGCTGTAAAAGATTGTATATAACACAACAATTTTAGGAGGATTGAAATCTGATTTGGAGCAGTAATAATTTGTCTTTTCAGAGCATTCGTTATCCAAAAAGATTAAATCGTTGTGCAAAGTGCTGCAACCATCTGTCCAAACTGCAGTGAGTAATACAACATGGAGCTCTGTAAGTGGGTCCAGTGGAGGGTAGCAAGATGATTAGGGGACTGGAGCATGTCTCTTACAAGGAAAGGTTGAGGGACCTGGACCTGTTCAGCCTTGAGAGGAGGACCTCATCAATGTCTATAAGTATCTGAAGAGAGGGCACCAAGAGGATGGACCCAGGATCATCATGGTGGTGCCAAGCAATAGGACAAGAGTCAATAGACAGAAACTAATGCACAGGAAGTTCCACCTAAATATGAGGAAGGACTTTACTGCATGGGTGACCAAGCACTGGAACAGAGAGGCTGTGGAGTCTCCCTCACTGGAGATATTCAAGAACTGTCTGGACAATTTTGTTCGATGTGCTCTAGGATGACCCTACTTGAGCAGAGAGGTTGGACTAGATGACCCTCTATGGTCCCTTCCAATCTTACCCATTCTGTGATTACCTACCTGTAGAATTACTTACATAGAAAAATACTATTCAAATGTTATGAGTAGCCTCAAGGAGAAAAGTAAGATTGTCTAATACTGCATACACTTATGTGTATGAGTTATATTTGAATTGTATATTTGAATTTTCTAATTATGTTCTTATAAAATAAAAATTAAGAGCAATTTATACTTGTAAATGCAGTGTTTTCTTGTTTTCTCCTTTACCAAAATTAGAAAAAAAAGAAACTGTCATTTAAGATCAGACCTAGATGACTGTCTAGATAAAAATCACTGCATGAAAATTTGTTAAAGAAGGATCTGTTTCATGTTAATGAAATCCGTTCATAAACTCTTTATTTTCTTCCTGACACCAAAGGGAAAATACAGATGGAATGAATTAAGGTAGAATGTGGCTAGGGAGTAAACTTAGTCACAGATACAGACATCGAGTCACAAGGAACAGAATCAGAATAGTCATCATTAGAGCAAAGTCCTTTGTCTGCACAAAACCCCAGCAGCCGTCTCACACTGTTCTACCAGCAGGGCTCAATTTTGACTCAGAAGATCCATCATCAGCTCAGATGGAATAAAGCTATTTCTGTGCAGTCCATGGTCTGTCCAGTGAGATTGGTAAGGAGGGTGTCACTAAGTACTTGTTGTAACGGTAGCAGTAGGGACGCCCGCTTGGAGCTGAACTGATGCCTACAACACATCTTTATCTTGAGTGTGTGTTGGAACTGAGCCAGTGGCTGAAATACTCTGATAAAGAAGCATCTGCATCAGAGTTAGAAATTATTGGCAGCCAAGAAAAGTAAGACAACATGATGGGAAGAGAAAAACAAAAATAATAATCTGCATTCTATTATAAAAAGGTTTGTTAATATGTGATGTAACCATCCATAGCTCACATGCACAAGGGTATAAGAGAAACTGCCCCTACCACCTTTAGCATTATTTTTTAAGAGAGAAAAGTCTCACCTTTAAACAAATGTCTAATTTCAGTTCTACATAGAGAACTGTCATTATGATATTACCATACGACCGAATTGCCATTGGGAATGGTATTACCCAATTTAGTGCTCCCATTGAAAGACCCCAAACCATGCATCACTCACTCAGTCACTCCCCCCTCTCCCTTGCCTTCCCCCCTGTGACTGTCTGGAGAGGAGAATCGGAGGCACAAAAGGTAAAGGTCATGGCTAGACATAAGAACAACTTACCAGAAACAACAATGAAATAGGAAAACGAACAGTAATAGCAATATTAATAACAGAGGGTACAAGAGAGGCGAACGATTCACCATGCTACCCTGACCCAGAAGGGACCCCTTTTCCTGTCCTCATAAAATGACGTGACGTGGTTTAGAATAACCTCTGAGTCTCAGCCATGTCCTCTCCTGGCTACTGCAAAACTTACCCCTGTCTTGGTTGAAACCACGACAAGAATTCAAAGCCATACAAATGTATGAAAAAATTTTCTGATCCTGCTCCATTGGGTCTGGCTGAGATGGAGTTAGTTTTCACTACAGAAACCCTTACGGTTCCTGTATTGTTCCAGTAGCTAGAACAGTGTTGGTAATACACCAGTGTTTTGGCTACTGCTGAACAGTGCTAGTCCAGCATCATCATTGTCTCTCCAATATTCCACCTCCTCACCAGTAGCGTGGGTGGACGAAATCTTGGGAGAGGACACAACCAGGACAGCTGACCCAAACTGACCAAAGTGATATTGCATGCTGTATGATGTCAGTTCAAATATTAAAGCTAAGAAAGGAGGAGCAAGGTGAGACATTTGTTATTTTATGATATTTTCCTTCTGGAACATCCACTACATGTGCTGAAGCCCTGCTTCCTGAGAAGTGGCTGGAAATAGCTTGCTGATAGGAAGTAGAAAATAAAATCTTTGTTTTTTTTTTCCCTTTGTTTGTATGCTCACAACCTTCCAGTTTTGCTTTAGTAAACTGCTTTATCTTAATCGATGATTTGTTTTCTGACTTATTTTCTCTCCCCTGTCCAGTTGAAAAGGGGGAATGATAGAGTGGTTTGGTGGGCCATGACGTCCAGCCAGGGTCAACCCACCACACCTGCCCAGTAGATTTCTTATGATAGGGAAATTGACAACTGAGATCCTCATATACAACATATTGTGTATTAGTGTAAACTTTAAATATGAAATCATAAATAATATTTTCAAAATTTATAGTATAAAACAAGTCAAAACAAGAATAAAAAAATATTATGTACTTATATTATTTATCATTGTAACCTATTTTTCTCCTTTGTTTCAAGTCCTGGATAGTATTTTAGGCATATCTACTTTTTTCTGTACATAAACTCGTATAAATACAATAGTGTGTTCTGCATCTGAGCCTATAAACTCTGAATTCTATATCTGAGTTTATAAACTCTGAAAAGTGGGAAGCTATCCAAGTTCCAATATAATACCTCACTGATTTAGTTGTGATTTTGAAGCTGGAATTTTCTTATTTCTAACACACTCAGAATACAATCCAGAAGAAGACAGACTTACGTGCAGCCTACTGGCAAGACTTCTGTTGATTTTCTCATGACTATCAAGACATTGTGTTCAATTTCAATATGATTTAGAATTTTTTATTCCCCTAGTCTTAAAAAAAATCATCTTGTACACTACCCATAATATTATCAATGTAAAACCTGAACATCATCTGAGTCCCAGATTTAATCATCCGATATGTTTTCTGTCATTCAACGTATTTTTAAAAATCACTTCAACTGTTTTTTATTATGGTTGTTCTCCTCAATCTTCTTTTACAACCATAAGTATTGTCTAGCTATTTGTTCTTTGCACTCTACTTTGTCCATTTTTTAAAGAAATCAAATAAAAATTACATAATAGAATATTAAACTCAAAGGGGCTTCTAGGTCATGGATCCCCTCTTCCTCTCATCACAATTAACCACTTAGCATAATGCACTTCATAAATTAATTTACCTCTGCCTTAATGGTACCTAACTTTTTTTTAAATTTGTTTGTTGGGTTTCTTTTCTTTTGTTTACGAGACTGTGTTGTTTCTTCATTTGCTTTTGTTTCTACTGCTCCTGTTAAATACTTTCTCCAAAATTCATTCCTCAACTTACATACTTTCTCTGTCACGGTTACATTGATTACTCACAGCTATTCTATACCCATTTATTCTTGTGCCAACATTGTCTGTTACCTAGATAACTCTTTTATGTCCCTTTGGTTTCTCACTGATTTACTTATAAGCAACAATTATATTCCCTCTCATCCTTAGTTTTTTCAGACAAAACAAGTTTTTCTCATTTTGTGTCCTTTTTCTTCTAAAGGTCCCAGTAGTCCTTCTCTTTCTTAAAATAATTGGATAAGGTGATGATACAGTGATTGTCCCATATTATTAGATAGCTTGAAGGATGCATGCATATGTTGGTAGAACATTTTTGTTAATGGTAGACAAGCACTGGGACTTTGAACGACTGGGTTATCCAGTTATATTTATTTGCTGATGGACCAAGTGATGCAATAAAAATAGTTGTGGAGTATAGGAGCTGGTCAGTTGGTATCATAACATGGTAAATCATGACAATATTATGCTCTTGACTATTATAGTTCTAATTTTCTGCAATGAACATTCACTATATATGAAACTTTTAATAGTTACCAGACACATAAATATTTTGTGAATTTAATCACTGCGTATGTTTATTTCATGCAATGGAATTAAATACAATCCTTCTAGAAAATCATAGTAGTTGTGTAATAGCTCTGATAACTAAAAAACTACTATGGAATTTGAATTATTTCTCTGACCATACTTCTATGCTGACAGGTAACCATTATGAGCAAGAAAATGATATATTAATTTAAGTTTTCCTGAGAGTCTTTGTATATATTTCTTTTACCAGGGACAGTTGCAATTTAATAGTGCATTAAAATATCATGTGGTGTGCCATTTGTCATGCAGTATTTTTATATTATCTAAGCTATAATTTCCTGCTTGAACCCTAATTAATCTAACAGCTACCTCATTAACTTTTAGGAAAGCCTCACTCTAACTTAAGCTTAATTATTTAGCACTTTTGGCCTCATTGCTACACTACCTACATATGTGCTTATTTTTGTCTATTTATAAGACCCACTTATAAGTGAAAATTAATTAATGAGTAAAGAGAGTTTTGTATACCAGAAGGTGATATTAGGTATATGATTTGGGTTTTTTTTAATAAGAAAAGAAAGAAGAGGCAGAGCTATGGCAAAGGATTTATTTATCTCTACATAAATAGCCTCAGAGTAACTTTACCTATTCCCCTCAGTCTTCTTTCTCAGGCAAAGGACAGAACAGATACTGTTAAGGGGCAGTTACCTTCTAGTACACTTATCTGACACATTGAATAAATTATGCATTCTCTGCAACTTGCAAAATGATAGTTTGTAAAATCAGATGTAGATCTCTACAGTCTACAGTCTAAAATAAGGAAAGATGAATTCCATCTAAGTTGTGTTTATCGTCACCATATCACATAAATCATATGTATATTCATACACACAACTATATAATTATGTTTATTTTATAGGCTTAATTACATCTGCAGCTGGTCAAAAATTACAGAAAAAAAGTATTTTTTTATCAGTAAATGCTCCCACTTTAAAACAGAAACTTGAGTAATAACATTGATAATTTATTTGGAATCCTTCCTTTCTTCCTTCCTTCCTTCCTTCCTTCCTTCCTTCCTTCCTTCCTTCCCTCCCTCCCTTCCTCTCTCCCTCCCTCCCTTCTTCCCTCCCTTCTTCTTTCCCCCCTTTCCTGCTTTCCTTCTTGTCTGCCTACCTGCTCTCCTTTCATCTCCTCCTTTGCTCAATTTTAAAAAATGTTAGATTGTATTGACTAATTTTTTTTTCTTATTTTGACATTTCATAGGTATAGAAATATATTTTCATAGGTTTTTTTTAATATAATGGAAAAAATCTCTTCCATAGCATAAGAAACATTTTAAAAAGGTCAACATAGAGGAAACATTAACTAAAAACAAGCTTTTTTTTTTTTACTATTAAGATGCAAGGTTTCTTTTGTTATATTTATTTCGGTTTTTTTCCTGAGTTGTAAAAAGAAAGTAACTAATTTTTAGCTCATAAAATCATCAGTGAAATAATATTTGCTAGCCATAGTGTTTTTCCTACTATGTGATCTGTTCTGTGTCACTCAATTTCTTCATCTAAAGACAAAACTAAATCTACTAGCCTACAGTGCTTATTTGTATGTGAAATTTAAAGCTTGGTCTCTGAGCCATAATGATTCCTGTGCCCACTCACAGGCTGATGGAAGTTACAAAGCATGCCTTTTTATCGCTGTTTTAACAATTCTGCCTGGCTCTTAAAAATTAATAAAATCATGTGGATGTTCAGTATATATATGTGTGACTAAGTCAGCAAAAATGGGGCAGGCTGCGTAGCTCTGCCTCTCTTTCAAATCTGAACCATCTATCAAGTTAGCTTCTGATTGATTTTCTCTAAAACTTTCTGCATTGCAGTGCTGTGGCAGCACTCTGTTTTTACAGTGTCTTTTTTTTTCTTGTGCTCCAGCTGGACTCAGAGTGCAATTCAGCAGCTGGCGCAAATTGTCATTCCTCCCCTCGATGGACAGGATGATGAGAACAGACATTGAGGATTTGTCCTTCAGACTTTGCCTCACTATCTGAGGCTCAAATTTGCAATTCTAAAATACTAAAACCATGTTCTTTCATTTCTCCACTCATATGTTGAACACTAATTGAGGGTACTTTTAGACACCTAACTCCTCTTCTCTTTTCTAAGTCTCAAGCTCCTATTAAAATGCAGTATTTCCAGGATGCATTTTAATGTTTTCTAGATGATTTGAAACTGCCAGATAAGAATACCTGGGTTTTTTTTCCACATTGGATAAAACTGTTTTAATGTTAATTAAGAAAAAGGCTTCTTGATGTTTTGTGGTTTGTTTGCTTTTTTCTTCTCTATGTAACACAAATTCCATCAGTATTGATGCAAAATGCACAGTATTGTATAGTTATTATCACAATGAAAACTGAATATATTCATGGCTGGAGGACACCTGAAACACTCAGAACAAATCACTTGATATTTGTGGGGTTTTGCACTGTAAATTACAATATATACAACAGCCTAATTTGTATATACAATATTCCAGTCTCTCATTCCGTTTGATGTTACAAGTAAGAAAATCCTCCCTTAGATGTTGTAAGGTATATGGACCATCTGCGTGTGACTGGCAGATTTGACACAGGACCTAAGGAACCCCATCTCTTCTGAAACACCAATCAGAACTTGGGCAGAAGGTTCTGGAAGCAAACCTAAACCTCATCTACTTGTCTCTACGAGGTATTTGTACATGTCTGCAGGACTTCTGGGCAGAGGATTTTCAGGATACAGGGAAAGAGTTTAAATGTGCCACTGCGGTTGGTAGCTAAATCCCAGTACAGATAATTTAGGTGGTCTGAATCTTACATGCAGTTATTTGGTGCAATTTAGTTATTTAGGAAATGGTCATTAATCTGGTTAAGTGACATGTATGGAACTGTGCAGACTTCAGGTCAATATACATTATATTACCTTTGATCAAGCAATGTTTTTCATTCTGGGAATATTCTGGGAAAATCCTAGTTCTACTGAATTCAATATAATCTTGTTATTAACTTAAAGAGGATTGAAAGAAATAACTTCAGGACCACACTCTTTCTCTCTGCCTTTCTTTCACAGAAAGATACATGCCTTTTTAGAGATAGGCCCACAACAAAAATCACTCTAAAACTTGTTTTACAATTAGGCATATAGAGACACAAACATTAAAGATCAATACGAAAGTAAGAATTCATATTCACAACTACCATGAACCTTGTAATTTGTTTCATTCTCCAGTTTGACTGCTTGCCATCATTTTGTGAGCAGAAGCAACCCTTTCCATTCCTTCCATCCAATTTTTCCCAGTATCAATTTGAAATATTTCCTTCTCTTCAAGTTGTAGACAGGGTATCTATTTGCTTGTCTATATAATCAACAATTTTAAATAGGCTACAGATGTACATCACAAGAGCAGACAGATGGCAGAAGCAAAGAAATTCAAGTTCTGCAATTGAATTTGTAGCTTTTAACAACAAAACCTTGAATGTTTTACCATTCTGGCGTTAATCAATTTCTTAATAACTGGTGACAAAAAATTGTAATACCAGCAGCACATACCAGCAGTGTCCTGTGATATATTTTTATCCTAAACAATTTTAATTTGTGGATGTTTTGCAAAGAGAATATCAAATGAGTATCATCTAATGGTTTTCAGAGCCACAGGACTTTGAATAAAAAGCAAATTCTCCTACATGTTACTTGACACTGCAATCTAATATTTACAGAATGCCAGCTTCCTATTAGAACAAAACGATGACATATTCTTTGTAATCAGTCAAGTTCAGTGCAGTTATATGCAGCTTCATCCAGTTTCTGAGTCTGCAAGAAGCTGTGATTAGCAATTTGTCTGGTTAGCTAATAGAAAAAGAAATTAAAGACTAGAGATGGATATGAATCCAAAATCAATCAATGCCTAAGGTACATGTGATAACACAGGCAAAGATTTAAATCAATGTCACGTTCCAGGACTGATTAAAAACCCCAAAGTTCCATAGCTGATTTCTGTCCACCAGAAGCATCCCTGCACCTGTGGGATGGAACAGACCTCTTTCAGGAACTGTGAGCTGCCACAGCCCAGAGAGTGGGGTGACACTGAAGAGTGCAACATGGGGGTAACTGCACCTCAGGGTGGTTATACATCCTCAGGGATGATTGCTCGACAGCACGTGCATTGTTGGGTATTAGTCAATATCATGTTGCTAATAAATCAGTAAATCACTTTGATGGTTATTTAATTTAAACTGTTTCGTTTTTTCCCAGGAACAGTGTCACCCTTTATCTCTGTGCGGTGATATATAGGAATTGACAATGACTCTGATTATACATTACTGTTACGGAAAATTCCACGTTCTGTAAACTGCTAAAAAAGTTTCTTAAACTGATCAAATTATAAGATTTTCTGAAATCTCCGTGAATGGATTTGCAAGAGAAATCTATATCAGATTGATGCTGAAACTCACTGCAGTTTAGTGCTTGCAAGAGACAGAAAAACTGGGACCAAGGCCCATGGAACAGAGAATGGAAAATATTAGATTTCTTTCCAGGCATGTGAAAGACAAGAATATGGTCAGGAACAGTCAATTCATATTACTGAGGTGACATCATGCCTGATTGTCTTGATAGTGATCTATCAAGGCCATATGGATGGTAGGATAGTGGATGTGATATATCTTCAATTCTGAGGTATTTTCATAATCCTTACCACAGAACTGTCTTGAAAACCAAAGATTTATGAGTTGTATCAGTGTACTGTCAGATGGGATGAAAATTGTCTGAACTGGCAGCCTCAAGGATTAATATTCCATGGTTTGACATCCATTTGGTGACTGGTAACAAGCACAGTAGCCCAAAATCAAGGCCTGGGCTGATATTATTCAATATGAGGCAACCGAGATAACAACATGCACAGCAAACCCATGGATGATAACAGGTATGAATGGTATCACACTGAGGAGAACATGCCTATCTGCTGGCCACCAGACTACTTTTCTCATAAGATAAATCTGATGTCAAGTTTTGGAAGTCCTGGAGGTAGCAGGAAGGATATGAAGGAAATTTAAGAACAAAAAAGCCTGCCAGCATGGTTTTGGAAGACTCTAAATGACTGAAGAGAGTTGAGAGGCTCTTTTATTCCACCCTTTGAGAATATCTGCTAGACTAAAATTTCCCCAGAAGTCAACACACGCTTTTTTTTTTTTTTTGTTAATAAGCTAATACTTATTTGGAATGGAAGGCCAGGGAACCAAAATCCAAGAATTAATTAAAACACTAAATTTTAAGAAATAGTGTCTCAATTTCCTCTCTTTCTCCTGGATTGCAATAGACTCAATCCTGATTCAAACACAGAAGAGTGAAGAGCACAGTCAGGGATGGCATAAAGCTAGTATGTAAAGGCTCGTGTGAGGTCAGATTTCTTTATAATGAAAATTTCTTGGCATCCTACTGTAGTTACACCTTGATCCTGTACATTTGCCTCAATCCCTTTTCCCCTTTCTCCTTAGCTTTCTCCATTCTATTTTTCCTTGACCTAGTTTATATGACAACAGTCACATTAGAACCCTACAGGGCTCAAAAAGTTTTCCCTCTCCTTTTACAGTCACAAAGAGGGAGATTGCCCAGGATGAGCTCTGTTCTCACAGAGCTCTGGCTACACCTTTGGAAAGGATACTGACAATTCCCTTCTACAAAGAGCAAACATACATAACAGCATAACAGTATATGGTTTCTGAATGCAGAGTAAAAAAAATGTGCCCATTTTGTGTCCTTTGTAGTATCTTATTATAATATGTAAATGTAATTTGTACTCTCTGCCTTCTCAGTGAAATATATGGAAGTACACAAAAAGCATCACTGCTGTAGTAAAATAACTCACCAGTTTAACCAACGGGTTCACTAAGCAGTGCAAAATTATTTTAATCCATACTGTGAAGTTATTTTCCTTTAGGAACAAGTACTCTTCAGAAGTTACACTATATTTTCTGACAGTGAATTCCAGCAACTCACTGCCAATTACTGCAAATACTTTTGTTGACCTACTTGGCAAGCCACTAGAGATCAAACTACACTTACAGCAAACCAGCCATAAAAAAAGGTTATTCTTCCCTTATCCTTCTTCTCAAGCTCTAGTTCCTCTGCTAGCTAAATTGATGTTTACTTGGGTTGCATTAGGTTTACCTTAAGCAAATCCCTTTTTTCCACTGTTTGACAATCCTCAATCGTACTTGGCTGTTCTGTTTTTTGCTCTTCCAAAGTGACTAGAAACATAAACACTTTGCAAGGACATTGTCCTTCAGAGCAGACTAAAGTGTCACAAAGGAGTTTACAGTTCCATTTCGTTGTCTTTTGTTATTATTTAGATAATATTTTGTGTCATTTTAGCAGTAGTCTTAAAGTGATAGGATTAAAGCAAATTTCTAGCCCTTCAATCAGTAGAACAAAAATTAGCTTTTTATTCATCTGGATTTAAATCTGTTCATAGTCTTTATATTTTTCTTAGAGTTTGGGGTTTTGGTGTGTTATTGTTGGATTTTTTTTTCTGGAGTATTACAGGTGTCAAATATTTTTTCTGGAAAAAAAAATTCATAAAAATACTAAGTATTTTTGAGCAAATTTTTAACAGCCAGCAAGGGTAGCCATAATATAACAAAATATTAAATTGAGGAAAAACCTACTCCTATGCCAAATGCATTCTCTAGATCTCATTTCAGATAGAATTTTTTTTTTTGAAACTGCCTTTTTGTGAAACAAGTGAAATATCATAGACAAGAGATATGTGTTACAGTTGTTCAAGCTCTGCTACAAATTTGATCCTAATTACTTATATAGTACAGATTATTTTTTCCAATTGAATGGTTGACACAGAATAAATAAAAAAATGCAAACCCCAAATATTGGATATAAATATATAATATATATATAAATAAACTGGTAAAAGTTGCAATATATGCATGTTCTTGGAAAGCAAATCAGAAAGTAAAAACAATAGTTGGAATTAAAAAAAATATCTCCACCTCTAGTTTAATTAAAAGTAAAAAATATTTTTCTTATTTTAAGTGCTGCTATTATTTTAATATTCCAGTGATAAATTGTACATTTGAAAATTCAGGGCTAGCAATTGAGATTGGGTAAATATGTTAGAAAATTGAGAGATTAAGTTAGAAAAAGGAAAGCTCTATTGTGACATTGCCAAGAAAATGTTTTATAAGACAAAAATCTTCTATTTGCTATCTTCACAGTAAAACAATAAACCATGGCCAATCTGAAAATCTGGGACAACCATTTCAGTCCCATTTGTAAAAAATGATACCAGAATTTAATGCTGCTTTTTCTTTGTAGGATTCAGATTTACCTCACGTACCTTTCTGTACCTAAAGTATAGGAACTGGGATGTGATTTTACCTTTAATTATATCTTAACTTTAATTATATAAATATGAGGTGTCTAATATGAACTGAACATTTGTGTATCCTTAAAAAAATCTCTAAATACCATGCCTATAAAGCAATGTGCGTCCTCCTAGACTGAGATAGAGATCCCATAACAAAGCCTAGAATCTAAGTTAGACTAGAGAAAAGTAATCTGCTTGTCTCTACTTGGATCCTTGCTGCCTTTGCTTGTCTGCACCCAAAGGAGTAAAGGAAAAACTTTACCCTTACTAAATAGCATCTGAAGGCTTGTTAGAAATTTTGTAGTACCTAAAATGACTGTAAAGGCCCAGGCCAGTGAAATGAATCCCGTTAAATATGCAATGTATCATAAAGATAAAAATTAATGTCTTATCCTATGGACTGTTTCTACAACAAAAAAACCCTTACTTCTGAATGGGAATTCATTCTGTCCTAAGATGACTCAGCTTGTACAATCCAGAATTTTGTGCTGGGACAAATAATTTTCTGAAAGTGCCTAGAACTGAAGGGACTTCTACAACTAACTTGAAGTAAGCACGTAATTTGGGCTCCTTTTGTAGGCTGTGATGCAAAACTATGACAAAATTGCTTTCACTTTTGATACTCTAATACAAGTCCATAACATGGTATAGGATTAAGAGTGGCTAGTTGCCTATATAAAATAAGGTGTATGTAATATTATATGTGTTTTATTTTTGCAGTGCTCTTAGCAAGTCACAGTTCAAGAGATTTACCCTAGGGTGAGGAGGAGAAGGGGGTCCTTTTTTTCTAAGTGTGATCTTAAAGGAAAAACAAAAAAATGTACTTTGTATTTATATAAAATATGTGTAAGATTTCTAAAATATTTAAGAACAGAAAAAATATTATCTGAGTGGGAGCAGAGACAGTTCACTGGGGTAGAAATCTATGCTGAAATGCTGCTCTTGATAGAAAGGAGAATTAGTATTCAAGACCTTTATTACTCTCTTTCTTTTAATAATATGTTTTATTCTTTCAGTGGCAACGGATGGTGAATATCTTTATAGCAATGTTTATAAATATGATTTGATTATTAAAAAAATAAAATCTACTTTATTACATTCACTAAAAATAATTTGTGGAATACAAACAAATGTACAAATGCTGGTATTAAAAGCATCTGCTTCTCTTAACTGCAATTTCCAAAATCCCTTGGAATATATTAAGTCAGTTTTCTCCATTTTACTGCAACGGAGAGACAGTCACTATTAACTTGCTACTATCTAGAACACACCTTAAAAGAAAGAAATTACTAAAATGGAGTAATTACTAGCTTTCTGTAGTATTTCTAAATTAGCTGCATATAACATAAATTCCTGAGATTGAAATTATAAAGCTATTTCTTCATTCTAAAATGGAAAACCTTGTAGGCAGCTGAAAGCTCTCTTCTCAAGCAGACATAAAACTTTCAAAGAGGAACATATTGATTTGAAAAATGAGGTAAATATTTTTCTTGTTTTAAAGAAAATGAGAAATATTTAAATATATGCACATGATCAATTGTTCACTGAAGCCTTTGCACATGTATAATTTAGCAAAATGGCTGCATATCTCTTTTTGAGAGGATGCAGAAAAAGATTTTTCTATTGCAAAAATCCCTTTACTTCCTCTCGTCCCTGAGAGATATTGAATCATAATGTATTTCTTTTGTGAAAATAATAATGACTGAATTTGGGAGGCAGGAAACATTGTTTGGAAACCTCAGTTGCTGCATGTATCACTTTTTTGTGACTAGTATCACAGTAGTGGTATGTCTTCTGCAAGTATTAGCTGCTCTGAGGGGAAAACATGCACACAGGTGTAGACTTAATAAGTGGATGTCATATTATATTTTTTTTTCTTTTACACTCTTCAATCATACATATTATATATCATTGAGTCCAAAATGTAAAAAAGAAACCTAATATGCTGAAACTGGTGAAACACTTTGTAATCAAATGGAACAAAACAGGAAAATTATGATATAATTACTGATAGCATAAAAAAGGTGAGCTATCCTTGTTCCCAAGGGATACAGAGTTTTTCGTACTCTGACATAATAAAACAATGGAGTGGAAGTAACAAGATTCACAGATGCTAGGTAGGGTTTCAGTAGCCTGGAGGCCCCTCGCGGCCGAAGATTTGGCAGCATTATCTAAATACCAGCAATTTGTGAAATGACCAAGTTAATTCTCCACTCAAGCATTTGCTTATTAAGGCAAAGCTTGCTTCCTAAAGGAAGCAAGGAGAAAGGTGAGTATTTTTTTTTCTTTTTTTCACGTTAAGTTTAACGGTTTTATGGTATGGCAGAGAGTGTAATCTCCTTTTACTGCCCATCAAACTTTTCTGCCTGCATCATATTGTTATTACTGCCAAATACTAATAATACTAAGTTCATATACTACTATTGTCTTGATCAATATTGATTACTACAAAAAAAGAGGCACTGAATCTACTGGAAGAAACCCTTGATTGTTAATTATACATTCTAATTTGTACAATTTCTAAACACAAAGTTCAATGAAAACAAGACAAAACATAATCAGCTAAGTGTGTTTCTCTCTTAAATTGGAAAAGAGGAAAGGAGACTGGATGAAAGCAGGAAAGAGGATGCCATTTTTTCTATCAAGTATTGTGATTTTGAATTAAAAAATCTTAAATCATTGAAGTGAAATTATAACAAAACTGTAGACCATGCTGCAGGTCTGAAACAATTGACTAATTGCAGTATATGTAATGTATAGGCTCATCCCGGAGACTGGGGTCCTTTCATCAATCTCTTTCTCTACTACTAGAAAAATCAAAATAGAGGCCAAACCCAGAAATTCTGACTTGACAAAATAAATATAATAGAACTGCTTAGAATATTGTGTCTCTTATGTACATAATATTTTGTCTAAGCAAATATTGTACATAAATATATGTTTGCATTTTTTCTCAAATTTGCATGTGTATGTTGAAAGTTTTATCGTAAGATATGTGAATTGATAATATATTCTGAAAAATTTTGAAACATTTTATATAATTACACAAAATCTGATAATTGTAGTTATAAACTATATGTCCTTAAATCTCCAGGATTTCTCTATGAAATAACATTGCTACATTGATGTGTTAACCACTGCTGCTATGGAAAAGCTGACAAATGTATCTAGTCAGACAAGTTTTAAATATAATCTTTCTCTAAAAAATTATTCTTTTATCTGTTTGTTTTGTCTTTGAGAGCGTTCCATATAGCAAATTGCAGCGTAAAGAGAGAGAAAACTTTTTATGTGTTCTTTTTACAAAGAAAATCATGGCTACTTTAGTTTCCAAACTCTGAAGTAAATATTTAGATCTAATTTTTCACAGGTAGATAATTAATTACCACAGATTAAATGAGTTAGTGGGGAATGAATGCAAAATTATAGCTGCGTAACATTTGGTATGCAAAATTCTGCAGGGACCTACTTTTGAATATTACATAAATGTTTTCAAATCAGGCACATTCAAACGATTTCAATTTATGATATTCTCTTAAACTTAACAGCTGCATCATTTCTGGAATGAGTCTCTACAGGCTCATCAGTCTGAATAAAAAATTCAGATGACCATTAATTATCTTGAATAAAAACCTGGCAGTTCCCTTTTTTACTGGACAAATCTCGTAGTGAGACAGAACAGCTATACTTGATTAATGACAAACTATAAGACACAAATAATATGTCATCATAACAAAGATATGCTTCTTGACTATCTATATTAAGTAAATTTAAAAAAAATGACTAGTGCTTCTGTGGAATTCAATTTTACATGTTCAATCTGGAAGACCTTGAAGTATTCCTTAATGAAGTCTGGAGAAGGTCTTTGGTTTCTAATGGGAATGTATTTGAAACGTGGGATCCAGAAACATCGTGTTGTAGTCATCATAACAGTGAGAGGAACCTTTAGATCAGAGCTCAGCACTTCCTAGCTGACTGCAACCTAGGAACCCACTGAGAAGATGCAAAATTCAGGTCTTATTTCAGTGTCATGGTAATTTAGAATGAAAACGGAAGAGCATTGTCTAGTTTTTTTCTAGTTTTACCTGTATTTTTGTACCTGCATCTGTATGCCATTCTTCAGGTATATTTAGAGCTTGCTTAACACCTGATTGTCATTTTAATTCAAAAAAATCCCAAAAAGCTTCACTTCTGCTTCTCACTATTAAAAATATTTCATTAGTGTTTTCATACTCTTAGTAGGCAATGTTCCAGGGGCTAAAGGACTTGCTTTAAAGGGTACAGGACAAATAGGGAAACTGTTTGAATTTTTTAATGTCAAAAACTCACTTCTCACTCTAGTCTCCTTAACTGGTAAAATTTTAGCTTATAATATTCTTGTTTTTTACAACATCATGCAAGTGCATGTCACCCAAAGAAGTTTACAAAAAGAAAAAAAATTGCTGAAATTTAAATGAATAAAAATGACTAAAACGTACCACTGTAAAAAAGCTATCACTATTATGTATGATTATAGACATCTCTGTCCAACACAAAACTTCTATAGAGGAAAACAATCCAAACTAGTATGTACAGAAGCAGTCAGTGCTGTCTGGCCTTGGAGACAAGGTCCTGGACTGCTTTAGTTTGGTAGTATTAACATAATATATATGGTCATCTGTGTGTGAATTAGAAATTATTGGTATTGAAGGTGATTTTAACTACATTTTTGCTGTTGGGATACCTAAATTACACCTAATTCCTATTTCAGATGGCATTGGGGTGGCCTGAATCTCACCTCAGGTCAAAACAAGATTCATGTCATGTGTCTTTTGTTAACAGAATGATCTTATGCTTTGTCCTGAAAGGCAAATTTTGTTTCATCGTAGTAAATGTTCCTGTCTGAAGGGTATCCTTTATTAGTTTTATAATGAGATAGCAGTCTCTGTGCTCCCTATATTTCTTATGAATTTGGCATATAGTAAATAGATTGTTTAGAATCAATCATATTCATTAGTTTTCAAAAAGCTGTTTTCTATTAAAGTTGATTATCAGAATCATTGGCACAAAGAATAAAATAATTATGAAAAAATAATATATGATATTTCTCTATAACATCTACTAAATTATATTCCTTCCATAGTAATACAAAAGGAAACAAAGAAGAGAGAGATTCAAGTCTTGTTCTCAGAATAATTCTCTACATTTAGAGGTTTCGAGTTTTTATAGTTTTCTTTTTTTTTTCCTTTTTCTTTCTTTTTCTTTTCTGAAATAACAGCCATTTTCTGAAAATTGGGCTCAGGGATGTTTTAAGATCAAGAAGCTACCAAAAAAAAAAAAAAAGTTATCTTTTTATAGATGTTAACCAGAAAATACCCAAAACACCCAAGAAAATATTTATAAATGGCATGATAAAACACATACCACACCTCTTGAAAAAGTTATTAAAAGCTTGAAAATTTGTGAACTATTGTAGTTATAAAATAGCCATACACTCCTTGATTTTACTAATATAAACAGTCAAATGCAAAATACTTTTTTATTTTTCTTGAAGTTTTCTACTAGCATTTGTGAGCTTTTTTTTTTGAAAACATGATGAAACATTTACTTACCTGCTTTATAGTAGTCCCATGGAATAGGAGGATAATCAGGAGTAAGGCTACAGCTAGTGAAACTTTCTTAACAAATTCAAGATTACCTGAGAAATTTGAAATAGAATGGCAGTCCCATTAAAGTCTTCATAGATTTTGGTTTCAACAGGCCACTCTTGTTTGGAAAGTTACATGGGGAAAGTATTTGGTGCATACATTCAGTAAAGAGATTTATGATTAAAAAAAATGGCTTTAAAATGGTTACTTTTAGCAAACAAAAAAGTGTCCATATTTTTGTTACAAGATATACTCTACTAAGAAGACAAAATAGGAAAACTACCACAATTTTATTCTAAGGAAACACTGAAATTTATAGTAAACTGTCCAAAGAGAGCTATCCTTACCAGTGGCAAGTTTAGAATGTTCAGAATGTTAAGTTTCCTCTTTTTTTGGCAGAAGAAATACTCAGCATAACACTAAAAAAATGACATTAAATAGCAAAAGTAGATTGCTTGTTCATCTGCATATAATCCTTTCTGTTTTTATTCTTCTTTTAGATATGATGAAACAACACACATCTTTGTTCTCAATCAGCATAGATTTTTCCAAGTATTGAACTCCTGCATTCACAGTTTGTAGCAGAACTTCTCAAGCAGAAAAATATATGGTGCTTTTGAGTTGACATGAGAGGCAAGAGCATGTAAAAAAAGAGTGTGTAATATTAATTTTATTTATTCATTTAAGCTAATGGCAAGAACGTCACATAAATTCTGGACCGTAGTTTTTTGAACGCAGGTTTGTAAGGCAGCTTTGATTCTTTTAGTAGAACAGTTCTTCAGGGATCCAGCTTTTAATGAATTTTCTGTTGTTGCCCTTTTTATCTTACTAAGGTTCTTACTATTTTTAAATGTCCTTAAATCTTATGTATTTCAGTAGTATAACAGAAGCAGTTATGCAGCTGTGGTTTCAAGGAGCCTCTTTTGCATTAATTGTTGCATTAATTTTTTTTCATAGTCAAGTAGAGGGGTTTTTTTAAATGTGTGACCTCTACAGCGAAATGTCTTGTTTTCAGAACCTGTTCATGAAATAGTTGTCTCTCAGCCAATATTTGCATTTCAACAGCAAATTATCATCCTTGTGTGTCAGTTCGCATATTAAAAAAAAAAAAATCATAAGAAAAGCTCTTATAATTTCTCATATGGCTTTAAGAATTGTTAACAATTTGCAGATAAGTTGAAGTGTGAAATCCCAGTACAAGGCCCCAAAGGCTTTACAGCAGTAATTGTAACATATAGCATCTAAAGGTCAGGGTATATTTCATGAAAGTCCATTGATGACAGCTGTCATTACAACTTCACTACCAAGAAAACTGTAGTTATGAAGGCACTCATGGGGAATAGAAGGCATTTAACTATCGAAGGTTTATTGCTGATGCTATTTTTACATGTTAGTTCTGCTTACAAAAAGACGAGTGAGCAAGATAATTCATGAGAATGTCTGGTAATGACTGACAGGTCCTGCTCTTATTTCAACTTAGTTAATTTAATTATTCAAGCACTAGAGTTGATTCATTACAAGGCAGGCAATAATAGAAGCTATAAGATATATTTCTTACAGAAAGCTGATAACCTGATCAATTATCTCAAAAATTTCAAAAATATTGTCATATGTAAACACAGAATTTGAAAGAAATCCAGTGAAGGTTGATGCAGTTCCTGTTATGTCTGGTCAGCAATCCAATTAAAATTCTGTTCCATGCTTGATTATAATAACAATAACAACCATGATTCTTATAATGACTATTGCTTTCTGTAATTCCACAAGATGATTCTTTTCACTGCAATAATCAGCTATTATTCTTGTTATTGTTGTTATTTTGACTGTTGTTTTTATTATTATTTCAAATGTTGGCATACTACAGTTTTGGTTCTAAATAAACATGCATACGGAATTTTCTTTTGCTTCAATTTTCCTGAGCTCGTAATATTAAGAAGAGTCTGAAGTGAAAGACCCATCTTCCCTGTCTCCTGAAGGTATCACACATAGTCATCCTAGTCTGTATTTCTTATAATAACTTTAAAAATCCTATAGTATCTTTTTATTCTTTTCTGTAGTTTTGCCTGTGATGGTGATTCTTTCCTCTGACTTGTAGCCTGTATTTTTTGGGTAGCAAGTACTAAATAATTCTAACAACTTTGTCATGATATAATATATAGAGTAATGAGCAGAAATTTATCCTGGACCAATTTGGTACATCCTCATAATTAAACTTCTCTGGGACCTGGCTAGATACCCTTCATTTGAGGCTTATATCTTCTCTATCACTTTTTTCTTTAATACCTCCAGTACAATATAGTTTTCAGCAACAAAATACTCAGCTTCTTTTCCTTTTTTTTCATCCTTTTGCAAGGCATTTATAATTTGTCACTTTCCTAAATGATTGTTTTTCTAAAAAAAATCCAGATACACTTTTTCATCTTTAAATCCCTATACAACACTTGGTCCTCTTTTTATGATGGCTTACTATCATTAAAATCATATTTTTCACTTAGTTTTGCTACAGCATCTAATCAGTCTGGATAGGAGCCTACCCATTAAATTTCTGAAATCTCTATGAATGAAGTAGTCATTCAGCTCCCCCCATGCTTAGCCAAAGGGGAAAAAAAATTAGGGAACAAATCAGGGTGTGTATTTCTTTAGTGTGCAATGAGTTCCTTCCTCTAAAATGCATATTTTTCTCTTTTGCCAAAGGGAGCACAGGCTAAGATTAATCTGCAAGTTGGGTAGTTATATTTGGTCTGGTGAAGTGCACCCTTATCTTTAACAGAGGCTAACACCACAAACTCTTAATTTATTTTGGTTTTTTTTTAAGTTTCTCTTAATATTTTTATCTCCACCTTATCAGGAAAGAAAAACTTATCCATGAGATTTTACTGCATGTAACAATATCTCATTTTCCCCTGTTACTTTTGACTTAAAAAAAAAAGACATCCCCCCAACCCAAAAACCAGAAAAAAAACAACCACAAACAAAATGTCATCAATTTTTATCTGAATGTCATTCTCACATCTTTCTGAAAATCCATACATTTGAATAATAAATGATTTCAGATCATGGACGTGAAACATATTTGTAAAAAGCATTTAAACAAAAATTATTTTAGGTTATATACCTATCTCTTTGAATTCTCTTAGCATTGCAGACAATGGTAAAATAAAGATGACATAGAATCTTTCCAAAAACTCCCATTGTATCTGATTCATTGTGGTACAGTTTTAACTCAGCAGTTAAAGCATAATGTGCACTTTCCTTTTCTACTCCATAGAATTTCTGCCAGGAGTGGAAGGCATTTTATCAATTTAAATGCACTTGTAATCCAGGAACATTACCTGGGTTTTGTTGGTTTTTTGATATCCTAGTCAGTTTACATGCTGAAATTTTTACTGCAGCTTTAAGCCACCAGATAGACCTCCTAGCACTGTAAAATTCTTCCTTCTCTTGAGAATGTACAAGATTAGTTTAAATACATTCAAAAAAAAAAAAAAAAGAAAAAACATAGTCCTTTTACTGAAAATAGTTTTCCTTAGAATCCTATTGAGTTTGATTGAAAAACCCGTTCTGAGAATTGCCAGATAATGTATTTGGGTGGGTTGACCTTGGCTTGACGCCAGGCGCCCACCAAGCTGCTATATCACTTCTCTTCCCAGCCAGACAGGGGAGAGAGAATAAGATGGAAAATGATTTGTAGGTTGAGATAAGGCAGTTTACCAAAACAAAAGTGAAATAGGAAAATAACAAAGTTTATTCTCTATTTCCCATTAGAAGGCAATGTCTGGCCACTTAGTGGAAAGTAGGGCTTCAGCACACGTAGTGGTTGCTCAGAAAGCAAATATAGTACATAAAGAATGCCCTCCCCTTCCACCTCCTTCCCTTAGGTTTTATATCTGAGCTAACATCATATGGCATGGAATGTCCCTTTGGTTAATTTGGGTCAGCTGACCTAGTTGTGTCCCCTCCCAGGATCTTGCCTTGTTCGTGGGGAGAGGAATGTTGAGAGACAGCGCTGATGCTGTGCCAGCACTGCTCAGCAGTAGCCAAAACACTGATGTGTTACTAACACCTTTCTAGCCACCAGTGCAAAACACAGTACTGTAAGGGCTGCTGTGAGAAAATGAACTCCATCTCAGCCAGACCCAAGACAGAGTCAATAACAGTTTTGCTTTTACATTTCAAAAGTGCATACTAAATAGCTATTTCAGAGTCATAGTATGCATAAACCTTTCAATTAATCACATAATAGGGTGTCATAAGGGTACAATGTATTCCACTTTAAAGAACTACAAAAGCATTTAAGACACAACCATATTCTGTATTCTGTAGGACAGGGGTGGGGTGAATAATTTAGTAATTGTAGCAATGGATACATGGAAAAATCCTGCCAATGATGGACTGGTGAATCAGAAGTTTTTAATGTTGTTTAAACTCATGTTAAGAGGGCTCTTTGCAGAGTCACTGCTTTTCCCGATACCTTCTGTGTAACCCCTTATCTCTCAGGCAGGAGTGTCCTGGGAAGATGTCCCAAGGTGCTCCCATTGGTCCTTTGTTAACCCCTTCCTTATTGGCTGTAAACTCCTTACCTGATTGTGACCCCTCACCTGTGATTGGTCCCCTTTGACCCTCCCAAGGGCTATATAAGCCCGCATCCCTCAATAAACTTCCTCTTTCATCCTCTCTCCCCTGGTGGTCTGGTGAGTGCTCCATTGTGGGGTCCCCGGCCACGTGGTGGGGGGAGGGTGGAAGGGCATACTCCTTCCAGGTAATGAACTGAAGCGAGGCCTGAAGGATCTCCCCCATCCCAACACATCTACCGTAAAGTAATGACTTCAGCATTTCTCTTGTAGAACAGTGTCTCATTATTTGTATTTTGTCTAAAATTACTTCTAGAAGAAAACCTTTCAGGGAAAAAAACCCTTTGCATAGGGTCAAATAGATACTTGCACTGTGACATGGTTTATGGGTCTGACAGTTCATTCTAACATTCCTCATTTTTTCTAGACAGGACATCCTTATATCCATTTAATGTCACCACTCTTTCCAGATCTTCAAATCTTAGAGATTTGTTGAAGAAAGGATTCTGAGCTATAGATCATGTCTATGTCATAATAGTATATTATTTAAAAGGTCTTGCCCTTTGAGGAGACAATCTCAGTGATTGTTTGATTATGACTAAGCTCTTCCCTTCATTACAATCTCTCACTATTAGCAACAGTCAGAACTTGTAATTCCAAATACCTTTTAAATGTTTCACATGAGGCAGAGCTCCCAGTAAGTTCTCAAAATGTTATAAAGAACTAAGCCAGACTGAAGAAAAATGTATTAAAGGTGTATAATACAGTCTTTATGGATAAAAGTGCTTGCTTACGATCAGGTTTGTTATTTGCTCCGATATCTTTCACTAGACACTTTCCACTGTAATTAAAAAGTCATGGAACCCCAGTGAAGTTCTCACTGACTGGATGTCTCAGGTTAAAGACAGTGTTAAAGGAGACAGGACCTTCGATGGATTTATTGCAAATTTAAAAATAAATTATGAGACTTATGAGGAAGGAGTAAAAATGAAATAACAATTTTTAATAAAAAACAAAACAAAAAACAACACCAAGGGAGGAAAATATATCACCCAGCAAATCACTCTGTTCATTTCCGTGTTGCCAAGCCGGCAAAACAGTTCTGCTGCAGTCACATGGCCCTGGCAGTGGCATCTGCCACAATGGCAGCGGCGTGCAGGGGAATCTGGCTCTGCCAATTCCAGATGCCACGACGGCAGGCAGGTGGCTCTGGCTCTACCTGCGATGTGTTGGTGCCGCATCGGGCGGAGGCGGAGCAGGCGGGCGGCGGCGCAGGCGGGAGGCGGCAGCAGTGGCAGGAAGGAACTCCGGTGCACAGCGCCAGCGCTGGGCGCGGGCGGAGTGCGTATCTCGCTTCGAGCGAGGGTTGCAGTCAGAACAGTGGCTGGGTGGCTCCAGGGGTACCCCGGCGGCGCGGGGGGTGTAGTTTGGGAGCCGCACTGGTGATTGAGGAATGGCAGAGAGTGGCGGGCGGTGGCTGTGGGTCTGCGGCGTGGGGGGGTGCCCTCCGGGACAGGTGGGCGGCGGTTCATTTTTCACGTGCTGGGCAGGAAAAAAAAGAGAGCAGTGGCTGGTAGAGAACACGTGGCAGCTCTGGGCAGCAGGGAGCCAGAAAAGCTCCCGCAGCAAATCCGCAACCAGAGAGAGAGAGAGAATATGGTGGGGATTGTGATGCCTTTTTTTCCTTCAAGTTCTCGTGCCAGGTCCTGCATTATCTGAGTTTCAACGATCTGTTCCCCCCCGTTCGTTTTCAGCAAGCACCTTAAAGTGTGGCCCCGGCCCCTTGTAGGTCCAGTACCGCTAGCAGCGGCAGCACTGCATACCATCATGAGTGAGTGCCTCTCATGTTGGCATGGGAAAATTACAAGAGAATCTAAACTAAAACCCGACTCTAGAAAAGGGGAAACATTACCTCCACTTTTAAAAAAGGAAAAAGGAAGAACCAGGGAACCACCGGCTGGTCGGTCTCATCTTGGTGCCCAATGAGGTCATGGGGGAAATCCTCCTGGAAGCTACGCTAAGGCACATGGAAAACAGACGTGAGTGGTGATAGCCAACACGGCTTCATTAAGTGCAAATTGTGTCTGACACGCTTGATGGCCTTATATGATGGGGTTACAGTGTCAGTGAATAAGGAAAGACAGACTGATGTCATCCACCTGGACTTTACACATTGTTCCACAAAACATCAAAACATCCTTGTCTCTCAACTGGAGAGACATGGATTTGATAGATGGACCACTCAGTGGATAAGACATTGACAGGATGGTCACACTCAAACAGTTACGGTCAATGGCTTGGTGTCCAAGTAGGGACTAGTGACGAGAGGTGTTACTCAGGGAACCGGTATTGGGATTGGTGCTGTTTAACACCCTTGTTGGGAATGTGGATGGTAGGACTGAGTGCAACTACAGCAAGTTTACAGAGGACACCAAGCTGTGTGGTGTGGCTGATATTCTAGATGCCAGGGATGTCATATAGAGGCACTTTGACATGTTAAAGAGTTGGCACGTGAGAACATCATGAAGCTCAGCAAGGCCAAATGCAAGATCCTGTACATGGGTTGAGGTAATCACAAACATGAATACCGGCTGGGCAATGAGTGGATTGAGAGAAGCCCTGAAGAGAAGAACTTGGGGAGACTGGTTGACAACAAGCTCAACATGCCCCATCAATCTGTGTTTGCAGCCCAGAAAGCAAACTGTATCCTGGTTTGCATCAAAAGAAGCATAACCAGGAGGTTGAGGGAGGTGATTCTCTCCCTTTACTCTGCTCCTGCGAGACCCCACCTAGAGTACTGCATACAGTTGTGGGGTCCCAACATAAGAACAGTGTTGACCTTTCGGACTAGTTCCAGCAGAGGGCCACAAAAATAATCAGAGGGCTGGAAAACCTTTGGTATGAGATCAGGCTGTTTAGTCTGGAGAAGAGAAGACTCCAGGGAGCCCGTATAGCAGCCTTCCACTATCTAAAGTGGGCCCATAGGAAAATTGAAGAGGTTCTCTTTATGAGGGAGTGTAGACATAGGACAAGGAGTAATTATTTTAACCTTAAAGAGGGTAAATTTAGATAAGATATTAGGAATAAATTCTTTACTGTGCAGGTGGTACACAAAAAAAACAGATTTCCCACAAAAGTTGTGGATGCCCTCTCTCTGGAAGTGTTAAAGGCTGGGTGCGATGGGGCTTTGAGCAACCTGGTCTTGTGGAAGGTGTACCTGTCCATGGCAGGGATGTTGGACTCTTGGACTAGATAATCTTTAAGGTCCCTTCCAACCCAAAACATTCTGTGATTATGACATGCTATGATTAGATAGTAAAAATTGTTCTAATTATAATATTTATTAAAAAACCAGAAACTGATGAAATTATTTTTTCAAGAATTTTTTATTGTTTTAAATGTGGTAAGAATGTAGACATATGTAGAGGCCTGGTCCAGTATGTTAATCCATCCAAAAAAACCTGAACTAAAACAAAAAATCTAATCAAGTCCCACCTGAATAAAAGATTTTGAAAATTTGTAACAAGTACAAAATTCTATGCTAAAAATGTGAACTGAGCCAAGAATGGAAATGTAGGGACTTAAAGAGGATAGTTGCCTGTCTCAGTTACTGTTTAGGCCACAGAAGGACTTTGCCATGACATAAGCACAGAAGGGAGTGACAGGATCCCACTAACTCCAGGCCTGGTGAAGGCAAGATCTGGTTGGCACATCCTGGGTAATACATCCAGACAAAAATACCCACTGTGGTGAACCGCGTAAAGAAACAACTGCTTGTACGTGTATCACTGGTCAAACAAAGATCACCCCAAATTATGGGACATCTGTGACCACCACCAACCATTGAAGCTCCCCCCATCCCTAGATATACCTCAGTGCATATCGCAACTTGGACTGTAAAATAAGGCACCGCAGTGGGAATTTGAGATAAGATAAAGGTGGTACTATTGTCCAGGTGTTATCTCAGACCTAGGGTGAGGTTAACAAAGCTTTGGGACAAGAATGTATCGCTGATAATGGACACAAAGACTTCAGAATTTATGGGCCACAAGAAAAGCCAGCTCAGCAATTCTGTTGAAATCAACTTGGTGTGAAGATAATTCCATCAGGGGACATCACAACCCACCAACTCCAGAAACCCATTGACTCAAAAGAAGAGAAAGGCTCGGCAGATGGACTGATTAGCATTAAAAGACTGTATAGCCAATGAGCATGAATTCCTTTGTTAGCTAAAATGTATAAATAGTGAAAATTTTTGAACAACCTTGGGACCTCCACCACTGAGAAACCCAGGGTGAAGAAGGACCAATGGGATGCCACTGGATCCACAGCTGATGGCTGTCTGATCTCTCTCTCTCTCTCCCCCTCCCCCCTCTCTTTTCTATTTCTTCATCTATCTCACATTCATAGTTAAATAAAATCTGTATTATTGACTTTGGCATATAATGTTGTTTACGCCTTAATTCGGACAGAAGCAACTCTCAATAATCGGATCTTACCAGGAAGTCAGTGGGTTCTTGTGTACTTGTCAGTAGTAGACATTAGCTAAGTATGTGGCTTCCCATGTGTCAGAATAGGAGATGATTTCCTTCTTCTACAGCACAGCTTCTTAAGTATACTTCAAGTTAGCTGCTTATTATTGCTGTTATGGATACCTCTACTGTTGCATTCTGTGGCCGACACTAGTTTAGTTATGTTATGGTAATGACAAAAAATCATCCAGACAAGTTATTGAGGTATTAGTCGGACAATACTGCGATACATTTAAGGCAGCCTGCAAGCAGGAGCAATGACAGTGGTCATAATCGGTATTCTTGTTTAGATAAATTTATAGTTAAAATATATTCAATAATTGACTTTTTGTTTTGCATGAAGTTTGAGAAATCTGTTGCTGTTGATGTCCTTAAAAATACACATTTAAAGATTGTGTTTTAAATAGTACAAATGTGTTTTACAATGTAAATCACCTATATGCATAGCTTAGATGCCTGACAAAAATTAGACATTTTTAGTTTAGCTTTGTGTGTGTATGTACTTTGTAGTTTAGGTGTGATGTAAATTTTACCTCTGAATTTAACCTTAAGTAAGGAATAACTGGAAATTGCAATTTGTATTTCATATACAAAGGCACAGAGAGATATGCATATCAAGATACCCACAGACAGCAACATACTTAGAAATTAGAATCTTTGAATGTTCTGTGGAGTAAAATGAAAACCAGATTGTATAGTATAGCCTGGATGTCATAATACTCACTAAAGATATGAAAAAGCTAGTACTTTATTTTGTTTGGGTTTTTTCTTTCTTTTTTTTTTTCCAAAATATTTTTTTCTAAATGATAAAGTTGCATTTCTATCAAGATTTCATACTAAAAACTTTAATTACCTCAACTTTGAAATATTGTAAGCAAAAAAAATATCATCATATGTGCCTTTTTGTACATTTTTTTTCAAGTTGTTGCAGATGTGCCTTCATTGTATTTTATAGAACCTAAAACAATGCAGTCTAGGGTAAAAGTTAATGACTTTTTGTGTCACCTAAAGAAATTTAAAACTATGATCTTACTTTTCCCTCAGGCATTTTAAGACTTTTTAATAAAAGTGGATTGCAGTTTTTCATTTTGTTATTAAAGCACCTGTAGATGAAACATCTAACTTTCTTATGTTGCCTTGGGAATTGTGTCTGTAACACATTTCCAAAAGTTGGGTTTAATGTATTGAGCTATCTAAATTGTTCTGTAAATATCACACCAGATACTGTGTGACAAGGAGACAGAAAAAACCATATATATACATATTTTTCACTGAAAAATACTTTAGTGTCTTGATATTTATTTCTTCTGTGGGAACAATATTGAACAATTCCTTAATTGATATTTACTTTATTCCTCATCTTGGAAGTTATTTATGTTCATGGGTCAATGACTGGTTTCCAGTCAACTTAGCTCTTACACATCTTCACTGTATTAAAAATTGACAGTTCTTTATATGAAAGTGGTGAGGCAAATAAATCATAGGCCTTTTAATTAAAATAAGATAGAAACATAGGCTACATATTACACTGTACTGGCAATTATGCAACATATTCTTACTGATTGTTTCCCTTACTGATAGCAATAGACTTGATTGTTGTAGTAGTTATTTTAAATATTAGAAGACTTTTGAATTGTTTTTCATTTGTGTAGAAAGTTACTTGAAGGGAATGACCAGGCCAAAACTCTCCTGAAAGAAGAGGGATATCTCACCTTAACATGAGAAGCAATGTATACCTCTTCAAGGAGAAAATTTTGTGGGACATAAGCAAAAGATGGGAAAAAGTGAGAGTGATGGACTGAAAGGTCAGTAATGTCTTAAACATTGTCAAAATCATAGAAAGACTTTTTGTCAAACCGCAAGGAAGCAACTGCCTGTCTGTGACCACCAAAACCTGACTGGAATTTGGACTGTGAAGGGGGACTTGAGATAAGACTATTGTCTAATCATCTCAGATCTGAGAAGAAGTAAACAAGTCTCAGGAAAGAAGAATGTATCTGGGTTAAGAATCAGCCCTAGCTGGGCTCAGGGGGTGGTGGAGGAGAAGGGTTCTGGGTGTATGATGGTGAAATTTCTCCACACCAAACTGAAGGAGTAAACCCCCGCACACACTCCGAGAAGACCGTGTACACACGGGACATTCATGTGAGAGGCAGCTGAGAAGGGGTCATAAACCAACAAGGACCCCCAAAGCACCTGCCTGATTCATTCCTGAGGCCTTCTACCACCAGAGGATTGCACGTGATCCAAGTGAAGTAACAAATCCAGAGCCTGTCACAAGAGACTGCAAAGCTTTCCCCCCAGGCCCAGGGGAGGTGCATTGGTATATCCTGAACGTACATTAATCCGCTGGACTTTGTGGTTTGTGGAACCCTCACCACCAAGAAGACCAGAAGAACCAGACCGACGGGACACTGCCGAGTTACATGGAGTGGTGATATATTTTCTATTTTAATCTCTCTCTATCACTCTCTTTCTTCGCCCCCACTGCCACCCCTTTTTCCTATTTCTTTCTCTCTCTCTGTCTCACGTTTACCATTAAATAAAACCCATACTATTGACTTTGACATCTGATCTCATTTGCACCTTAATTTGGGTAGAGACATTTCTAATAATTTTAATAACCGGATCATAACAGTGAGTCACAGCACTGAACCAGGGAGCATACTCATTATGTAGAGGTCAAACATCTTCAGCTAATAAAAAGGGGCATTAACAGAAGCTTTCTAGGGAATAGGGAGGTCTTTGCAGAGCTTGCAACTACTCAGCTGTCCTCTGAGCTGTTTGGAACTCAATCTGGAAAAGAGAAATCACATTGCACGGATACAGTGGGCATGGCTAGACTCTTCAAGTTTTCGGTGACTGAAAAGATAAATATCCTAGTTTATAATCTAATAAAATGTGACTCCTTGACTCTTAGGCCTTTTGATTTTCATTGAGGAAAATACTTTAAGGCAGAACCATGTCAAAGCTTTGCCTGCTTAGGTTTTCTCCAACAGATCCTTTTCTTGATGCCTCTGAGACCAGAGCTTGTGATCAGCCCAAATGTCTTCAGGCTATAATAGTAATTTCTTCCGATTCTTCCATGGTTTCTTCTGCTAAGAAGTTTAGGAAACTGTTAGGGGAGAAAAAATGCTAGTTTACCGTTTAACTTTTCAGGAGGTATAAACATAGCCCATTAATGATTGACAGCAGTTCTTGGTGTTCAACAATATGTGGAGCTTTGAATTTATGGATACCCAGTCAATCAAAATTAGGTTTTCATCAGCTTTTTGGACCAGTAGTCTTTAACAGATTAAATTTCTGTGTTGAAATAAGAAACCTATTGCAGCAGGAAAGGTTGTCACAATATTTACAGAAAGAATTGTGTGATAAGACTTTCACTGAGAGCTAGAATCAAAGAAAACTATTATATGATCTTTCTTCAGGTCATAATTTTTGTTAGTCTAGCAAGCCTAAAATACTAACAAAAATATAACTAAAATCAAAAGCATAATACTGATGGTTGGTTTAACTAACACAAGGCAACAGAAGAAAAAAAACACTTAATTTTCCGAAGCAAATTAAGATGTAAACTTTAAAGATATGTCATTGAATTGATGATTTTTTCCCTACCAAAATTCACATTTTCTTGTTCCTTTTGCTTGGGGAGACCTTGCAAGGCAAGTAGCTTCATTTTTTTTCAGTATGTTTAATTCTAATATGTTGTCATTTTAAATTAATAAATATATTTTTTTTCTTTTTAACCAAATACAATCTTATAATGTTTGGGAGTTATACAAATAAGTTTCTAATTGTGTGATCATGCTCTTGTAAGATATTTCAATAAGAAGATTTTGGAGTCAGACAGTGTCTCAGTTTTCACTTCAAATCTATACTCCATGTGCAAACACTGATGAACCCTGATGTCCCACTGCCAATGCCCTATCCTAGGCCTACTGAAGCTAACCCACACCGACACCTTAGTATTGAAAAACACATCTTTTCTTATAGCTCATTCATCCACAGTGTAAACCCTAAACTCTTGGGTTTTGCTGATACTTGCAACTGATTTTCTGCTCATATACACAAGTTTGAATGCTGTGTTATTAGCTTACTGAATTGAAGCTGCTGTTGATGGAGAAAGCTTTGAAAGCTATGATGATTTCGTTGTCTTGCCTATACACATACATATCTGGAACACTTTCACATATCACAATAAAGGCAGCAATAAAGCAAGATTGGAAAAAATGTTAATCTTACTATGCTTTAATTTGTCTCCTCATGCTGGCACCATAACACAAAAATGTCCTTTTTCTTTGGCTGTGCTACAGGTCTGCTAGACAACTTTGGTCAAGTTGGTTTTCTTCTTTGGCTCCTGTTCCCCCAGCCAATGCAGATAATGATCCTGACCTCTTTTCTAAAATGCTTTGAGATCCTTGGGTGAAAAGTTCTCCCTAAAAGCATAGTAGTTTTATTATTATATCCATTATATAGTTACACTATTCAAGGTCAGTAGACTTATATAGCTGAACAAAAATGAGATCATATGACAATGCGGTTATTGCACTCAAAAATACCCAATTGAATGTTTAGTCCAAATGAATCCATATTTAGTATGGCTTCATATATTGTTGTTGAAAATTTGATGCACTGAATCTTGAACTTCCTTTGATTACTATTCTGCAGTGAGACTGTCTCAAACTTTTTAATTCATTGGTTGTTGCCCCCAAGGGATTAATACGGATTGGATAAGAAAAGAATGACATCAACTGCATATAATGAAATTCTATCCAGGATGTCCAATATCTTTACACCTTCATCTCTGTTATTGTGTTGGATTCTTTGACTCATCTTTCCCAGAATTATGGTAAAAAGGGAGGGCAAAAAGGGGCACCATTGCCTTTTGCTGCTAGAGAAAGTAAAGACTTCTGAGTGGTATCCATTATTTCTTACTGTAGGCTCCAATACAATGTCTTTAGTTAAGAAAGTTTTAGACTATTATGTGAGACTCTCAAAACTTTCATCAAATACGTTCCTTTCAGCCAATCAACTGGTCCTTCAGCATACAATGCTAATAAATATATACCTCCTCTTGCTATTTCTATTTTGCAATGATCTCTAAGCTGAAATTTGTGCATTTTTCCAACCACTGTCATGGCACCTTACAATTATATCCTCATTGATCCTTCACTCTTCCAGTTGCTGTCATTGCTCTACTATTCAAAATACATACTGTCTATTGTCTTACTTTAGAAAGTTAATTTCTTTGGTACTGGACAAGATCCAGGAAAGCTCTCAAGTAAAAACTTCAAGATAGGTCAGCAGTTGCCTAGTACCAGGTTGATGTCCTGCGCTCAGGTTTAAGAACAATGTTTAGTCCTTGGGATTGAGTTTCCAAACAGCTGCTTCTGTTCAACTCGAACATGTTGTTCAGTTGCAACACTGTAGGAAAGAGGTAAGGTAACTTAGCCAATGTTCTTGGTCTAAGTTCTAAAGGCATCTTCTTCACATCCTGTCTATAATTTTCCACTACAAATGAAATATTGACCTTTTAAATATTTCCCTTAAAAAAGAACATATTATGCTAAGGTATCTTTTTAAATCACAGAGTTTTATTCTTTTCTATTTGTTAGATTTGGGGTTTATTTTACTTTTCTATCTTCTGGACCATAAGCATAAGATAAACGTGAGAAGCTGTTCAAACTTATAAACAATTAGAAATAAGGTGAGTCAATAATGAAAATTAGTGTTAAACTTTACAAACCGTACAAAAATTGCGAGGGTGTTGTTTTGGTCCACTACCTCAGTGCCAGGCTGTTTGAAAGGTTCTGCTGGTTTTGGCTACAGTAGAGTTAATTTTCTACGCAATGGCTAGGATGGGGCTACGTTTTGGATTTGTGCTGAACACAGGGTTGATAATATAAGGATGTTTTTGTTATTGTTGAGCAGTGCTTACACAGAGCCATGGCCTTTTTTACTTCTTATACCTTCCCACCAACAAGGGGGCTGACGATTTATGGGAAGCTGGGAGGAGAGACAGCCAGGACAAGTGACTCGAAATGACTAAAGGGTTATTCCATACTGTATGACATCATGCTCAGTATATAAAGTGGGGGGAAGAAGGAGGAAGAGGGGGAAGATTTGGACTGATGTCATTTGTCTGCCCAAGTAACCATTACATGCGATGGAGCCCTGCTTTCCTGACGATGGCTGAACACCTGTCTGCCCATGGGAAGCAGTGAACTACTTCCTTGTTTTGCTTTTCTTGTGTGTGTGGCTTTTGCTTTCCCTATTAAACTGTCTTTATCTCAACCCATGAGCTTTCCAGCTTTTACTTTTTTGATTATCTCCCTAGTCCTGCTGGTAAGGAAGTGAGCGAGTGGTTTTCTGGGCCTTGGTTGTTGTCTGGGGTTAAACCACCAAAAAGGTGAAGTTCGTTTACAGTGAATAAATATGTTTTACAATGGATTTTGTGTACTTTATTAAAATGAAAATGAACATGGTTTTCCGTGAAGTTACTGGCAATTGTAACTGCTAAATTAAATGACTGCATAATTGTTTGCTTTGCAAATGAATCACCTTAACAGTCTGTAATGCTTTCAGTTTATTCTGCTGCTGGAGATTTTATAGTTTATTTTAAATATAAGTGGTTTTCGAGAAAACGAGGCTTTGGTCATTTTGTATGCAAAAAGGCATAGTAGTGCTTGATAAATTAAGAACCCAAGCCATCAACTCATACTCATACTCATACTCAGAGGAGCTGTTCTTAGCTACTCTTTGGATTCCAATAAATTACTTGTTTCAGCAGTCTGTACTAGAATTCAGGTCTTATAAAATACTAGAGGAAAAAATACCCAAAACAAACCCAAAATGAAAACTCACCTAATCCCATTTTATTATCTTTATTTTATGATTCTTTGGTTCCTTTTTTCTCTTACAGGTTTGCTTCCAAGGATACACTCCCAACAAGTGGAGGTGGAGAGTTTTGCATTACTGTGAACTAAGTAGCTAGACTCTAGGTGGGTAGTGGAAAGAGTAGAGAAAAAATGTTCCTGGTGAATATTCAGGTATTCAACTGCCAGCTGAGAATCCATCAGCTGTTATTTTGCTTATAGTTCTAGTGCAATGGCAAATCAGAAGCAACTTGATCCAAAATTGCAAAATATAGACTTGGAAGAAAAGATTAAAAAGAAACAAACAAACCCCTCTACTTTTCCAGTTCAAACAGTAGAGAAACATTACTAGGGAAGGGAGATACACTTTGACTTTTCTGCTTGTGAATTATACTCCTGTGTCATTTAGTGAATAATTAGCCCTGCAATCTTTTACTGTTCTTCAAGAGTATAATTTGTCATTTATCAAACAAATTATATTGAATTGTGTACCTCTGTTTTAAAGATTTCAGATGCTGTGTTAAACTGCTATATACTTTGATTAACAAAGACGATTCTTTTGTTTTTCTTCATTATTTTAGCTACAAGTCTTGTATTCAAATAATTCACTTTTCAAAGGCTTGTTCAAGTGTCTAATCACTTGATTTCAATCTGCAATATTGCACCGATTCTATGAATTAAATACAAACAGAACTGTGAGTATTTTTATCATAACAGTTGGAGAACAACACATTATAATCACAAGATCTTTTTCCTACCAGCTTTAGCAATCTATCCATCTCTCTATCAGTTAGTGGTTTTTAGTTATATGTTGCTTTGAGAAATAAATGTTTAGTTCTTACCAAGAACTGACTTGTAAGTGAAGAATTGCTAAAGCCTTAATTATCAAGAAACTTACAAGCTGTTTCACTAGTTATCATCCTTGTGTTCAGCCATGTTATTATGTTGGCAGAGGTATTGGAATCACATGCACACAAAAGTCAGTGCTCGAAGCTCTGCTTTGCACATCTCTTTAGGAAGGTGTAATTGTAGCCTCAAGAAATTGCCCACACTACTGAAAAAAGTAACAATTGTAGTATAGTATGACTGGTGAAGTAACAACTCTTTTTGTGGCTCCTGGGAGAGCTCCCACTGAAAAGGCACTTTCACTACTCTTTCAATAAATGTACTCTTTGATTCCCTTACTTTTGAATTTCACAGTTTCATTGGCAGGAAGTAAGTAGGGCAGTGTGATTGCCTCAAAGATCTTTGTTGGCACCAAACTGGAAAAGTGTTTCTGAACTCCTTTGCTTGACTTCTGTCTGCAGCTTTCTGTAAGTGAATATACTCTCCTCATGCTATTTGTCCTATTTTTTTTGGTAAACCATCCACATTAGGGCCTTCAGGGTGTCGCTGCAGAAAGAGAAATCTCAAATATCTTTGGATATCCAACACAGGACCCTTCAAAGGGGCCTGATATTCAGAAGAGTTAGGAACATTCTCTTTGAAGACTTAGTGACTCTAAAAAATTTTGATTAAAAGTATAAATTCAGATGTTACATTTCCTAAAAAAAATGAAGCACCACTGTTTTCTTTCTTATTAAGTGCTGCAGAAGACCAATAGAATGCATCAGCCCATTCAATCCTCAGAAAGAAGACCACATGAACTCTTTGTAACAGAGGTATTTCTAATATTTCTGTTACATACAGTTCATTCCCCCTGTACTCATCACTGGGCAGGCTGTACCTCCAATTCTGTGTTCAGTTTTAGGACACTTACAACGGAAAGGACATAAAGGCACTTGAGTGTGTCCAGAAATAGAGCTGGTGAGGGGGCTGGACCACAAGTACATAAGGAGCAGATGAGGCTGGGGGTGTTTAGCCTGGAAAAAAGGAGGCTCAGGGGGAACCTTATTGGTCTCTCTGACTGCTGGAAAGCAGCTTGTAGAAAGGTGGGGGTTGGTCTCTTCTTTCAGGTAACAAGTGACAGGTTGAGAGGAAGTGACCTCAAGTTGCACCAGGGAAGCTTTAGATTAGATATTAAGAAAAAATTCTTCAGAGAAAGGCTCGTCAAGTACTGGAACGCACTGCCCAGGGAAGTGCTGGAGTCACCATCTGTGAGGGATTGAAAAAAAGTTATTAATTACTGGCTCAAAATAACTCTGTGTGTAAGGGAAGGGGGCAGATCGGGTTCTGCTAAGGTGGAACAGTACTCTGTTGCCAAGGTGCAACGGTGCTCTGCCCCATACTCTGCCTCCTTGAGAGCCACCGGTGCAGCTGTCAGTCACTGACACACCTTGTGCATGGCCCCACAGCACACCTCCTGGAGCCCCTTACCCAGCCCCAGAGTAGCTGACACACTGGAAGTTCCTCCTGGTGGGGTGTGGAGTGGCCACAGGAGTCCAGAGCATATAAAACCAATAACATGGTCACAGCTCTATTGTCTTTGGACTTGTGGTAGCTGGATCTACTCTGGATATAAGGTGGTAGCTATAATTCTTTCTCTCTCCCTCTTTCTTTACTTCTTCTTCTCTTAACTTTCCTTTTTTGATACTTGATAACTTAGTCCTGTTTGGGTTGGAATCTGCTAAGTCAATGCCTTGTGAAATGCTTTATGTTGATTGAATGTTTGTTTTAAACTTTTGCGAAGTTTCCTTATTTTTCAGAGTTTGACAGTAAAAATGTGTTATTTTGACCCCCTGAGAAGTATCATAGCATTTTTCCCATGTGTGGCCTCATGGTATAAAAGAACTGAAGGCCTTTTAAAAAAATCCACCAGGTGGATTTTTGGAGCCTTGTATCTTTCTGATGTAAACCCCCTTAGATGAGCTTGTGACAAGAACCTCGAGTCTTAGACCATCCCCGTAAGTCTTCAAAAAATGTGTGGATATGTCATTTGATGACATGGTTTAGTGGTGAACATGGTGATGGTACTAGGCTGATGGCTGGACTTAGTGATCTTAGAGGTAATTTTTCAATGATTGTATGAATCTGTGATTCTAATGGTAAAAAGAGATTTTTTTTTTTAAATTGTTAACTCTCCAACCAAGTGGGTAGGGCATTAAAACAAGGAAAAATTGAAAAAGAATTAAATTGCTGAGGAATAGCTACTGTAATCTCACACGCATTTTTTTCAAGGCTTTTCTGTCTTGTACTATGATCTTTGGCTTCTAGACAAAGAATCTTCTATTTAATTAATTTAGTTGTTTAATTTATATCTCTGTCACCCTTTTCATTTAAGCTGCCTTTTGAATATTCATTCTCTTATTCTACTTGAAAAATCAATGCCCTTATGGAAAACTCTGATCTACTAGTGGCTCAGTCTCATAGTACTGCATGATGAACAACAGATCTTCAGCAAAATTGTAGTTTCAGTTCTCTGAAACTGCACAGAAGGATTGTTGCTGTGAAAACTACTTTTCATATGGTGACATAACAGTTCTAATACTAATAAGAGGATATAAAATATCCTTTAATCGTTTTTTTACCACACACACAGTTAGGATAATGCTTCTGAATGAAACACCCATTAATTCAGATTAGTGAGATTCACTTCACCTGCATAATGACTGGAAATTGCAGTGGTAGCCTCTCAAAAATCACTTTCAGTGCTCTCAGGGCTGCTACTATATTTGAGTGAATGCTGCTCTGTTCTTGAGCTGTCTTTCAAGCAAGGTAAATGCTGTGTGTTAAACTCAACTGGAGCCTGGGTTCTACTTACACAGGCCCTCTTCTGTGATAATTAGAAGTGGTGAGGAGGTAGACTTGTGTGAATAATTGTGGTGGATTGACCTTGACTGGCTGTCAGGTGCCCACCAAAGTTCTCTCTCATTCCACCTCCTCATCAAGACAGTGGGAAGAAAATAGCAATGAAAAGCTCATAGGTCAAGATAGGAAAAGCATTCATCGGTTATCATCACAAGAAAAACAGATTTGACATGGGGAAAATTTGTTTAATTGTCTGCCAATTAATCGCAGAGTAGAAAAGTGAGAAATAACAACAAAACTAAAGACACCTTCCTCTCACCTTCCCTCTTCTGAGACTGAACTTTGCCCCTGAGCCCTCTACCACCTTCCCCTGAACAGTGCAGGCAGATGGGGAATGGGGGTTGTGTTCGGTTGATAACCCTTTACTTCTTCTACTACTTCCTTTTCATGCTTTTCCCCTGCTCCACTGTGGCATCCTAGCCACTGGACATTCCTTCACTGACTGCTCCAGCATGTGTTATTCCCATGGACTGCAGTCCTTCAGGAGCAGACTGCTCCAGTGTGGGATCCCTGCAACAAAATTCTTGCTTCTGCATGGGCTCCTCTTCATGGGCTTCAGCTCCTGCCAGGAGCCATCTGCTTCATGGGCTCTCAGTAGACTGCAGTCCTGTGGGGTCTACCATAGGCTGCAGGGGGACATCTTGCCTCACCATAGTCTTCATCACAGGGTACAAGGGAATGTCTATTCCAGTTCCTGCAGCACCTCCTCTCCCTCCTTCTTTGCTTACCCTGGTGTCTGCAGAGCTGTTTCTCTCACATATTCTCATTCCTCTCTCAAATGCTGCTGTGCAGTACTTTTTTTAGCCTTAAATAGATTTTTGCCCTCATAGAGGTGCTACCAATGTCACTGATGGGCTTTGCCCACCTGTATTGTTGTACGTCTGTATTGGAGCTGGCTGAAGCTGTCTCAGTCAGAAATAGGGGAGAGTTCTGGCAGTTTCTCATGGAAGTCATCCCTGAAGTCCCCCACTCCCAAGGCCTTGTCATGTAACTGAATACAACACACCATGGTAAGGCAAAAGACCTATTGTAATTAATATGTATGTAGAACCCTTATTGTCCTATCACAGATTAGCCTTTTAAAAAGACATGTTCACAAAAGTTATAACTAATTGAATTAAAAATGTTTTTTTTTCCAAAACATGATAGTTATGATGAATTTTCTTGACTTTATGGAATAAGACTCAGTACCTCTGGCAGCTTCACATTAAAATAGATTCATACTACAGCTTTTGCCAAAGTTAGCATTTAATATTCCAGGGTCTCAGTTTGTACAATATGCCAGGAAAGGGAAGAGCCGCTTGCTGCAGTTGGAGCTGTGACAGCAGTGTCTGGAAGCTTTAGCTCTAACTGCAGCAGGAGACTCTGGGCTCTTCAGCTGCAGAGTGAAATCAATGCACGTCTTAGTACACATCTCAGAGTATAAATCAGTTCAGAAATACCACTTGTAGGGACTTCTTCAGAATTTCATTGAATTGAAATTATTGCAAGTTGTTGGATTTTATCTGATTCAAGACTAAACTTTAATTTTTCCCATATTGGAAAACCCTTGCTTTGAACATCAGTCTACTGAAATGAGTGTGAAAGAAAAGAAGATAGAAATTCAATTTTACCCCAATTCCTTTTATTATAAGATATTTGGCTTATTCTCTGAGAGCTGATGTATAACTGCTCTTCATTGATTTAGAACTCTGTTTAGTAGTCTCTAAAATACGCTGTTACAGTCTATTGATATGACTACTACCTGGGATGTCAGCAAAAGTAAACAATAGCAAGGAACAAGCACTGAACACAGCATACAATGACCTTAGGTCTAATTAATGCCATGTTGTCAAAATTAGGAACAGACTGGACTTGAGATAATGATGACTAAATACATTGAGAACGTCATCCTTTAACTAGCAAATCTCAGCATCTGCCATGGGGAATACTAGAGCAATTTGCACCATGTTTACCTGACCACTGGGTGGCACTATTAATTCACTTTTAGCTTTGAACATTACTAGTTTTCGTTTGTCTATTTCTTTGTTTTAATAATAATAGAGAGATTGTTTCTTTAAGAAAACTGTTAAGGCTGAGTAAGTCACCTTAGAAAGAGACTAAATCTGTAGTGAAAAATCTTCATTGGGACATTGAACATAATGTCTACATGATGGTTCACAGTGTAGTCAGTAATGCCTTAATACACCAGTCAGTTCTATATATAGTATTTGCCATATGACATCTACAGTCAGTGCCCCATATGGTTCAAGAGATGAAGTCAACTTTTACTATTATATTTATTGTAAATTATTCTCATGAGAGAAGGTTTTTTTGCTGTTGTTGTATAGGGTTTTCATAGACTTTAGTATGTAAACAAATATAAAGTAATATTGAGACTGACAGTTAAGAAATTGTGCAGAAAAATATGAAGTGAATTTGTACACCACACACAGGACATCTTTCCTCTACAAAATTCATGCATTTGAGTTATGACAAGGCTTTCAACTCAAAGAACTAGGGGGGAAAAAAGGAAGATGCAAAACCATGCCTCACTCGTTTGGCTTTGCTCTCACCACATTTAAAAAGGAATTATTAATGTTATTAATAGTGTTCAAAAGGAAGCAATACCAGGCATAATCTTCTTCCTTTTTCCATAGGAACTTCTGAAGGAAGAGATTAGCTTAACCGTTTGGAGATGAGGAAGTAAGGTTAACCTAGCTCTCTCTATAGGCATTATCTCTATATAAAATAGTTCCTTTTATATCAGATGATTTTGAGAAGAAGCATAAGTTGCTTCAGTAGAGATACATTGCCCTTTATGGATTGTTGTAAGGACAGTGTCCTGCAGATGCATTTTGCAACGTGATATTAAGGTTCTGCATGATATTTTGTGATGGCTTGGAAATATTAGTAGCTGTTATATTAAAGGAAAAGAAGATAAAGAAGAAATGTCTTAATTACTTCAAGATGTATGAATGTAAAAATTCCTGGTTTTGTGAGTTGAAAGGGTCATCTTTTTGGTAAAAAATTGTTGTATTGAACTGTCAGTATAATTTTGGCTTTTTGTTGTCAAATGCACCAAAGCAAGCTCCTGCAATGTGTGATTCCCTTTCACAATGGAAGTAAAGCACGGAAAGGTTGTTTTCTGGGGCTATTTTGTTATTATTATCAAGAAGGAAATAGCTTCTTACAAGAGAGAATATTCAAGAAAAAAAGTGCAGATACTACACTACAATAATATTATTCTTTTTTTTTCACAATATCAGTTTTGTGATAAATGAGTAACTATTTTGAATTTAACAATCAGACAATAATTTTACAACATGGCAAATGATCCATCTAAAGAAGAAATTTGCAGCCCAAAAATTCTGTATAGTTTGTATTGAATTATAGACATTTTTAATAAACAGTAGTATTTTAGGATTTTCTGCACAAAAAGCCCTCAGTCCACTTATCACAGCAGTTACTCTCACACAAAAGTATTTTCAAGTGTGTGATGCTTTTATATTTTTTGAAGGAAAACATCTTCAAAACGTTCTGTGCTAACCCAAAAATAGTTCTAAAATAGTTCTTATATAGTATCTTCAGCAAAAGACAAACCAGGACTAATTCTTCAGCCTGTCTGTGTACCTACTTGTACCAGTCAGCTAAGTATTAGCTTACCCTGTTACATCTGTACCTCTCAAAGCAATATGTTTACAAAACAAAATGTTGAACAAAATGTTCTTTGCAATATGAAATGTCTTCACACTGGTAGCTAATATCCACTATCTTATGGAAACAAAAGAAACATTGATAATATTCACTCGCAAAAGCATTCCCTGTGCATATGTGTTTAACAATTTATGTAAATGTAGGGAAAAAAACTTACTACAAGTACTAACAGCCCAATGTTCAATCAGGGTTAAGGCTTCTTATTTTGTCACCTGGAATTCTGAAAAAATCAGGTGACTGGAATCCACCTCAGATGCTGTACAGCTTAAAAAATGTTGTTGTGAAGCAGTACTTCTAGTACCACTGCAGTTAGTGAAACCAGCAAAACAACTGCTCCTGTGTTTTTTCATAAGCGTAAAGTTGATTGTATTGAGCAAAGCGATCATGTTTTCTCAGCCTTTCACTTTGGAAAATATTTGCACAGCTTTGAATTCACATTTGAATAGTGTAGATCACATATATTTTTAGAATAACTTATGTTTCTCTTGCTATGAATGTTCAAGTTATAAACTCTTCAAGGCTGAGGATATTTCATACTATATGTACATTTAAGGTATTTATATATTTTTATCTGAACAGATGACCAACACAGAGAGCCATTTGACTTTGAAAACTGAAAAAAAAATACATGTGAAACATAAGTAATATATAATGACTGTGTACATGTAGTTTTAAACTACTACATCCCTTTATCTCTTGGCATATACACATAAACATACACACATGCAAATTATATTCTATTCCTTTGTGTTTAGTTTACTTTAGCAATCTTCTTATTTCCTGTATGTTATTTCCTTATTTCCTGAATGTAACAGAAACATAAATATACAAACTATGCCAGAACACCTATTTTTATGCGTCAAAGCACATAAAGTCATACATACTTTGTATGGTATAAGAAGTCCATCGATTTCTTATACCATACAAAGAAAAGTCTCTCCCTAATGCCCCAGGAACCCTTTAGGCCATTGAGATGTTAGTGCACACTACGTTATCAGATTTATGTCCACCTGAAGTAGCCTTTGAGCTAAAACTAAGGCTTTAGGTTGAAGGAAGTAGCAATTTAAAGTTATTGGTGTAAGGATAATTAACAACTGGCAGGTATCCAGTGTCATTACTAAGACACTGCTGTAGGGCAAATGAAACAACTGCCTGTTTTCTGCAGTGCCACAAACATGGATCTGGCTTTGCTCTAACTGGTTTTATTTTTAGCTTACATCTGCTTCCTAATAGCTTGAATCTTTCACAGCTGTTTTTGAACTTGGACTTTTTCAGATTTCAGTTGTTTCGTCCAAATTCTAATTGAATTGTTTTTTAAAGCTCATGAAATATACCATTTGCAGTGGCAGGAGCTATGTTTTTGTTTTGTATTGAGTTTTGGTTTTGTTTCTCCCTATACTTAGTCTCTCAATGTTCTGTTTTCTTCTGCATTCTTAACAGTATCTGGTTATTAAATATATACACTATCTATATTTCTTTTTTTTTTTAAATTTTATTTTAAAGCAAATCCTGCACTGGCTAAGGAGACTTTAAAGTCTTTCAGCTCTTTACAATTTGTTTGCAGAATACGTCTGGTGAGAAAAAGATACTAAAAAGGAGAAGTACTAGCTTCAAACTGACTAATAAGGAGACTGGCTTTGATATACCATATTCTGAAAGCTACATCCAAACATCCATCCTTATAGGTTGAAACTAGATCTACACTGAGAGCATCACAATCCTCATACGGTATATGCATTCATTTTGTAGATGGGGAAGAAAAGTAAAGGAGTATTCTCAGGTCTAGTTCTTATAATGGAAATTAGCTACACCTGGGGTAAACACTGAAGCTTGTCAGTAAGGAAGTGCTCTCACATCTTCATTACCCAAGAGAAACAATGCTACACCTAGAAGCTTCAGGCAGCCTGTCAACTTCTGAATGCTGTCAGAGAACATGGGAAATGGAGACTGAAAGCTTGAGGATAGTTTGCAAATCTCTTTAAAGCTCAAAGTGATGGAAAGGCCACAATCTTAGAAATGTCTCCTAATGAAAAAAGCTAGCGTTAGTAATTTTTGAGCCAAACAATGTAACTATTTTATGAATATTTCTTTTAAAAAATCCCTTGATAAAGTATTAAAAAATACTGTTAAATTTAATAATGCCAGAGAATGCTCCAGGGTATAGAATGTAAGTATGCCATACTATTAACTGTAACAGTGGTCCTTTAAAATGATTGTGGCCCAGGCCAACATTCAGTCTCCCAGGCAATTCTTGAGCAAAGTTTGGGAGTTAACAGAGGTCATGGGGTACTTGCAAAAGGTAGTTTGGAATTGTCAATCCTGTTTTGGAAAATAAGGAAACAAAGATGCTGATAGGGTCTATTCTATACCAGTTGGCTTCACTTCCAGAGCAATATACTGGAATTTTCTGGTGTCAGCATAGCCACTGAGCCTGTGAAAAACATTCTGGTAGCTGTCGGGTCACAAAGTATTCATAACAAAGGAAAAAAGTAAGATGTCAGCAAATTAAAAGTTAGCTTTGTGGTACTGTAGTGATGGGATGGCTAAACTGAGAGATGAAGCTAAAAATTTGTGTTTATCTGAGAGAGAAAGCCTATATGATGGAATGTCATATCCCTGCTTTGATAAAGAGTATGCTATTAAGTTTTTGAGGACCCAGCTGCTGCATCTTCAGTACATCAAAGTGGCCTGGGGTCCTCCCTGATTTTGCCTGCTATCAATGCCCTGCTCTTAGACAAGAATCTGTGGTACTACTTGAAATTCACAATAGTTAATTTTTGACTCTTTGACTATCTCATAAGACAACTATTTCTGAATAAGAAGATAGCTCAACTCTTAATGTTGTAATAACTAAGGGGACTAAAGTGTGGTATAGATTTCAATTCAAATAGGTAGTTAAGCTAACAAAAACAATCCTCCAAAACTGAACTGAGAAATACTGTACTAATTTACTCTTGACAGTGCTTGACTCTGTTTGCAGCATCAATACGAGACCCCTGGTGGCCTAGTGGTTAGCATGCAGGACTCTCACTGCTGCGACCCCGGTTTGATTCCTCAGTCCCCCGGGCAGATGGAGCCCGTTAGCCCTGTGAGGCCATCCATCTCTGAGAAGGTCACTCTAAACAAACCTACGTCCTGAGGACCTCACTGCCATTGTCCAAGCTTGCTTGGCCCCGGCAGATGAACCTTAGGATTAAAGGGTGGGCTCAGTTCAGCGCAGGCTGTGTCTCACCTAAAAAATCCATTGCGCAGGCTTGAAAGGTAAAAAGACCTTTCCCAAAATCTTCGTTCGCGAAGACTGGCCATTACTATTACATGTTTTCTTCAAGCTACACTGAAGTTTTTCTTCTGTGCTTTGCCTGATGCAGGGTACTTACAAATCAAAGGAAACAGATAATGGCAGATAGGCATAAGGGTGACATTTCTTCTAGTTCTGCTGGTGAAGATTGCTAAATACTGGAAGAGAAGAGAGAGGAAACTTGAGTTTACTGTCCAAACTCTAAATCCAAAAGTTCAGGGGCTGTGCCAGATCTCAGCATTCATGACATATGGTCTACAAAGCTAATTCTGTGGTAAGGTTGTGTATTTCTTTATATGTGTAAATGCATGTATATATGTTTGTATGTATATGTGTATATATTTACACCCATTTACACGTATAGTGTGTATGTTGTAAACACACTGGTGAATATACTCTGACCTTTTACAGAGTAAATACCTTTTTCAGCAAATCCTTAGAGCTTTCTAAACAGTTTCTGTTCTATGGGGTACTGCAAAAATCAGTGTATCTAAGGCATCTCTTTGATGAGAAATTTATTCTACTTGGTAACAATATGTAAGGGGCATTGTGACCTAGAGATCTCAATAAAAAATGTTTCGTTTCTGTTCTGCAGAATTTTTTTTCTGCTTACAACTTTGGACCAATGATATTTGAAAAAAAGCTCCTATGACTGATGTAAGTATCTAAAGTGTAAATTAAACAAGCTTTATAACCCACTTGGAGGAAAAAATGGTAATCAAATAACAGCAATGCTTTTGAAAAAAAGTAAGATTTTCTGTCATCTATTAAATTATGTGGGTTTTTTGTGATTATATTATATCCAGGAAAAGTCTCATATTTATTTTTTTTTTATTTTAGTTCAGTTAAAGCACTTATAAAACTACCTTTTCATCTCTTTCATGTTCCCCTCTGGAGTAGCAGTCAGGAACTCATGGCTTGGAGTCAAGAGCAAAGTGCAGACAAATGAGTGATACCAGGGCTTAAACCAAAGTCTTCATGAACAGATTGCCTAACAGACTGGAGTAATAATCTTCAGAGTCACCATGCTGGCTTGCAGATTGTTGTTTTAAGTGGCTTTGATTATTACGGTGATTTGGCAGCAGTTCTTAAATTGGAATTTGGGCTTCAGAACCCAGATGTACTACCTGAGCCTAATTGAATTCTCCTGGATGGAGTGCACAAAAAGTAGAAGAAATTCCTCTAGTTAAAGTCAAGAAAACAATATGACTAGCTTAGCATCAGAACTTATTTCACAGGAAAAAAACCTACACAGCTGATTAATTCCCGAAGAATAAATAACAAATCATCTGGTTAATTTACATGTAACAACGTGTATTATAAAACTACACTGATTGCTATTTATGATTCAACGGGTGTTAATTTCTACAAAATCTTGGTATTTCTTATTGAGAAATAAGAAGCTGATTAGCAGAGAAATTAGTATCAGTGAGGCATGCAAGCACTAAGTGGTAAACCTGTTTTTACAGAGAAACAGACGGGAGGACATACGGCATCATAAAAATAAGAAAAAGATGTAATGGAGCTTCAGGTTCTCACCTTTGCAAGAATAACAGTGACTATCTGAGTTTTCCCGGTATATAAAATTAGTCCAGTAAGAAAAAAATGCTTATAATGTTACTATCTTTTAAAAATGCATCTGGAAGTTTATGGACCATGTAGGCATCATGAAGGTCAGGAGGACTTCAAAGCAGCAATTTGAGTGCACAGTGTTCTTATACTGACACAAATTAGAAAGATGTTGATCTTTTTGGTCCCCTCTTCATTTTTAACAAGAAGTGTTAACATGGTCATAACAGCTTTGGCATAATCAATCAAAGCAGACTATAATCTGATTTGCAGATATATAAAAATAGTTTAGCACATAATTGTAAGGGTAAGGTACTGTAAGTATAGTTCACTGACACTATAATAATGGCTAAAAAGAAAACCAGAAAATGGTAGACAATAATACAGGCATACATTGATATTTTGTGACTTTGAAACATATTCCGCTCTTGTAGTTGGAGATTTGAAGGGCAAAAGATAATTTTTTTTTCCTTCCATAACCCTGAAGTGAAGGGAAAGGATGTGTTAATGCAGGCAGGTGGCCTACATATAGTATTTATTGTGCATAATCCCTTGTACAGAAGGCAATAATCATACAATAAATGGCCTATCACAAAATTAGAAAAGTTACAGTTAGAATTAGGCAAAAATATCCTCTACTACCAAGTACATTTGGTGGGAAATATATGCTTAGCTAAACACCACTGATATGAAAGCTAAAACAACAATGGCATCAGATAGGTTGGCAATTAAGCACAAAGACCTTGACATTGTATGTAAATTCTATTTATTTGAGCTGCATTAGGAAGGGCCTACTGGCTAAATGTCAGGTATGGTAGGCTTGAATTGAAGTGGATTTACTTAACAAGTCAGTAACTCTGAACCAGACCTGAGTGTGGCTTTATTGTGGATATGAGCATAAGTGTACGTATTTGTTCTTAATCACAAAGTTACTCTGATAATGAAGAAAAATGCAAACTCATAATACTGAATTGCTAAGTGAGTTCTTCATCAGGATACTATCTTTAAACACACACCCTACATCTCAGTATAAAGGAAGCATGAATCCAACTAAATGGCAATGTTATTAGAAATCATAGGAAGAATTAAAGGAGTCGTATGAACTGACAGTGATGTATAGACATAATCCACCATCTCAGAAAATGAAGCAATGTGCAATTATCTCCTGTGAAAAAACACAACTTATCTGTAAAAAAAAGTTTACATTTTTTCCTAGCACCTTTTTCAAAACAAATGGTTGAAAAGTGGATGTGAATAAGAAAACTAACATATTTTGGGATCTGTATTAACTGATATGAATGGGAGAAAATGTTACAGGTTAACCTAAGATATGTAAAACATTCAAATATATTGTGAAGTTGGATTTCAAATACGTGGAAACATGCATACCTCTTCAGGTAAAAAAACCTTTAGATTAAATATCAGAGCTGAATACCACAAAATCAGAGAATATGCTGAGTTGGAAGGGACCTACAAGGATCATTGAGTCCAACTCTTAGCCCTGCACAGGACCATGCCCAAGAGCCACACCATGTGCCTGAGAGTATTGTCCAAAGGCCTCTTGAACTCTGTGACCACTATCCTTTCTTATACACAGTACAAAATGAGTAGTAATTCCATTGCAGATAGTGGAAGTTTATCAGGAAAAAAATTACAAACAGGATCAGAATCATGCCTGTAGCATCTAAAAGCATAAACCAGCCTGTAATCTTGTTTAACATATGACAGGGCTAGGGGCAATCTGGAGTCTGCCAGTACTGTTCCCCCCTGGAACATTCAAAATAGCTAGATGTTACTGCTCAAAGATCGTTTTCCACAGCTTAGCATATGGTTTAAGCTTTCTAAAGAGAATACGCAGCAGAACATATTGCTTTTTTTATATGTTTGTTTTAACTTCCATTATTTAGCATGTATCCATACGAGCACATCTCTTACTAACACAACACATAAATCCTAACTTCTTTCTGGTCTGTGGGTTACCTGCTGTTTACATCAGTGACAACAGGATTGGACCATACAGTGCCTTATGCAAGCAGCATTGTTAGAACTAACAAAGGCATTAGTGAGGATAAGAACATATTGTTTGATTCTGGATGTTTCTTTTTCCTCAAAAAACCACAGTTAATCATTTGCAAGGGAAAATATGTTATGAGTGTATTTTTGTCAATATTGTGAATGTAAATCTCTATCCCTTCCTTTTTGGTCTAATCTAAATAACAGCATGATTATTTTATGGGAAGTTACTTGAACATTTTTAGATTGCAGTTTTATTTGAGTTGATTATAGTTTATCCGTATCTTTTGTAGCTTTTCTCTCAATTAGACTATCAAAAGTTTTGTATATATCCCCATTCTAAAAGTGTATAAATTAGGGATTATTCAAATAAACTCAAAAAGATAAAAAAGACCTTCTCATAATGCTACCATTTGGAAAAAAATTATTTTTTAATATACTGATTTTTTAAAAAATATATTTATTGTCCGTAAAGGATCACAGGCATATTTGAAGGAGCAGAATAATACTCTCATATTTAATCCTCACAGATGACAATCTTCATGACTATTTTCACAGCTAAGATCAAATACATTTTCTGAATTGAAAGTATCATTCATGCCAGCTCACATAGTTAACACTGCCTATATTTTGGACTGTCAATATTAGAGAAAGGAGCAGAATGTAAGGGTAAGGACTCTTGTCATGTCGCTGAAAGAGCTGTTTATTAAGAAAAGTTAAAAGACTAAACAAAGAATTTCTGGAAACTAAATAAAATTTTTATTTCTATGTATTTCCATTTTCTTCCTAATTTTGTCAAAAGCAGCATTTCCTGGGATGGCGTCTCCACTGCTAAAAAAATCTTATGTAGATCCTTTAATTACACTTCTCAAAGACTGTCATATTAGTCCACCATAAACTCTTGCACAGTTGATGACTCAGAGTATTCCGAGTGACAGACGGTATTCACCATGCACTTTTTGCTTCTTTTTCTTTTAGAGATGAGAACTATAGAAAATAAATTCTAATAGGAAAAGTCTGGGAAAAGAAAATCTGCATTAAAATCAGCTTAAGGGCCATCAGTGTATTCATATTACATCAATGGGAGACATGAGCAAGCAGAACTGAGACCTAAAGATACTTCTGTTGACAATAGGACAGAATGTTCTTCTAAAATTACATTATTTTAAATCACTAGAATTTCCATTTCTGAATGTCTTATTCACTGACTAATTCCCTCAGTTATTACAGATTGCAGTGGGAGGGAAAAAATATGTTTAATTTCTCAACTATCTTTGGAGCTACTCAAGGCACCACCAGACTTTTTTTGGCTATCTTCCTCTGATAGGCAGACTAATGAAACTCCTCCCTTAAAAATCTCTCTATAGGGCATAATTTTTAACCATACCTTGTAGATAGTTGTGAAACTATTTTTTTCAAGGCAATCCGAATGACTACAAAAGCCTGAGCCTATAAAATTTCCCTTAAATAATGTCCCCATGCTCTAAAGCTAGGAAACAGGAAACTATTCAAAATATATATTTCACAAATAGAAGATCAGTGTTACCTGTACTCTATCTAAAGAATAAAAAACTGAACAAAATCTTCTTAGTAAAACCAGTTCTTTTTAAGCTATGGGAAATTTGTGTTTAGCAATGACACAATCTATACTGCATGGCAATCTGTTGTCCCTCTGTCAGACTCCCAGGAAAATGCCTGCAGAAAACAAATAAACAGAAGTATTTTACAGCAAAAATTCATGTAGAAGACCTCAAAGGAGCTTTCCCCAGAAGCACTTGTAATATTTACATCAGTAACTCTTGATTTCAGAATTGGGCAACTGATGAGAGTGACCATCTCTGACCCAGAATACTGCATCTGTTTGCTAATATAATTTCTAGATCTGTATAGTATTCTTCCCTATTTGTTTTGTTTTGCAAGAAAAGAGGATACTTCATGTAAAATAAATTATTTAAATGAAGCAATAATCATTAACTAAAGAGAAAAAACAAAATTTCACTTTCCATTCTAGCATGAGCATCATCGCTATTGTATCTCAATTACTGTCTAGAGATAGCAGTTAAAATTACCTGCAGGTCTTCAAGCTCAGTTACGAGTGTAACTCAATCTATGGTATTTCCGGATTGGTGAATTGCAGCTTGAGACATTGTTTGATATTATGCACTCTGAGATTTTCTAGTCATTCAGATGGTTGTGGTTATCATAATGAAAGTTACTGAGAAATATCTTTTGAATGTTTGTATCACTTCTGCCAGGGAAGAAATTACAGCAGTGGTATAGGATAATAAACCTGAAAGACGGATAGAGACCTTTCTTTTATTATAAACAAATATTTTAAAAATATATAAGAATATAACTAAAAATATATTTAAAATATATATTTTTAAAATATGTTTAAAATATATTTTCTACATATGAAGCTAGAATGAAAAAACAGAAATATTTCTGAGTTCAGTGGAGAGGAGCAAGACATATATTCACTGTAATTAAGTAGGAGTAATGTTTGACAGAGTCACCCATTCAAATATGTTACAATATTGTTTTAAACTAAAGCAGCAGTGGTTTATATCCAAAAAGTTCCTAAGATTTTAGGGAATCATTTTAAGAATTTTAATCTGCATTTTGGTAATTTTTTTAAGTACTACAGTAGGCCTCTTGAGTGGAAATATGCATGTCATATTCCAGTAATAAAAATACTGTATTTCAAGACATAATCAAGGAAAGTTTTAAGTTCCAAAAGATGTTTGCTATTTACTGACATATAATAATTACATATATAGCAATAAGGATAGGGCAATAGAGATAAAATAATAGTAGTTGACTAGTTTTTGTAAAAAAACCCCAAACTGTTTCTTTGTTTTAGAGGTCTTTCTCTTGAATGATTGTCCATCTATTTAAGCTATTTTTAGTATCTTTAAGGACAGAATGTTGTAAGACTTTTTTAGTCTTCTAAAACAAAACTGCAGTTCACTATTATTTTTGGAGAATATCTTTTATGCCTACAGAAGTTTCTTTACTCTTTGCATACACCTTAGCTTTTAATTTAGAAAGCTCTTATTGCAATTAAGGTCACAGAAAAGAATGGAATTAAAAGGAGAAATCCTAGACTGAGAGGCGATATAGATAGATGGGGAAAAAAATCACAAATTTTTGAAATTTCACATTTTTCAATTATTTTCTGGAAAAGAAAATGCAGGGACAACAATTATGTTTTCCTGTCTTTTCATGGCTTCATGAAGAACACATAAATTCAATGCAAAAAGGAAGAGCAATAAAACCAAATGAAAGTTATTGAGTGTTACCATACTGCATTGCTCTGAAATGTCATAAACTCTTTTATAAAGACAAATTTCCCCTCAAGTGCAGTAATACAGTCAGACTGGAAAACAAAATGATCTTTGGTTTATATACTTCTTACCCTCGGAGGAAAAATACCAAAAGGAGTTCTGATGCTGTTCATAACAGATAAAAACCTTCCAGAGGGGAAATTTTCTCTTTAGTGCTGGTGCAAGGTGGAATTGGAAAGCAATACAAGGAGTAATGGACAGAACAAAATGAATTCAGATTTTAGAGAAGAGTACTTTGATGTGGTTTTGGGTTTTTTTTTCCATTTACAATGTTATCATTTTATTTCCCAAGCTCCGACTTTTGCAGGATCCTCCTCTCTCTAGAGCAACTGAAGTTTGTTTGTGTTTTTATTCCTGTGCTGATTCTGCAAACCGCTATTGATTATCTTACTAATGCAAAAGGCCTCAGGTGTAATCTGAAAGGTTTCATTTTGTTCTCTTTATCTCTTGTATAATGGTTATGACCCTGGAGTCATTCCAAATTCTGATACTTCTTTTGAAGATCATGTCAATCACGTAATTAAAGTGTGTTCCAACCACATCCGCAAGTTAACTAGACTGACAGCCATGATCTTTGGGCCACTTGCTGAAAATCAGTGTTTCCACTGATGTGAAAATACTGTTTCCACCCTGATTTGACTTGTAAATATTTTTCTAGATGTTATTTCTTGGGATCTTTTAGTTATTGCTCGTAGCAATCAGCAGCTATTGCAAACCAACTAACTAGATTACAAATTGTATTGCATTATGGTTTTCATACTCAGAGAGTTACCATAGTTTCCATCATGCATGCTAAAATACAAATTCATTTCAAGATGACCTTAAAACTGCCATACTATTAATAAGTATCCCATCAATTTTGGTAAGAGAAGCTCATGACAAGTAACAAAGGCAAATCTCTAGTGAGAACAGTGATGTTTTGTTAACCTTTGAGGACCAGATTCAGACAAGTAAGCTGTTTTGTTCCCTTATCTGCATAAGAGTGAGATTATAGGATGAGACATTCAAACAGCGATGTGACAAAGGACCTATTGGAGAAGTATGTCTTTCCAAAGAGGTAAAAAGAAGATTAGAGAGACACTCTGAGGAGTCTCAAATAACACTAGATGTCCTCCCATAGACAACTGCATCAAATCCCCCGTATCTTGTTTTCTATTGGCATAGTTTCCCATAGTAATAGCTGTTGTAGTAGTGACACTTCTAAACCAAAGTGTGTTATGGTGCTTACTGCTCTTATGCTGATCCAAGCATCAAAATGCCAAGCATCACAGTCCTCCTGGCAGACATTTTACTGATAGAAAAAAGATAATAAAGGCATGATTTATTTAGTGTTAATTTTGCCCTCTAGGCTACCTAACAGTCATTTATGGTCTGCAAACAAATTTTTATAAAGTTTACTCAAAAGATTAAAATGTCAAAATCACTGTGGATACAAAACAATTCCAATTTCATGGTGATATTAATGTGGGAAAAAAATAGAAAGGGAAATATCATTTGAATAAGCAGTATTTTTCCTTCTCTCATCTATTGTCTTTTTCCATATCTGTTATCTCATGTTCTTCCATATGAACTGATAACTGGAGAACTATTCTCATATAGAAAACCTAAAAAAACCCCAAACCACAGATGTGATTTTAGATCACGCAATGTATATTCTGCTTGAGCACTACATGACACACCTTATCAGCATATTAGTGCTTGGAGTGTTTAAGTCAATATCTAGATGCCTAGTGTCACACAAGATGCTATGGGATAGCAAAGATATCCACAGTAAATATGACAAAGGACAAGCTTTCTGGGATGCAGCTGGAGATGAGTTGCGATATTTTTTGTCAACTCAAAAACCACAAGGCACCAATGTGTGGGCAGTTGAATTACACTCCTAATCCTCTGGTTAAAATTTAAAATTTTCTTAAAGTTGGATGTTCAACATAATTTTAGGCACTGTTAGGTATCTTACCAGTTCTCCAGCTGTTATTCTGACAGAGCACAATTTTCCCTTAAATCCTGTGTCCGATCTTCCAGCCCTTTGAAGATATATTCAGCTTTTTCTAAAATGGCACTACAGCTGCCTATCTTCAGGCCTTAATTTAAGTGTTTCTATGGGAGCTAGGTATTTGAGTACCTACTCTAGTCACTGCAGCAGATGGCCAAGACAGTTAGTAAAAGTGAGAAAGCATGTGAGTTCAGCTCCTGAGAGCAAGATTAAGTGGCCTGAACACATGTATTTACTACCATTTGAAACATCCTAGAATATCCAAGAACTCAACTCATGATGAACAAACGTGGCAGAGTTTAAAGAAAGGAAACTTTATAAAATTGATATATGATGCCACAGATGTACTAGCTGTCTTACTGCTTATGTTGAGAGCTATAGTATATTTTTGAGATTGTGCTTTCTCTTTAACTGTGAACTATTCCCACTATCCCTTCTCAATATAATGATTTTGCGAGTGTAGAGAAGTTAGTCTGATGAACTCTTTAAACTACATATTATAAATATAAAATTAAAAGCAATTTATATTTTTAAAGAATCTAGAATAAAAACTTTCAGTTAAACAATTTGACTCCCAATGCAATATGTCATCAGGCACTATTCTGAGATATGGACAGGACTGGAACATGTTGAAGTAAGTGCAACATGCTTGTGACTGAGTCTGCAGTTACCTAACAACAGCTGCTAGAAAATATTTAAATTATTACATTCAAAGGACTGGAAATAATATTTTGCATTTCCTAACTCTTACTCAGAATCACAGAGAAAAATACTCAAAATCTAAAGCTATAACACACCTGCTGAAAGAAAATTCCACACTCTTTTTATCCAAGCACTGGACAGAACACATTTTACGTGTAGTCCAAAATAGAACGTATACATACTTAGACTTACTTTTTAAACACAATCCAAAACTTTGAGTTTTAGGAGAATGCTATGAAAGAGAAAAAAGTTAATCAAGGATGAATAGGAGGCATGAGTCTAATATGAGACCTTTAATTTAAAATCTTTTAGAATACTTTCTGGATAATTTGTTAGACGACTCTCAACAGGAGCTTCTATTATTCACCATCACATAGAAGTTTTCTAGGAACAAGTGTGAATATAATTTCTTAAGTCACTTTGTGATTATAGTAGTGACATTGATAAACTACGTCCTTGGCAGACAATGGTGATGATCAAGCTACTTTTTTTCTTGACAATTTATCATATTACAAACCTCTCTGGAAATGATAAGTTATTGTTTTTTGGTTCCCTAAACCTAATATTGTTTGTTGCAAACATTAACTTTTTTTAATAAACAGTTACTTTATACTATTGATTTTTATTTTTCAGCAAACATTTATTATATCTGTGCCACTGGTTTTCCACTAAACAGTTGCATGCTGCCCATTCATTTTACTTTAGTATGTAGAAGTACAATATAGTATATAGAATTCAGTAAACTCATAGTCTGAACAGAAAAATACAAAGGATCCCATTCTTTACACATCCCCAGACAAATGAGACCTCAAACTATCGTATTAAATGAATAAAAATGAGAAAATAAAATAAAATATTATAAATAAATAAAATAAAATATTACAAATAAATAAAATACCCATAAATAAAATATATTAAAATAATTACGAGGCAAAACAATTCTCAGATCAAGACAGACTTTCTGCAGACAATTTGAGGACCTCTGTTTGCTTCTACTGTACCCAGAAGAGTTTGGTGTATATTGTGGTTAAATAGATAATAATTTTGGACACAATGTGAAGGAAGATAGAATAACTACAAAAAATACATCACAGATTTAGCATCTTTGACAATAAGTACAGTATTCAGGGGTATTACATAAAAGTTCATATTTGGTACTTGGCTAAAGTATGACATTAGCATTGTTAAACATAACAATATAATGAACTTACTGAACTATTTTATTTTTATGCTTTTTTCAGAGACAACTTTCAGTTAATTATTGTAGAACATGGAGTTACATTGGACATTAAATCTTTATAATGACAAATGAAAGTATTTTAAATAATGTATAGCAAAATATTTCCTCTTTCAACTGAAGTGATTTCTCCTTAACTATGAAAAAATTGTGGCTGTACACACTTTTTACCTCGACAAATGGTCTTAACCATTTGTCTGTTCAGTCAATGATCCTTCAAGTTAGACCTTTAAATTGTTGTAGCACAAATAGTGTTTGAGAAGTGTTGCATTCGTATTCGTTATCTCATGGTCATGAGTGTTTCATAAACAACTTGTTCCAAACCTAAGGAACCTTCTGAATAATTTATATTTCTTTTTTCCCTGAAGAAATTTCTGTAACAAGAAACATACTGTCTCCTTTAGTGTTTTCTGATCATCTCCATTTGCTGGGGGAGTGGTTTATGGGCAAGTGCTTTGTAACAGCTCTTCAGATACTAGGAAAAGAAAATGCTCCTTCTCTTATTATTCCTTCTTATAATCTCTCGCTCTCCAACTGAAGCCAAAATAAAAACAAAAGCATGCAAGCAAACAAACAAGCAAAGAAGCCCAAAAGATGTCTTACAATATTTCTTGAGTGACTTGTAGCAATGTTCTACTTAAAGAAATTTATGTCCCATGCTATGGTTTAGCAGAGTTTCTTGGGACTGAAAAATATAGGGTGTTTTTATATTTCCAGACTTTCAGTATTCTTTTTTTTTTGTAGTGATAGATAGAAGTTATATGAAATAGTAATGTAGATCTTCAGCACTCAGGGCTAAAAGCTCTTGAAAAATCCTTAATCTCATGCATTGTCTCATTCAAATAAGTTTAATATATTTTGAGGTGGAATTTTCCTCCTGCTAAGGTCCCTAAAAAGAAGTTTTTGTACAAGTAATTTTCTCCTTAAGGTCTTTGTGTAAATGCAGTAACATCAAATACAGATATAAGTACCTGGAGAGGGATCAATTTCTCTCTACATGACCAATGATTTCTTGTGCACAGGAAAGTTTATAGGCCTTGGCTTTTATTAGATTATATGCTCTGCTAGAATAGAAATAGTCATTAGCTTTAGCTGTTTAGCCTTAATGCCTCTAATAATTTATCAATTTATCGCTTATTTCTCTGTGGCACATAGTTTTCGTGAGTAATTGTTGTTCTCACTACTCTTATAATCTTCACTGGGTTTACCATGCAGTTATTCAGAAATGTCTATTGGCCTGATGGTAATTTGACATGATGCATTTTAGGGCTGAGCTGTATCTGTGCTGATTGATAAATGCAGTTGACTGAAAATACAATAACAAAATACTTATAGATTGGTTTGCACTTTTATTGTTGTTTTTCGGTTGGTTGGTTGGTTGGTGTAAGGTAGAACATACGCAGGTGTTCTTCCCAAGAATGCCAAGGTAGTGGAAGGATTAAAAAAAAGGTTTATTTCAGATGCACCAGGCCCCCAGGAGGAAAAGGCAAGTTCCTACCCTTTCAGGGCCTCTTTATCCTCTTTCCCCCCCACCTTCCCAAGGCCTCTGTGTATGTCTGTTAGGGCTATCTCTTTCCTCTCACATGCCAGAGAGGCTGAGAACTTCTCTTGCTATGCAGAAGGGGGGGGGCGGGATGCATTGAAACTGCCTTTGAGAAAGAGTTACTATTTAGGCAGAAAGCCTTCCTAGCAAAAACACAGTTCCTAGCTTTCCTGCTACAAATTCTTCCAAAAAGCAAACTACCCCTACAGTTCCTTTTTTTTTTCTGTTTTGTTTTGAGGCATATTGAACATTGTTCTCTCTGACAATGGATTCAATAAGTGGGTGGTTAAGATAATGGGTATGATAGTCTTCACAGGTAAAATTATGCACCAGGATACTTTTGAAGCAGCACAACGACAGGGAAAGAACCAGGTCAACAGTCAGCTCACATGTTTGATTTGCATAGTATTCACAATAATTTTACTTGCTTCTAAATTTAGCACTGTCTTTGTATGCCATAGTTTTTAAAATTTAGCATTCAAAAAGTTTGACTACACCAACATGATGAACAGAAAGGACGAGGCAGTGAGGAATATAAGGCTAAGAACCAGCACCTTACTGGCCATTATATTATACAATGGGTCATAAAACAATTGAGATTAGAGTTTGAAGGAAAAACCATGCCACAGCAGGAAAAATCTGAAGGGCTGTAAGGAAAAAGTTATGATTTTATGGAATGAAAAACTTGAAAATTTATTCATCTTTATCTTCCAGGAATTAGATCGCATCAAATCTTACCTGTCAGTCCTACAGTACATCTCAGCTTCTCTTTCTGACAGTGATTTAAACACTGTAATCACCTTATTTGCAACTTCATGCAAACTTGCAGGTCTCTACAGAGCTCTCAACTTGAATGGTGGACGCCAACTTTGTTGAACTAAATTCTGCTTCCAAGACTGTTGTGTCAAGGTTTGTGTTTGTTTTATTGGCCATCGGAACACAGTGAAAGTCCGTCTTTTAATTGTTATTGCTGTGAGCAGCCTGGGCTTTCCAGAATCCCTGATTCCACATAGATGGAGATCTCACATAGAAAGTGTGTCTTAATTCTTTGTCACTTTATTTCATCCTTGTAAAATGTTTATCATTATGTCTTCCCAGTCTACTATGTAATCCAGGTATTTCCCTACAAGTGGCTTTTTACTTAGTCCTGACTTTGTCATTGGTGATTTGTTGTTTTCCTACAAATAACCAATGACATATAGTAAGGCAAGAATTGACTATGACATGACACCAGTAGATGTTTTAAATATTTTAATAATGATATTTTACTTGGAATGACCTTCTGAGACTTGTTTGATGCCTATTCTTTAATCTATTTAATTTATATTACGTGAAGTTTTATCATTCAAATTTATTTATTAATGTTTGTTATCAAGTTAAATGCTTTACAAAAAAAGTAGGTGCACTACTTGAGTGATATTATCTATATTAACTTTATGTATCAAAGTAAACATAAGCTGTTTGATAAACTCACATTGATTGTGAGTGATATTTGCCAGGTGATATTTGCCTCAATTCTTTATTAAGTCCAATTTCAGTCATTCTATTTTTTAATATCAATAATTTTTAGTCAGCACCTTTTAACTCAGCACCTCTCATATCACTTGTATATGAATTTCAATGGTGTAGCAAAAGGAAAACAAAAAAGGGAAACACCAAGGGAAACTTGGAGTATAGCAATGGGACCTAGGAATCCCAGGTGCTACTCCTTCTATGGTCGATGATGTGACTGAAAGGTCATTCAAACGCTTCTTATTTGTAAATAAGACATACTTACTTAAAAGCATTGGTCTTTTGAGCCTGAAAATTTAATTTCCTGATATGATATTTTTATTTAACATACAAGCAATTTTTCTGTATTCAAACAATATTCACATTGTAACTTGAAGCTGTTATGGTGTTCATACCTACTATGAATTAGTGTTCAGAGGAGTATTTTCAGAAGGACTAGTGTTCACTGTCAATTGGTTGTAAACCATGACAAATGGACAGTAAACTAACACAGGAGTATAGGAAAATAAAAATGTTTACACTCCATGAAAAATGAACTAGCACAGGAATGGAGAAGGAAGTAGAAACTGTGAATTAAGACATTATTTTCCATGAACAGTATTCACTACAAGGTGACTTCTTTTGTGAAGAAGGCCTAACAACTTTCCCAAAGATTGTTAAAGAATCAAAAACTGTCATGGACTTGACTAGATGAAGTGTTTTTAAAAGTAAGACATTTTGCAGTTAAATTAATATGTTTGTTTAAATTTTGCACACTTTCAGTTGTTATTGAATATAGCATCAAAATAAATATTCAACTAAATTATTTGTAAATAACTTGTAAGTGACAACATGAAATAGTTAGAATTAGGAAGTAAATTAAGACTAGTTTTTTTTCCAAGTTAAAAACATTCCAGCATTTTTTGAAATAATAAAAAATAAAATCAAAGTAGTTTTATAAAGTATTTGTGAGTGATAGATCTACAACTATGATAGTGTAACAAAGTATTATTTATATTTTGTGTTGTTTTAGAATTTCCTCTGATTGGCTTTTCTTTATTATGTTTTCTCAATTGCTCTAAGTTTCAAAACAAGCTCAACACTATAACAGTAGAAGTTGAATTATTTTTCCCCTTTACCAACAGCTGTGAAATCATGAAGGTTTTCCTTGGTAGAGGTAACATATACACCTTTCACTTTCTTTCCTAGGGATTTCAAAATTTTAAGTCTTAGGATAGTGAAGTTCCACAAAGTAACCTTCCAAAGTAATCAATCAAATATTCACTTCTCATGTCTTTCTTCTGAATGATGGTACTATGAATTCACATAGATTTGATCAGCTTCATGTAAAATTCACTTAGACCTTTTAGTGATGGTCTGTTAGTGTTAGAAGCTATGTATGAATAATAGGTATTACTTCAAAAATATTTTTTTAGATTTCAGCAGGCCAAATGTTATTCCCTTCTATCTGCAACAGCCCGTCAGCCAAGTGTTACTATTTCCTTTTCTCTGTGTCATACTCGTTGCTGAGTGGGAACTGTGAGCTCTCCTTGGCCTCCCTTAAAGAGTTTGCCATGACATGTGTTAAACTGTCAGATTTTGCATTCATACCAAGCATGTCCACACTTCTTCAGGCCTGCATACTTATATGTTGGGCTCTGCTGTGAGGACTCTAGGCATTTGGGAAAGGAAAAGTAATGTCTTGAAGTGCTTTTGCTGCTATTGACTAGTATGTTTTTATCCTTATTTTATCCAAGATTGAAAAAGAACACTAAAATAAAGACCCTTCGCTTTTTGACTTGTCCCTATTAGGTTTCAGTTCAAGGTGTTGTTGGGATTTGGCATTGGTTTTCGGTCTTTTCCCTTTGTTGAGGATATTAGTAGAAATTTGTGAAGTATATAAAAATTTGAGAATAGGTTAATATTTCCTTTGAGAACCATCTCCTTAATCTGAAAAAAAAAAAAAAAAGGGGTATTCACCTTTTGTGAATACCTTTCTCATGTACTCCTTAGTAAAAGTTGCTGGAAAACTCTTCTATCGCATACTAAAATCTAGTATAATAATTTCTGTTTTAGTCCCACGCCTAATACAATCATTGTGGATTTATTCCTGTGGTGTAGCAAACACAGAATTGTCAAATATCACAAGTATCCTGCCAAATTCTGTTGTTTTCTGTTAAATTCTTTATATTGAAACACTTCCTGCTTGTCATTTGACCTTTTTTCCTGAAAATAAACTCTGATACCAAGAAGTTAGAACTTGAATCTGTCACGGTTTGACTGAGGTTTTCTTTCTCTTTGCTTCCATTTTGCTACCATGCCGAAAACACAAAAGTTTGGAACTTTCTTTGACCTGAATATAAATAATAAAGATCACTGACCTGCAGTCTGCTCTTCTTCCTTTATCAACATTAATGGAAAGGCGGGAGGGAAAGGGAAAATGCATGCTGTTAGCTATTATCTTTACAAATGACTTGCTAGCCTTTTATTTGTCTTCTTATGCTTCAAACACTCAAAGGACATTTTCAGAATTTCACTAGATGGAGGTTCAATCCTGAGATGACTTGACAAGCTGCATCTTCCTTAAGAGATTTTGACACGGTATTAGCCATAGTTACAAGCCAATACTTGAATGTGGAACCCTGGGGAAATCTTTCAAAAGTGGAACACAACATTTACAGCAGGAGGCAGGTGTCTGCACCACTGAAGCAAACAACAATATGATATATTTAGTATCGAAAATGGAAGCAAAACTACTGTCTCTTTACCACTGGGGACAATGGAAGAGGCTGAATGAGAAAAAAAGCATCCTTTTCAGCTCTGGAGAATTTTAATTTACTGACAGAATGAAACATAGTCTCATCACGGCAGGTGCAGCAAGTGCCAGGTGCTGTTCACAATATTGTCTTTGAATTTATGTGGTTTTGAAACATTGAGAGGATGTGAAGCAGCTGCGCTGGCCATGTGGAGAGAAAGCAAAGAGCTTTTAATTAGCAATAAGAGGGCTGTTAATTTCTTTTAGGAGCCGACTTTGCTTTGCACTCATATCAGAATCTCAGCAGGAGCTCTGTGCAGCCCCAGACATACAAAGAAAATCAAGTACGCCATGTGCTACAGCAGATTTAAATCAGAAGTGAAATAAGGCTCTGGCTTTGAGCTAAAGAAACTCTTGGCAATTTTGATTCTCAAATTGAGAAATGAGATTCACAGATGAGGGGCTGCACAAAGATTTTAAAATCTCAGTCCAATTGCTAACCCAAGATGTACCTAATATTGCACTCAGAGATCACAGTACAAAAATGAAACAGTTCTGCAACGGGATTTCTGCTGAAACCTAATACAGGAGTTGTTTGAACTGAAGTAAATGCGGGAGACCAAATACTGAGATAAATCAGAATCTGAGAAATCTTATATGAGATTATATCAGAGATATTAAACCACTGGCACAAATACCAACTTTGACTTGGACAAAGAATTTAGGGTTTTTGAAGTCTGACACCAAGTACTGCCAAGGTCCGATCTCTCTGGACAACATATAGATGACTTTACATAAGAGAAAGCCATAACTTGCATTGATTTCAATTCTGTCAACCTCAAATAGACAAAAAATTATTCCTTTTCCAATGTATCATTTATTTTTATGCTATGGGTACAAATGTGTGGCTTTTAAGCACTTAAGAGCTGTCAGTGATCCACCTGTCCTTAATTTAGAGATTTTCTCAACTGAGTTAAAAAGATTTCAAATCTGAAGGGATATTCCTCCTACTACTGAGATAAATGTTAAAAATGTGAAATGTGTCATTGGATGACAGGGAAAATGAGTTACCAATGTGTAAACAGTCTGATTTAAAATTCACTGAGGTAAGCTGAGACATTTCCAGAAAGTGTAGTAAGTTTGCTGATTTGTAAATCCCATTGTGTTCAAAAGTTTCTATTTAATAAGCAAGGTAATACAGAACAGCACTTACTGTATATAGGGGATGGCTCTTTAGTATTTCCTCAGGATGTCATTCTTAAATGAGATTTATTTATATGTTTACCTTTAAGTTGCATTAAAGATTATTGAGGTAAAGAAAATTAAACTTGTTCACAAGTTTCTTTACAGATCAGGGAATTATATATTAAATTCATGCAAATAAGAAGTGTATGTCAGATCAGGACTACAGCTTTTAATTTAATCTTTCATTACACAGCATAAATTAGCATACTTAATTTATAGGGAAACAAAAAATTAAATGGAGGACAACTGATAATGTATCATATCCCCACAGACAGCCTTTTAAGACAAAACAAGAGTCTAATAAATTACTTTGTCAAGTCAAATGTCCATCTATCTTTACATTCATACATTGCATATGGTAGTAACATATTATTTAGATTTAGTTTCTCTTTGTAACATAAGAAAACAATAAACAGTTTAATGTATTGGTTTTACAACTGTATCAAACACATATAAGGATAAATTAATCAGGGTTAATTAGCCTGCCTTCTGATGCAATGTAAAAAATGTGGAGTTTGTCATTAGTGAAGTTGAACAGAGGGATACAACATTAGCTGCTGAATATTTTGTGCTGTTATGAGACAGTATACAAAATATTATATATTTATAAAATGAAAAATTAATTTGAGATTAAACTATTCTGGTTTATTGAGTTTCATAAGTAGGATAGAGGTGTGATTTAATATAATCTACCATTAGATATGTATTTAGATACCTATTTTTGTATCTGTTCTGAACAAAGATGTGCCATAGCTTTATTTTAAGATGTTGATCTAAGATGTTCTAAGAATGCTGATCTAAGATGTTTCGATGTTAAGGATGTTCTCTGTTGGTACAGAAGGAAATCCCATCATGTCTAGTAGAAACCATAGAGAGATTCAGGAGAGCCTACTTACTCTGTAACTTGCCAGTAGTAAATAAGCTTTATTCATTTGCAGCCCAATGCTTTTATGTCATGCATTTATTCCGCAAATACTTATTTCACAAACTCCACAATGTCATATTCCCATCAATGAGAGAATATCCTTCTGAGAACAGAGAAATTGTGCATCTGCTTATTGGGGAAGAAGACTGTGAACATGAGCACAGACAGGAATTACTCTGCGAAATGTGAATTAATGTGATCAACCGTAACTTCAGACAACAATGCTGATACAAACCAAGGAGCTGAATAAAAGCAGAACTATAACATATGTTTCTTCTTCAGAAAGATTAATATGAAGCAAATAGGACCAACAAAAGCAGATGTTATTGTGAAAGCAATGTCTTCATCACTGTATGGTTATTCATAATAACTGCTTTGTTAAACCAAGGCATATGTTTAAACCACAGTTCTGCTAGAGCAATTTTTTTTCAACAATGCTGCTTTTTGTTTAGATATTTCAGTTTCATGACTAAGGATGGCAAACTGTTGATACTTTATTGCTGAGCTGTATCTTCAACTTTGCAATTTCTGTGATGTCTTTGCAGACAGAATTACAGAACTATCTGTCTCCTTTGGACTTCAGAAAAGAATTCAGCATATTGATTTTTGGTTTAGCTACTGAATTGATATGATTGTACACAACAGAAACAGTACTGTGATAAATAATATTGAATTCTGTGTCACATTTAGGACAACTATCACCGTTCATAAACTCATAAGAAAAATGGGAATTCACCCCATGAGCATCACCAGGCAAGACTAAATACACAAATTATTGTTTAGGTCCTAAAAGATAATATCAATAGTATTTATAAAAATTCAGAACTGCCAAGCAGTATTTTGGCAGTAGTCTGTTTTTCAAAAGCTAAAAGCGTTAATAGAAATGACATATAAAAATTCTTCTGAGATGACCACCACAAAAACACATTCTATCATTTCTTTCTGCCTTGTCCTCTCATTGCCACTCCATTGTGAAGTTTTCAAGACTACTTTGTACTTATTGTTGAAGGTCTCCATTTGATGCAGCTCTTCCCAAAGAAGTACTTTTTTCTAAAGTTTTCCTACAAAATGCTAGAATCTCTGAAATAGGAAGATGCACTCACACCATCAGGAACCCCTGAAAATCAGCTAAGAAAGATTGTTTGAGTTTCTTGAACTTTCTTATGAAGAACTGAGGACAGATAATGGGCTGCATATCTCAATGCAGCAGGATCTGACACTGTACATGTCTCAATAAAATCCAGGAACATACCTTCTGCACTGTAGCTGATGTTTAAGGCAGACCTTGAATATTTTGTATCAGAAATAGCATGGCCAGCAGGACTAGGACAGCTATTATTCCCACGTACTCAGCACATTGAACACTGTGTTCAGTTTTGGAAGTCTCAGCACAAGAAAGACATTGAGGTGCTGGAGTGTGTCAGGGAAGCTGCTCACCAACAGAGCTGGTGAAGAGTCTGGAGCACGAGTCTTATGAAGAGTGGCTGAGGGAGCTGGACTTGTTTAGCCTGAAAAAAAGTAGACTCAGTGGGGACCTTGTCACTCTCAACAACTACCTCAAAGGAGGTTGCAGTGACGTAGGGGTCGGTCTCTTCTCCCAAGGTAATAAGTGATACGATGAAAGGAAATAACCTCAAATAGCATCAGGGGAGGCATAGATTAGATATTAGGAAAAATTTCTTTACAGAAAGCATTAGAACAGGCTGCCCAGGGATGTGATTGTGTCCTCGTGCCTGGAAGTATTTAAAAGACGTGTAGTTGTGGCACTTAGAGACATGGTTTAATGCTGAACTCACAGTGTTAGGTTAACTGTTTGACCTGGTGATCTTGAAGGCATTTTTCAACCTTGAAATGATCCTATGATACCATGGTTCTCTCTAGTTGAAGAAGTGGCGTTAAGGAAGTCTCTTAAACAAAGTGATGTAGAATAATTTTACTACTAATAGCTTACTAATTTCCTGAACAACATTATGACAATTTGTAGAACTCAGAAGTGTATTACGAGTGTTCAGGCAGCAGTGCGAGAAATTAGGCAGTAGTTTCCCACTCTTACAAGGGAAGAAACTTTGCAAACCTCAGTTTTATCTATTTTTATTAGGAGTTAATTTTTAAGGAAGATTCTACAATTATGAAAGCCTTTATCTTCATAGTGAAATAAATCAAGGGCTTTCTGTTACAATTGGAATGGCCCAGTGCTTAAAGAATATTGCATTCCCAAAATTCCATCTGTTGCACAATAATTTGATGACATCCTGCTTATGAATGTATTTTTTTTTATTTTAAAATTAATTTATCTCCACTACAGCTTTCTGTCAAAAATCCTCTTGCTTTCTTTTGACAAGTTTCACAGGAATGGACTTGTTATGATGTAGGGATCTCGAAGAATGTAAAAGTATTACAATATTACTGCTGAAATATTTTTTGATTATTAGTCATAATCTATGAAAGGAAAGGCCAATAACTGTGTTGTATTAATATAAACATTGATGTTATCCTTACCCATCCATGGTAAGAATTAACATGAGAATAAATGACATCATTTTCTACTTCTAAGTTTTAAGATATTAGAACTAAGGTATGCATATAATAGTGGGGTTTATTATTACAGAAATCAGTGTATTTTATATTTATATTTTTATCTATTTTTGTGGGGGTTTTTGCCTTCCCCAAATGGCTGAGAACAATCCAATCATTTATTTATATCTAAATACATACAGAGATGGAAAGTTATGCTAAGTGCTTGTGATTATGTACTTGTTTAGAAATCAGAGAAATAACGTTCGCAGTGACAACACACTGATTTTAAACTGATTTTCCGTGCTATAGACTGATCAGTTCCACTGCTTTCTTATTTCTTCCCATTAACATCCCTTTTTGACTCATTTCTTCAGGCTGATCTGACTAAATGTATCACTGCCAGGGTTTAACATCTGCACGTGTTTTCAACATGTGGCCACATGATTATGACTCATCTTCTCATATCTGGTGTCTGTTATGAAGAAATCACACTATAACTAGTGAAGGAAGTAACATCTTTACTTCATAAGGTGAAGCGCATGCAGCATGAAAATATAGGTCAACAATTTTGGTAGGAATGGTAACTAAATAAACATTTTCTTGTCCTTCATCTCTCAGCATGTCATTCCCTGTCTAATTTATATTCAAAAAAATTGCTTATAACATAGCATGTCAGAACATACCCTAATCACTTCTACTCTGATACGCTAAAATAAATGATATCAGAAACACTCTTTACGCTTTACTTTTTTTCGTATTTCTTGTGCTTCTTTGTATCACAAGAACTTGCATTTACCAGATGCTATGAAACAGGACCAAATGAGATCCTTCAACAATTTTCAGGGTCTCTAGGCTTTTCTTAGAAGGTAGAAACTGCCAAGATTAGCATTCTCACTTCAACTATCTTCAAAGTTAACTTCTAAGCATACAGCTCATTTTTGCACTCATTAAATAGGAAGAATTCTTATATGTGGAGGATGGGGTGTCAATCAATCAAGGTAGTCCTATCAATAACTTATCATTTTGTATTTGGTTCATGTATTGTTTATTTTTAATTCAGAAATGATTTTTATCATGCAGTGTTCCTCACTGCATTCATTCACTGACAACCAGGCAAATGCAGGCAACACAGGTTTGCATGCGCTTTACTCATGCTGCCTGCAAAAGAGAAGCTGCATTCACTGACTGACTGCTACAGTTCTGTTTATTCTACCTGAGAAATGCAAAAGTAGTGTAGTCACCCCAGGCTCCATTTAATCAATGGAAGGATAGCCAAGGGAGATGGTACCAATGTGTGGCAATTACTGCTTCTACATCACAGCTATGTGGTCACCTGTGATTTAATGGCAGTTGTATGCAACAGTTTGTCCTACTGAAGAGGTTTTATAAATATTAATGTGATTTCTAAGCCATAATCCATATACATTTTTAAGATTAAATGTAAATACTATGAGTGTACTGATACTGAAATACATTTATTACATGGTTAGCTGCTAAAAGTCTATTATTGTAATTCTCTGTGGTTCAGTTAATTTCAGGCACTTCAGCTCAAGCTGCAGTAATCTGAGGCAGAGGTGAAACTCAGGTCAGAGAATTCTTGGTGAACGATAAAACATCATGTACCGTTCACTTTGCAATTAACACATCTTCCTTTGAGTTGGAAGAGATAAGTTAGCCATGACTCTGCAGACAGAAATCACTGACCTATTTAATAGTGTGAGATGAACTGGAACCACTTGTTGTTCTTGTTTTGTTTTTTAACCTTGTTCTATTGGATTTATGTCTACAGAACCATGCGCTTTAGTATAATTCAGTGTTCTGGCAGCTTCATGTACTGATTTCTGTGCTCAAGTTCCATCTTGACTGGATTAATGTTAAAGGTTTCCATCCGGGTGGCAGGGGAAAATAAAAAAATAATTGCTTTAGGTTATATGGGAAGTGTGCTGGGTTTTTTTGTCTTTTTCTTGCTTAACATATTCTTAGTATGCCTTTGAGCGTAAGCATGTAAGCATTGTTTTTAACTTGGATCCTTTCATGATATATGAATTATTTAGAAGTAAATACTTCTATTATGAAGAAAAGTGAAGACAAACTGTAACCTACTCTGGTAGGAACAACAGTTTATGGTTTTGGGAATAACAATGCTAATCATTTGTGCTGAAGTACATAAAAATTAATACAAACATTAGATACTTTTGTAGAACAGCAAAAGGACAGAAGGACATGAACCAAAAGTGAACAGAAGAATTTTTAATGCTACTATATTCTTTTCCTTTTCATTACGTGCTCACTAGTATCTGTTTTACAGGTCTTTCTGGAGCTTTAACCAAGATTAGCCTAAATCATCCACTGTACTGTCATAAAGGTAAATATAGCTCAAATCCCAGCAGTTTAAATACACTGGACAGACAGAGCAGCCGAAGGAAGCAATAAAAAGATGGTTAACAAAGAGCTATCAGTCATGTCATGGTCCACATCAGTTGATACACTGAAAGATTAGGTATTTTCATGTGGGTCACCCAGAAAGAACCAGAAGTGAAACTTAAGTGAACTTAAATGAAAGAATTTAATTTTAAATTTCCTTACTAGATCCATGATGCTTTCGGTCCATGGGTCCTGTGCAGCATGTGTCTTGTGACAAAGTGCTGCTTCCATCTTCTATTGCTTTTATAAGCAATAGGGTAGGAGTTTTCTTTCACAGGGGACACTGTGTAAACCAAGTCCCTAGCTTTAGAAGACAGTGAACTAGCCCGTACTGCAATAGATATCAAAAAGTGAAATTGAACACAGAAGTATTTGCTTCTTTCTCATGTACTAGATAATACCATTTTTTTAGCCATTGTCTCTTTCTACTTTAGTTTTAGAAGATGACACAATCTAATTTATTTCGGTTATCATGCAGTGAACATGACATATTCCTCCATTAGTCTGTCACAGCTATTCTAGCCTTAAAGTGAGTAGCAAGGTGTATGAACCTTTCACTACTAGGTTGATGAACTGAGATCAAACTAACCCAATGGAAAATGACAGTATTTTCTTAAAGACATCATTAATGTGATAACTCAGGTCCAAAAGCAGCTCATCATGCACTCTTGCAGCCCAGAAAGCCAGTCATATCCTGGGCTACATCAAAAAAAGAATGGCTAGCAGGTTGAGGAAGGTGATTCTGCTCCTCTATTCTGCTCTTGTGAGACCTCATCTGGAGTTCTGCATCCAGGTCTGGGGCCCCCAACACAGGAGAGACACGGAGATGCTGAAATGAGTCCAGAGGAGAGCCACTAAGTTGATCATGGGGCTGGAACATCTTTCCTGTAAAGATAGGCTGAGAGACTCAGCATTGTTCAGCTTGGAGAAGAGAAGGCTTCAGGAAGACCTTATAGCAGCTTTCCAGTACCTAAAGGGGACCTATAAGGAGGCTGGAGAGGGACTTTTCACAAGGGTAAGAAAAGGGGTAACAGCCTTAAGCTGAAGGAGGCTAGGTTTAGATCAGATATTAGGAAGAAACTTTTTACTGTGGGGGTGGTAAAGCACTGGAACAGCTTGAACAGTTCCATGTGCTCACTGCATCCACTCATCCAGCACTAATATCCCTTTATTTACAAAATAAAAATAATATTTTTGAGTAATGTTTCCCAAATGTGAATTTCCTAATATATACACTATGTATATCTATGTTTATATATTATTCTGTACACCTATAAATATATAAAATATAAACACACATATATAAATTATTTAGGTTTAGAATCAAAATATTGTTTTTATTGTTACTGCAACACAAACAGTTAACACTTCATAAAATAAGACATATATGCTAAATAGAGTAGAGCAGTTTGCTGCTAAATCAGACTTATCGTGTGATCTGTATCTACATTCAAGGATGGGTAAACAAGTGTGAGGATAGATCTGCAATAAAGATGTGAGATACAAATCCAAAAGTTATATAAACTAAATATTAGCAGACCTCTATAGACTTGCAACTAGTGTCAAGGAATAAGAGGATGCTTCTTGACATTAGTTGATTCTTTGGATCTATTTTAGATGTTTATCTTAAAATAGCACGGATCAGATTCTTGAAAAGACTATTTTTTAGTCTTCTCTGTTGACTAGCTCAGTGGTAGATGTCTAACCTGACATTGGTACATATGTGTATCAGTTTTGCATCTTTCTTGGAAAAGTCCTCAGATGGTATTGAGCTCCATATTAGCTCACCTGGACATATGCATATGCAGATAAATTCAAGTAATCACTTTACCTTGAAGGTCAGGCAATGCTGTAACTCCATTCAGCTGCTTGAACAGCTGACAGACAACTTGTTTGTACCTTTAGAGTTGACCAATGCTGTCAACCAAACCAAAAGGACGCATGCCTTCTGTGCAACTTGTATCACATCCGTCAGTCTTATTCATGAATTTAGGACACCATAAAGCATCCTAAATGAGACCAACACCTAAGTTTAAGCAAATTAGTTTAAGTACCTTGTGGCTGATCATCTGAATTGTAGGGGCGTGTCTGGGGTACAGGGGATGTACCAGGGCAGAGAGGTCCAAAGAGCATGCGCCGAGGTTCACAACCCCCATTGGATAAAGGGATCACATGGTTACGGGATATAAAAGGGGGCGCGGAATTCGAATAAAGGCTCTCTGATTCCACCAGCTCCGGAGAGTGTGTAGTTATTCTTTACCATATAAAGGCAGCGTCACACGTGACGCTACATGAATCACTGCTCATACTTCGTTTGACTGTGTTGTTTAGAAATCATCACAGAATGCAAGTAAGATTTAAATATGTGTATTTGCACCTAAATACCTTGATTTAAGTTTCTGGGGCTGGATCAAAAAAATGCCTAAAATAAATGTTAAGTATCACCTAAAACGAGATATCCACAAAATCCATATGGGTTGACAGATATTACTTAAGAAGTCTTGAGAACTTTCAACCAAACTGACACCTTCAGTATCAAACTGAAATTCAGTTTTCATGAGTTGCAAAACCAATATGGCTATCTTTAACAGAAAACTAAAGACTTGTCTTCCTTGGCATAATAAAGAGTTAGAATGAAAGTAGAATTAAGACTAAATACTTTCCATGAAGCTGAAAAAGGTTATTCTATTAGGCTTGGAAATTTAATTATTATTTTCTTCTGTTAATTTATAGAGACATCCTAAAATCTATTATTTGTAGGATACATTTTTAAAGTTAATGATTTTACTAGGAAAATACTTTAAATCCTGCAGTGCAGATTAAAGTCTTGATCCTCTATCCAGTGATAAAGTAATTTTTTTCTAGGAGGTTCAGAACCAAGAGGCTGTTTAAAGTAGCAGGTGTAGAAGTCTAGAAATAGGCAGTTTTCCAGCAGCAGTATGTATGATAATTATTCAAATTGCCCAAAGATATTTTGTTAGTGTAATCTGTTTATATATTCCCTCTTTCTAATATTTACACTGATAAGAGCTTCAGAGATGTGTATAATTATTCTCTGTGGAAATAATCAAGATAATTAATATACTTACTTGAAAACATGTAAAAACACATTGAAAAATGCTTCACTAATCTTTCTATCCTGATTTTACACATCAAGAACGTATAAAAGGCCCAGTTCTGCCTACTTTGAAATTTATGGGTATTTTGTCTTTAAATTCAATGGAAAGAACATCAGGTCCACTATGAATATTTGAGTACTATGTTGAAAGTTAAACTGTAAGCATTCTTTAGAACTAAGAGAGTATTCTATGGTATTTCTGAAAGAGAAAAGGAAGAAAAAAAAAAAGACTACTTATCCTGCTTTCTTACTCTAATATTCCCTTTTTCAGTGTTAGCAGTATTGGCCTTGATTTGCATTTTACATTAAGTCTTAAAGCTATTTTCAGCTTCTGGAAATTTTAAGGTAACTGAAAAACAGATTTTTTTTTTTATTGAGTTAGTCTGATTGCATTCTTGAAGCTAGAGGAAATGTGGAATTCATTTTACTTGCTGAGCACACTAGGCTCAAAACCTAGTCTTTTTCTGGACAAAAGGGGATCTAAGGACAAGTATCTAACAAGTTCTGATTTCAAACATAATATACAATATTGATGCCTTAAGATCCTTTTAGTTTTTTGATTTTTCTAATTTTTATATGTTTTATAAGTAGTTATAAAGCAGAAGTAGATTTAGAAGCAGCAGCATTTTATTCTTTTACCCTTAGCCCAGAAACTACACACATTCCCCAACCCTATTTCCCCATTCCATGCTCCCCATATCAATTCTACCCCTGGATTCCATTAGAATATGTTTAGTCTCACTCTTAGATAGGCCTGTTCTGTTTGGAGAATGCTTGTATCTTGGCCAAAACTGCAGAACATGGTCAGGAACCAGGTCACAGTGTACCTCTTGTACTCTGAAGAAGATGATGACTGATGAAGAGAGGGTCTCGAAAAACCCCTAGCCCCAATTCCCAAGGGAAGGGATGGGGGTGAATCGAGGCAAAAGCCACAGGGTGGGAAAACTTTGGATTGGACAGGCAATATTATAAATATTCTGAGACACAGGAGTACGTGAGCGTTTTGTTACTGAATTAAATCCTTTTCTTATCTCATCCCCAATTAAATTGCTTTGGAGTTTTTTTTTTCTCCTCAGCTCTGTTAGGTGTCAATATTTTATCTTTGAATATTTCATACTGTGACAACCTGCTAGACATTTTTTCAATGTTTTCTCTCTCTTTTTGACTTTTTACTCCACATTTTCTCTGGGAAGGGGGCATATATTTTCCAAATAAAAGTGTTGTCTTCTATGGTTCTTTCTTCATCTGTCATGTTTGTTGCTTGCTAATTTTTAGTATGTTTTTCTCACTGTCATAGTGTTGTTTCTGGGTTTAGCACTGATGGCTTTTTACCTATTACAAACTAAGATTGATCATATATTTCTCAGATGTCCTAATTGCTTGGGTGATCTTATATTTTAAAAGTAAATTTTTTTAGGTTCATTAGAAAAACTGGGTAATGGAGACACTGATGAAGATGACTGGATTCTTATTGATACAATGGAATTGTACATTTATTCTTCTTCCCAACATTGTATCTTTTAAAGGAATGCCCAGACTCTGGACACACAATTTACCTTTACACCTCCAAAAACTCTAATAACATATATGCGCATCTACTACTGGAAAATAACTCAACTTTGCTCTTATTTCAATATTTGGGGTGGGATTTTTTTACTATTTGAGGGGTTGTGGGGTTTGGTTGGTTGTTTTTTTTAGATTTTTTTTTTGGGTTGTTTTGTTTTGTTTTATTTTGGGTTTTTTTCATTTTTTTTGTCTTTGGAATAAGCACAGAAGTACTGAAGTGTATTTTAACTTACAGAGTGTAGCGACCATGTGGTTGCTAGCCTTTATATAATAAAGAAATCATGTACACTCCCTGAGAGATGGTAATCAAAGAGGCTTTATTTGAATTCCGCGCCCCCTTTTATATCCCTGAACCATGTGATCTCCTTATCCAATAGGGTTGTAAATCTCGGCGCATGTTCCTCTGGGCATCTCTGCCATGATACGTCCCCTCGTACTTCAAACATGCCCATACAACAGAGGATATTGAGTAAGATGATATCACTTAAGCTGTGCAAATTATGTAGCAAAGTCAGTACACTGGCTGTTTACATGACTAAATCTACTCCATGTCTTCTGGAAAGTTGTAATATGCCAAGAATAATGTCCTCAGTCCCAGCAGGAACACAGCTTAAAGGACCTATCTGATCCTTCTGTTCCTTCTTGCTCTCAGATAGGTATTCACCATATCACATATGATCACGCACGTACCAAGCAATCATATTTGTTCTTTTTTAAAGTAGTATAGATTTTTCCCTTAGGAAGTCAAATACTTCCTATTATTCTGGTAACTGAGGAGTATTTATGGAATATTTTGCACATATGTATTACAAATATCATCTAATCTAGAATTTATAAAATCTTTTAAAAAAATCAGGAGTATTCTAAATTATTATGATCAGTGTCTCCATACTCTGGTAAGAAACCAAGTTCATCAAGCATCACAGCATGCAAAATTTTTCAGAAAATTGTTTTTTATTGCTTACATGAACTCTTGAAAATCACCACTTTAACTTCCTGTATTTGCCAATTTTAAATGTGATTCAAAGAATAGTCTGCTATACTTTTGGCGTGAATTTCATGGTAAAAGAAATGAAGTAAAAAGAAAACCAAACCAAACCAACAAAACCCAGAAGATAAGATGGTGCCTTTATGTTCCTTTAGATATTGCTGTTGTTCCAGTCCTTCAAATCAAATTATACAGTGACTATCAATGCAAAAAGTCTTATCAGTTTTCTCTTAGTACTAAGTGTTTGTGGCAACTGACTGATATTTTGTTATATATTCTTATCACACTATTTAAGCTAATATAATGTCCGGGCCTGGAGAGTGGTAGTGAATGGTGCTGCATCCAGTTGGTGTCCAGTCACTGGTGGTGTCCCCCAGGGATCAGTGTTGGACCCAGTTCTATTTAATATCTTTACTGATGATCTGGACAAGGGGATTGAGTCCACCAATAGCAAATTTGAAAATGATACCAATTTGGGGGGCAGTGTTGATCAGCTGGAAGGCAAGAGGGCTCTTCAGAGGGACCTGGGCAAGCTGGAGAGTTGGTCTGATTCTAACGGGATGAGGTTCAACAAGGCCAAGTGCAGAGTCCTGCACTTTGGCCACAACAACCCCCTGCAGTGCTACAGGCTGGGGACAGAGTGGCTGGAGAGCAGCCAGGCAGAAAGGGACCTGGGAGTTCGGATTGACAGGAAACTGAACATGAGCCAGCAGTGTGCCCAGGTGGCCAAGAAGGCCAATGGCATCCTGGCCTGGATCGGGAACAGTGTGGCCAGCAGGACCAGGGAAGTGATTCTTCCCCTGGACTCAGCGCTGGTGAGGCCACACCTGGAGTGCTGAGTCCAGTTCTGGGCCCCTCAGTTCAGGAAGGATATTGAGATGCTGGAGCAGGTCCAGAGAAGAGCAACTAGGCTGGTAAAGGGACTCGAGCTCAAGTCCTATAAGGAGAGGCTGAGGGAGCTGGTGTTGTTCAGCCTGGAGAAGAGGAGGCTCAGGGGAAACCTCATCACTCTCTACAACTACCTGAAAGGAGGTTGTAGCCAGGTGGGGGCCGGTCTCTTCTCCCAGGCAGCTATCTGTGAGACAAGAGGGCACAGTCTTAAGGTGTGCCAGGAGAGGTTTAGGTTGGATATTAGGAAGAAATTCTTTACAGGCATTGGAATGGGCTGCCCAGGGAAGTGGTGGATTCTCCATCCCTGGAGGTTTTTAAGATGAGACAGGATGTGGTACTTAGTGCCATGGTCTAGTAACCACGGCAGTGTTGGATCAAGGGTTGGACTTGATGATCTCAGAGGTCTTTTCCAACCCAGCTGATTCTATGATTCTATGATTCCTGTGTATTTTACAGAAATAATAATTACAGATTTTTCCCAAACTTCATTTCAATATTTTTTTCTTTTTAATTCATGTAAGCAGTGCAAGCATTTGGTTCATTACATACTAAATCTCATGAGATTTCTTTTTTATAAAGTATTCTGCACACAAATGGAATGCTCACCATTCTTTTTGCAAAATTATAGTTGCGTTGCATATCCTTAGGACATCATTGATAATAAGTGAAAAGAAAAATTGAAATCCATTGTGTATATCTATCTCCATTGTCTTGATTTCAGCTATCACTAGATCACAATCAGGAAACAGTATTTTGCATCGTCTTTTTGCTTGTTATCTGTAATAGCACCATAGGTACAATAAAACAAAAACAAAAAAGTATTGCCTTGATTACAGTATTCATATCCTCAGTAACATCTATAAACTTCATAATATTTGGTGTCTAAGCCCATTTCATGTTTGCTATTTTGTTTCTGTATTTTTGTTTGTTTGCTTCTTTTAGTTGCACTTCATTTCTCATTCCTGTTTTTTTCTTTTGACCTTTCTCAGTTTTATTCCTGGTTTTACTCATTTACTTTGTCCTTAGCTTTTATTTTTCTGTCTTCTTTGCTTTTTTAACTCTTTTGTATTGTTTCTGTCATCTACTGCCCCTGTTATTACAACCTTACCCATTCCACCTTACTTGACATACCCATTCCATAGAGAGGATTTTTCATATTTCTCTGGTGCCTTCCTCTTATTTTCTGTATGAAATTAAAGCTTTTTCTCAGTGTGTCTAGGATATACAGAAACTACTGATTCATTCTTTTCTTTTGTCTTGGTAGAACTAGTTTCCTCTGCTTTGCTTCACTCAGTGTTACCTCCATGTGTTTTTCTAGTTAGCAACTGTGACTAGTCAACTGGACTACTTGACAGGATTCTGCTGATTTCTTGGGGCTCTTTGATATTCAGAAGGAAGGTTCCAAAGCTTGTTTAACAGTTGCCTGGAAGCCCAAATTGCTAGTCATCCCTGAATGACAGATTATTTTGGAAGTACTGAATTCAATTAAAACGACCAAATATACAATAATCTATTAGTCTGTGCATTTTGTTCAGAAATAGAATTCTTGGGGTGGAATTCAGTTGCCTAAATATGAGACTTGAGAGCTAGTTGAGATTTCCTACAGTATTCTGTCTTAGTATTCTGTCTTATAGGAGACACAAGTCTCCTATAGATTCTCTAGAATATCTCACAGACCCAAATGATTGTCTCAGACCATTGTAGGACAGAGCTTTGGTGTTGCCAGTAACAAGTTGCAAACTGGTATCTAAACTTTCTATGACTGAAAACTACTCCTTTCCTGCTGACAGATGTGATTGCCTTTCTAAAAGCAAAAAAAATTTCCCCCTTCCTGTCAATGAGAATAGTTTACATTTCTAGAGAGCCTTTTTTCTTACTTGTGTATGAAAGGATTCTGAGAGAATGTACTATCAAGATGTGATTTCAACTCCTGATAGCAGAACAGATTAAGCTGATTTTGTTGTGTGATTTTTACGATGGGGAATTTTAAGTAAGTAGTAGATTTTCCTGCAGTTAATTTTTTAATGGCAATGTTCTCTACCTTTTTTTTTTCAGCTTTGCATATGGGAAAAGCCTTGAGGGGGAAATGAAATGAAGAAGGTCAGATTTGAAATGAATAGATGTAATAAATATAATGTATTTTTCTAGAGCAATATGGACACTTTCAATGTTCATTAAAAAAAAAAACAAACACAAAAAGAGGACATTGAAGTAACACAAAATAGTTGTTTTATGCAAAAAAATTGAAAATAAGTTAAAATAAGGTTGTAAAGCTGCAAAATTTCAATAGGAAAATGTATGGATACATTTTCCTTCTTTGCATCCTTAGTGAAAAAATGTGCCAGTTTAAGTATGCCAGTTTAAGAAGAAATGGATTAGCAAGAGATTAACCAAAATAAGCAGACAACATATCAGTATAGGACAAATAAAGTGCTTTTTTAAAATGGGAAACTGAACAATCTAACTGTGCAGTATAGGGAATGCAATAATGAATACTAAGAGGTTAAATCCTATCCTGGATTACAACATCTCAAAGGAGCAGAAAGAAATAAATGAATACCATGTAGACGAGAGCTGCATTTCTCATGAGGTAGAGATGCTTGAGACATGATAAAAGATAACATATCACTCAAATATTCTGTAGCACATTTCAGGTTATTTAAGAAGTCTTTGGGACTTGCAGCTGAGAACTACAGAACCATAGAGGAAAGAGAGGAAATATTGGGAGGGATTTCTTTTCACAAATAGGAGTTCTTAGAGAAGGTGTTTATATCTCCTACAGAACTGCATGACACAGAAAATGTGTAGGACATGTCTTACCACATTAACATAACAGTAAAAACAAGTGATATACTTAGAGAAGTGGGGTTCCCATTTAATCCATAGGACATATTTCTACACCTGATAGAAATGCAAAGATCTTCAGATTCTATGAAGCCGAAGACTCTTATGCAAGTGGATCTATAAGCAGCTTTTAAGCCAAAAATTTATTTACAATGAACCTGAAAGAAAGACTGTAGATTGCTAGCTAGATTTCTTCCTTAATATCAAGTGGCTTGAGAGCCACTGTCAAATATTTTTCTGATACTAAATGAATGGATGTGTGTGTGAAAAATTATCCTGCTCATTGAACTGCTTGATGTCAGAGGGCAATGGATGTAACGAGTGGTAAATGGTCTTGTCTGATGTTGGGTTAACAAAACCAGGAAGGGATAATTTGAAGGAGAACCTTGTAATATTGACACAGGTGATCCTCATAAGTAAAATGCTTTCTACAAAACAATTATTAATATCTGTGAGCTACCAGAAATTCAACATTATTTTCAGATTAACTTTGTAAGAAATTATCAATAAAACTGGATTGTCTTGCCTGCTGTAAAGTAATGTGGGAATCTCGAGCTCATTTTATTTATTTGTTTAGTGAGACATATTTACAAATGTTGAACTGCTATGCCTTTACTCTGAATATTAAGACTGCTTCATCTACATACAGATGCCGTGAATGACATGTTTTATCTTCTGATTTTTTTTCTGCAAAAATCAGCATTAAAAATAGTGGTAGCAAAAACTAAACAGCAAACAAGGAACGACAAAAAAGACTAGCACAGATGATTATATAGCTCAGAGGAGATTAGAGAATTAAATTAATTAATTAAATTAATATTAAACTATACACAAACATACACATTAATGCATAACTATATATGCACATGCACCTACTTATGCATGCACATACATGTGTGCGCATATGTGTGTGTCCATTAGACATACATGTTACTGGCACACACAGAGATATATATGCACCAGGAGTGTTGCGCAGCCTGCAGAGATGGATTTGTCACCAACTGCAAAAAAAAGTCAGGTGTGATCTTGATTCAATCAAGATCATTGCATGTATGTGCGTACATATACATGTGTATATATTGTGTATATATTAAATAACAGGTTAGTACATTGTTATATGTTTAGGAATTTCTCGTTCTTAGAGAGCAACCTGTAAGTAAGACTGTCTTTGGTTCAATGTTCAATAGCTAATATTGAACATTTTCTCTAAAGCATATCTTTTACCTAGTATAGCAAAGATACTGGATGTTCTTTTCTGTCCTTTTTCCTAAGAGAAAAACAAAATTAATTATACATATATATTTTCATACCTATTCTGAACATTTAAAGCTGATGTTAGTTGTTCAGATACATAGACATTAAAAATCTAGACTTTGAAAAATATTTGTAGGATCCTAAAAATTCTCTTAAACAAAAGTGTGAAGTCAGGACCATATTAAAACCTTGTAAAGGTTGATGAACAGGAAATGAGGTTGCTTATAGAACTACAAAACCCTTCTCGCTCAGTGCGTATCTTCTTTATGCCTCTGTTCCCAAGAAAAATCTTCAGGACTACTTGAAAAATAACCAAATTAAAAGATATATATGAGGAGAAGAGGAAAAAAAAAACCAACAAACCAACCCGTTTGGAATTAATTCACTCCTTTAGAATGAAGATAAAATGCAGAGGGAATCCGCAGGGCTAGATACAATTCTAGGCCTTCAGAAAAAAAAAGAAAAAATATATTTGTAGTATTTAGATTATAAGTTCTTTTCATGATACTGAGAAGTTGCTATAAACTTATAAATAGTGAATGTTTAGAAAACGTTTTATGTTTAATGACAACATGTAGTTAAAATGTTTCCGGGTTATGCAGACCCATAAGCATTTAAAATATCTTTTTTAAGTACACTGTGTTAGAGGAAAATTTACATATATCGTGCCAGATCTAACATCCTGAGAGAGGGGTGAGGCTGCTGTGGCTTCATGGTCTTATTTCCAACCACCAGTGGGGCTGAAGATGTATTTCCAGCAGGTACAAGTACACAGGGAACATATGCAATACATATTTACACATATACACAGGTAGTGGCACAGATCACAGATGGACACACACATCAGTCGCACAATTACTAGCAGCACAAATGTCCTCATCATGCTCCCCTCTCTGTCTGAGACGGATGAAGATACAGCAACGGAAAAAGGATAAAAGAAAAAAAAAGGTATGTACAAGTTGGATCCCTTGAGCTACTGAATTCCTGAGTTCAGACACACAGCCTGCCTTCGTTCCCAGTCTCCCCAGTTGCTAGCTTCCTAGGTCCCAATAGCCAGAAAAGTGTACTGACCAGAGACTGGTCTTTTTTTCACCCATAGATCTTCATTTCTCTCACTCCCAAATCACCTAAACCCCTCCTTTTTCCTGCTTTTGGTTCTTTGCCTAAATATCCCATAGTAAGTTCTCTGCAATCATTAACTGCTCTTCCCCTAACTGCACATCCTGTAATGTGTCCCACACCCACACTTAGTCTGAAAGGTGATCCAAAGAGTTGCTCCTTATGACTTATCTTAATGGGTTTCAGACCTGAATGTGGAGCTGATGGCTCTAATGAGACAGCACTGGGAGGGGTCTGGACAAGATGTTTGTTCATGCTTTATGAATCCTTAATATGGGATCCTGCCTGCCACTGCAGATTGCTGAGCTCCTCTGAGCTTGTGGATGGGCCTTTGATGGGCCAATGGCCCTGCCCTTATAAAGGGCCTGAGTGGAGTCAGACGAGGGCATTCTTTGGGCTCCCTCTTCTCCCATGGTGTCTCTGAACTCTTTTCTGGGTATGCAGATGAGTTTGTGAGGCTTATTACAAAATCTAGCATTCTCCCACATACAGGCTTAACCAGAGAGAACCACGGCATCCTCTCTCCTTGCACAGCTCTTCCCACAGATCTGTTTCATGCTGTGCTCCCAGAGCAGATAATCTAGTGCTCTCACATGTACACCCCTGGGGGTTTGTAGGTCTATGTGGCTGTGGTCTGCTGAGTTTTACAAGTTGCTTATACTTCCTACTTCTGAAAAGAAGGGAATCAGAGACTATAAACAGAGGTTTATCCCTTTAAATGAAACACTGCATAAGAATAGAATACTATATTTGTGAGAAGAGCATGTAGTTTCTACAAAGACTGTATTTTTAGTATGGTGAAGGGAAATTTGACATTAGGTAATACTAATATATGACATCTAGTTTCTACACACCACGGTGAAAATGTTCCTATCAATGTCCTTAATGACTGTGAAGATTGTCAACTCAATCACTAAAGGGTTTCTATTTCCTTTCCTAAGACATAATGGTCATCTTTGCTTTAATATCCCATCAGTTAAGCCTCTAGTTTTGCTACAACAAATCATAATGGATTATGTTGTTACAACATCTGTCTGTCCAAGAAAAATGAAGAGAACAGTAAATCTTGCTCAAAACTGTGCTGTTCATTCATTTTACTTTGTCCATCAAATACAACTCCAATTCAAATTCTAGATCATGAAGTAGGTCAAGACAAGGAACAAACTGTATTTTTATGATTTTACATGTGAACCAGTTTCATCCAAATTTTATCTTTAAGGTATTATTAAAAATTAAACTCCAGGTAATAAAAACTTAAGAAGTCAGCACTGCTGTGTAGAATAACAGTCTTCACCTATGAATATATAATTAGTACCTTTCTGTAATTTCAAGATTTTTTTCTCATTTTTTCATTTTCTCTTGATCAAGACCAATCTTACTTTCTTGCATATCTAAAAGTATGTGGACCTTATGACATATTTAGCTAGATATTTAGTTTTTTCCTATGGCAGTTCTGAGCTCAACATGTTAGAGTAAATTTTTCATTTATTTATTTTACCAAAAGAACCTCCTCAAATACCACTGGCTGATGCCAATATGTCCTCAGAAAGCAAATGAAAAATCTTGAGTAGGACTTGGTCATGTTATAAACTCTCCCGATATAACGAAAGAGTTTCTGTATCTCTTTGCCTCTTACTATGAGATACCAGCAAGTCTGAAAAAAAGACAAGATGATCTTTTACTCTCCCAGATGCAACATTTACTAGCGAGAAACTCCCAAGGTACTACATTAATCACCTGAGATAAGAAAATGCTGTGCTAGTTCTCAGAAACTGATCAAACACACAAGATTGCAACTATGTGTAACTCTATAGCGTTGGTGATGTATATTTCCCCCACTGTTATGAACAATACTCCTGAATTAGTTCTTTCTAACTCTGCCACAAGACCACAGTAGGACTTTGTGTATTTGTAGGAGTTTGTTTAGCAAGAAATCAATAAAGTGAGTGAGGAACAGTACTAACTAAAAGTCAAATAAGGCAAACTTTCTAATAGACATCGCAGCTTTGTATTTCAACTGCATATTTAATTTAAATAAAGGATGGTATCTGCATCTAATTTACTGTGACCTATGTTTGAAATGAAACAAGCTCTGTCTTCTGGAATTGTACTGTAGTTTTTCATTTTGCTCTGTGATCAAATGTATCTTAAATGAGCCTAATATTATAGCTTCAGTCTAGGAATGACTTAGCTATCACTTTAGTAGCCATTTATCTGAATCCTAGTGCTACAACTGATAATCCCTAACTTGGGCTTGAACCTATTTTGGGGTTCAAGCAAGAATTCTCCCTTCTCAATTTATTTAATGATATTAAAATGTTTTCTAGTGTATTCTATTTTGTGTAATTAACATAAAAAATAAATAGGTGAGTGGCCCTTCCAGTTTAAGAGATGAAGTTAAAGCATGTGAAAATTCCAGTGTCAACAAGAGAAATATGTCCATGGACACCTACCTACTATGGACATTTTTCCATAATCTTCATAGTGACTACCAATTTTATTGACTTCAGGAATTTTATTTTTACTAGTAGAGCTTTTCTACCATGTTTTGTTTGACAACAGTGAGGACCAGGTTCTATTTCTGTGGGTTGTCAATAAACAATAAATCCAGTTTGTGAGCTGCATATCACTACTCAAAGATCTTGAATGAAAAGTCTTAACCAATAAGTACCTTACTGAAAAAGGAGAAGGAGAAAGAGAAAAGAAATAAATTAAATATACAGAAATTAATTACGTGTTCTCCAAAGCACAACAGTAATGTTTTGAAGTCCTCCCCTTACATTTCTTAGTGAAAGAAATGGTAAGAGTGCTGTTACACATTTTTCATCCATCTCACTTGTACTCTCTATCATCTACCCCAGTAAAGATTGTTTGGTAGAAGCTACAAATAGTAATAAATCTATAGGCATCCAGAAATAGCTGGTTTTTTCCTTCTAGCAAGACTGTAGGGTAGCTTTTTATTTTATAACTCATTTATCCTGCATTTTAGATTATTTTTTAACTATGGACCTCACTCAGCTTTTGCCACCATACAGTAACTCGTTAACTTAAAGTCCCAAACATGATTGTAAATAAGACATGGCTTAAAGATCTCACAGTCCTTCCCACTGCTCAACTCTGCTTCTTCTCCACTACATCTTTGGAAAGTTACTCTGCTTTTGGGTTTTTGTATTTCTCCAGTTGTCTGCTCTTCTCTTTTAGGTCTCAGATGATGACAGTTACATTCATGCTAAGAGTATTCATATGAAAATTTGCTTATATAAATGTCGCGCAGATACCTTGAAAAGCAAAAAAAAGAATGAATGAGCTTATCGTCCTTAAAAGCTGACTTATCTCATGAAAGAAAATTACAGAACATCAACATAATCTTAGCATATCTGTGGTTAATCAAGTTTTCATAATACTCTGATGCAGAATGTAAATTCAGAATGACTTTTAGATTGAAAAACCAAACCAAACCAAACCCAATGTGTTGTAAGATCCAGTAATTTGGAAGGAAGTAAAGGAATCATTTTATTTTGGTGTAACGAATAATGTGTTTAAGAAAAGCAAGTGGGCCATTTGAATGCAGGTAATTCTGAACAGGAGCCTTGGAAAGGGAAATTACTTATTACTTGCTCAGTCAAGCATGCAAAACAAGCATCTAAAATTTTACCTCCAAGAGGTAGAGTAAATAATAAAGCAGAGTTTGAAAGAGAGATTACTATGGGTACACCTGAACTAGAAAGACATGAGTGTTTTCAGGAACCTGGGTTTACAAGTACACGCCACAACATGGTGATGAATTGGAAAATAATATTTGCCTAATATTCTGAGTCCACAGGAAGGTCTTAGGCTAGAAAGAAGCCTGTCTCTCAGTCTAGATAAACCCTATGCTGGGGAGGAAAACATTCTAAGCTATAAGTATATCTTATAAGCATTTTACCTAATGCCAGCTCAAACCATTAAGCATGCCAAAGCTGCTCTGGTGAAAGTTTTGGCTTTCTTTCAGCCACCTAAATGCTTCTAGATAGTCCTCTTTTTATCTTCCTTGACATCTACTTGTTCTGTTGGGTGCAAATCAAATCTCAGGGGACACCAGCACCCATGATCATTACAGAGTTTATCTAGATGCTTTGCCAAATTCCTGAATGATGCATATGCACGTGTGGAGAAATCTACAGTATTTCAGTAAAAAAAATTCTTATGAGAAAAAAACCTGCTTTCGCTTGTGGTAAAAATTAAAGTGCATGCCATGGCTACTTGCAAGAAGTTTAAAAAATATCTTTTTCACAAATTTTTTTAAAAAACTTTTAATTAGATACAATTTAGGTAAGAAATTAAATGTGACTTTTACTGTTTTTATATTCAAATATTGCACTCAAAATCTCTGGTTTCATGCTGTGTTTGGGTTTTTCTGTTTGCTTATTTCTGTTTTGGGTTTTTTTTATTTGGTTGGTTGGTTGGTTTTGTTTTTTTTTTTTCTAGTTAGTGAACAGGATGAGCAATGCTAATGACAACCTTGGCAAATTAGAGGACTGGGCAATCACCAATCATACGAAGCTCAAGAATGGAAAGTGCCAGATTCTTTGTAGCAAAATTCTTCACCTGGGATGGGGCAATCCTGGATGTACGGGGACTGACTGGGTAATGAGATGCTGGAAAGCAGTGCCACGGAAAGTGATCTGGGGGTCCTGATCGATGGCAATTTGAATCTGAGTCAGCAGTGCCCTGGCAGCCAGCAGGGCCAACCATGTCCGGGGGGGGGGGGCATCAGGCAAAGCATCGCCAGTTGGTCGAGGAAGGGGATTGTCCTGCTCTCATCTGCATTGGTGTGGCCTCTCCTTTAATATTTTGTGCAGTTTTGGGCACTGCAATATAGGAGAGACAGTAAGCTGTTAGAGAGGGTCCAAAGCAGGGCAACAAAGATGGTGAAGGGCCTTGAGAGGAAGCCGTATGAGGAGAGACTGAGGTCATTTGGTCTGTTCAGCCTGAAGAAGAGGAGACTGAGGGGAGACCTCATTGCATTTACAACTTCCTTGAGAGGGGAAGAGGAGGAGCAGGCACTGATCTCTTCTCTTTGGTGACTGGTGACAGGACCTGAGGGAATGGTCTGAGGTTGTGTCAGGGGAGGTTTAGGTTGGATATTAGGAAAAGGTTCTTCACCCAGAGGGTGGCTGGTTACTGGAACAGGCTCCCTAGGAAAGTGGTCACAGCACCAAACCTGACAGAGTTTAAGTGTTTGGACAATACTCTCAGGCACATGATGTGACTCTTGGGGATGGTCCTGTGCGGGGCTAAATGTTGGACTAGAATCTTCTTGTGGGTCCCTTCCAACTCAGTATATTCTGTGATTCTGTAACCTGATCATATATGTAAAATAACTACTTTCTGCATGATTCAAAGACCAGAAAGTATTAACTGAAGAGAAAGCAGAGGTAGTATCATTGTTAGTGGTAGACATGTTACAATTTACTGTACTCTGGAGACAGTATATATGCAGAGAAGCCTCGTGACCTGAGCAGAATTTTACATGACTTTGAAATGGCTGAAATATCACAAATCTGCTGTGTGCAATTGTTGGGGAACTTTGTTTCAGAGCAATAAGCAAGAAGATGTTAAATAACATTTTTAGTGGTAAAAATCCTATCAGAAATTTTTAAATTAAAATTTCTTTTTTTTACACTCTATAGAAACCTTCCAAAATACCTCTTCCTGTCAAAGAAGCAGTCAGTGTATTAAAACAGAAATAAGCTGAATATAATGACCTTATTGGTGCTGTGGAGGAAGGAGGTACAAACACATAAGCAAACAGAATCATTACGTTTAATATTTTCACATTTTGTCACAATAAATGCTAAGGAAATATAGAAAAATTACCCTCTAAAAAAGGGAACAGAATTGTGTCTTTTAAAATGCTGAAAACAGAACTGGGTAAAACTTTTGCAGATTTATTTAAGAAATACTATGGCAGTCTGACTGACTATACAATCTAGTATGGTTTCTTAATTTTCTTTGCTATTATACTGTGATCGGTGCTATGTTGTACTCTAAGTTAGCTAAAATACTCAACATAGATAAATGTAAAAAAATCATTTGGAGACAAACATGATGGCTATATTATATACAAAACTATATTCCTTATTTAAAAAATAGCCCCTAACATTTTGATCTGCTATTACCTTCTAGCTTTTCTTTAAGAGTAAAGTTAGAATAGAGTAAAACTAGAATAGGATATAATGAAAATTGTTCTAAATAGTTTAATTAAACTATATTTTCTCTTAGTACTGAATAGCATCCAACTGATAAAAGAGATTGCACAATACCATTAAAATAAGTTCAGAGAAGTTCCATTTTTCTTTTTTTTTTTTTCTTATTTAGTCAGAAGTCTCCTAATATTTACAGGTAAATTTCGTGAACAAATTTTGATGTTCATTCCAAGTCCATTTGAGATTTCAGAACACCCTAAATGCTTAAGCTTTTTGTGCAGTCACAGAACCACATTACATTCTTCCACAGTTCTGCTGAACATTTACAGAACCAATATTTTGACACTGTTTCCCTTCTAAATGTTGACGGTGGCAAATATGTTTTCCTGGCCATCTGCAGATAATGTTCATTCTGTGAATTGGGAATATATTTTACAAATTTACTTTGAAGAAATGCTTTAATAAGGGATTTCATAACTTATTTAAGACAAAAATTGTATTTGTTTGGATGCATACCTTAAAATGCAACCAAATTTACTCTGGTTCAGGTTCTGTCCTTACTCACACAGAGTCAGGACAGAAACTGGAGCAGACTTTGATACAGGAAGATAGATTTTGTCACAGCAAAGAAAAATTATAATACCAATTCATATAATTCAACAAATTCCTGTTTAGAGTCTGAAGTTTTTCTATTGTTTATCTTTTCCCTGCTTTGCATTGGGAAAATTATAATGCTTTTGTGTACTGTTTCAAGAATATTATTGTACTTTCCTTATATTCCTGAAAATTTATCATAATTTATTGCTAATTTTCTTCCCATGAGACTTAGTCACCTATAAGGAAACTGTTGATTTTAGAGACATAATTAAAGGGAGAAAAGCATGATACATTTCTTCTTTACTTCCATTTCAGCTGTAAAATGTGAAGTGAAGAAAGAATACAAATCTTTTTCAGAGTATGATACAAAATTAATAGCAAATTTGCATTTCATATACTTGAGAGGAATATTAGACCATCTTTAAAAATTATGTTGCCTCCATATAACACTATCTTCGTACTACTCATTAGTACAGATTTCCAAATCTCATTCCCTTTATGTCAGGTTATTTCTATTTTCAGGTTAAAGTCTAGTTACACTAAAATGGTTCAACATCAAACAACAACAACAACAACAAAAAAAAGAGTAAGACATACGCTCCTATTCTTGAGAAGTATTCTGTGCTCCCTGATACACCCTCTTGACAGTCTTTGTTCTATAATAATGGAGAATTTTTTGTGTTGCCTTTTTTTTTTAATCCCATCCATCTTTGTAATGTTAAGAGAAGTATAATTCTCTTGGTTTGTGCTACCTATACCTTGACCAGGCAAAGAAATGCTATTCCACATAATTTCTGTCCCTTGTGGAACTTAAGTAGAAGTTAGGTGGATAGCAATTTTGCCCAGGGAGATTTTGCCTATGCTAAGTAATTTAAGACATTTGACTCAATTAATATTCTCAAACTGTTCCTCTTACACACAAATACACTCCAAGAATTATAGTTCATAAAAAAACCTTAGTGGTTTTACTTTCAAAAGTAAAAAAAAATGAGGAGTGCCACCTTTTGTAGCTTTTGTACATGTAGTTAGAACATCCCATAAAAATGGCAATATATGCAGAAGCCTAAAACTATTATAGAAAGTGTTTCAAATCCTAGGGGTTCCTTCTTTTGTTAACTGATGACACAGAAAGTTCACTTAGAATGCATTGTTTTTCAGATTGTTTTCTGGGTTTTCTTTTCTTCCCCCCACTCCAATATTTGCAACAATAAAGCTATGAAATTATTTTTCTGGGAATAGAGAAAACATCCTCTCTAGAAAGAATGGTTGTGTTGCCATGGCAACAGATAGGGAGGGATTTCAGAAGAACTCTATGCAAGATGCTCCCACTCAATTTCTCCTTGAATTCAATAACATATTGGACTGAAGTCTCAGAAAGATCATAAAACAGGTCCATAAAAGGACAATTAAGACATAATTTAAAATAGAATAAGGAGGTCTATGTTACCAATTTATTGTTCTGGTTAATACTTATTTACATGTATGTTGACTTGACTTTATTTATGTACTTATTATGTGTTTATTTCCATAATTCTGCTTAGTTTTTTTTAACTCTAGGCTGACAATGTACTAAAAAAATATCTACCAAATACTTGTACATATTGCTCAACTGACTGCTTTAAAATTGCCAATTAGAAATAGAAGCAGGAGACTGATGAAAGATTTTTCTGCCTCTTTGAAATACTCAGTGAGGCAATGAAAAATATTTCTGCATAAAATTCTAAAATGGCTTCTGGCATGAATTTATACTCAAGTTTGATGCTGAAAGAGAAAAAGAAAGGAGTAAGTTTTGTTGACTTAGTTTCTGTGTAAAATTCAGTGTTACTGGCACCAGCAGCTCACCAAGAAAGATATCATCCCAGCAATTCTCTATAAATAATTTATAAAGCCATACTTAACAGTATGGATTTTAAAAATGCTCCTTGCAAAAAAGTTGAATTGCATCATTAAACAAAATCATTGAGTGCAGTCAGGGTGCTTTTTAATCAGAGAGATTTCAGGGCGTGCAGAATAAAGCAGTTAATCTGCAAAACTCTCTTAAATCATTGCATTAGAAAGGTCATGAGCACATAAGTATGATTTAAACATGCTTTTTTAACACCTAGAAGAATTACTATTCTACACTAGCCTATGCATTACATCCCTTAAAGGAAATTATTTTCTGGATAGACTGATGTCAAATAGAGCCATTAAAGAGAGGTCCAATCTGGTTTAACAACCAAAATTAAAGAGCACCATCAACAAAACCCTTTCATCTAAAATAAGAGATGCTACTGTACAAGATTTGATTTAGTTTAACAGCAACCAGTCCTCACAATAACTAATGAAACTTGTGTTTCACAAGAAAAAAAAAATCCAGCACTAGTTTTCAGGAAGGGACAATGAGTTCAAAAGGCAAATTGACACTAAGGTCAATCCAAAAAATAGCTGCCCTCAAATTTTCTCTAGACAGAATACATTAGAAGCGCACCCACAAAAGGCTGATATTATTTTAATTAATGGAGAACACTTGTGGGCCATTTACTGTTGCTAAGAATTAGGCAAGCTAATTGATCCAGCACAGGTGCATGTAATTGAGAGATATGCCTAAGATTCACAGTTAATTTACTCTGGGACTTTTGCAGATACAGTAAAAATTTAGTTCACAGAAGTCTCTAAAAGGAAATATGTAAAAGACAATCACACTAACTGAAAGAGGAAAAAGAAGAGTTTGACTAGGAAGAAATGATGTTGCAAGTGCAGTTATACAACACAAGCAAGATAGAAAGAATCTTTCTTATTTATTTTACTAATTCACACTTAGTCTAATTTTGGAATACTCAACTATTAAAATTGTACAGTGGAAACTTGAGGATTAAGCTAAATACTTTCATAATATAAAGAACACTGAGATGGGGATACATAATTTATTATTAGCAATTTTAAAATACAGTTCCAATTTAAACTGCTTGGCAATTAGGGATACTTTTTTAGGAAATAAAGAAATGTATTTTTCCCAGTTATTTTTTCTCTGGTAACTTTCTTCTTTGGTTATGAGTTTCATGATTTTACCTTTTACAATAAATAGAAAAGAGTTTCAAAATTAGTGATTTGATTTCAGATTTCTAAATAAATACCCATACCTTTAAAATCACCAATTCTGTACCCTTTGATATTACTGTTGGGTGTTTTCATTGAATTCCTTAAGAAATTGTGCTCTTACACAATACCTAAAAAACCAAATACTGTATGTTGCAGAAATCAACTTTTATGTATTTTGACAGCTGTTAGTTTTCCGAAGACCATCTGTAGGCTTCTGAGTGGTAAAACAGGAATTTTAAACATGCAGAAACTTCACAATATTCAGTTGCTTAATGTAGGCCAAATACAGTGCCCAGGAGAGGTGTACAGGCCCAGATTCCGAGTGTTAGTTAAGCCTGTAACTTCAGTTAGGATCATTGCAAGAGGGGGACCTAAATCCCTCAAGGCTATAAAGTATCAAATATTCTGAAAGTTGTCTTTCATGTGAGACCATCAATGCAAGTAACCAAATCCAGCAGTGAAAACCATTCAGCTGCTATCTACCTCTTTACATGAAAAAATAACTGAGAACATACTTAAATGCAAAGATCCCAGAACTCAACGCTCATATGCAAAGAGGGATTCCAGAACCAGGCTAATGGAAAAGAAAAAAACCACAAGACTGAAACATGACTTTTAAACACATTGATGTCTAACACTTCAAGAAGTAAGGGACATCCCTTTCCATGTGGTCTGAAGATCTTTTTTGTCTACTGGGAAATAATTATATAAACTACATTTTTAAATATAAATTTATATTTATAAAAATTATATTTATATAATTATATAAACTACTATTTTAAACTATGTTTAAAAAGCCCTGGAAAGTAGGATCCAAGTTCTAAGATTTACCAGTTCTTACTGAATGGCACCCTGTTAAAATAAAATGATCAGAAAAAAAAAGACAGTTCTTTACAGCAAGGTAAAACAAATGTAGAAATAAAGGCATGTAACACCCTCAAACATAATCTGTTGTATACATATGAGAAGACCTGTGGTCACCTAAATCTGTGGGCTGTTTAACTTTATCACAGGAAGGGTGAGAAGCGTGATTACTTTTCTCTCTCTTTCTTAAAACTACAAAAGGCAGTCCACTCACAGCTGCTAGCTGTCATGTTTTCAAAGAAAACTTCCTCATTTTCTATTAATTTTCCTGGAATTTCATTTACTATCTTTATGAGAAAGTTTTGGGCAACATGCACCACTTAACACTACTCTTGGAGAATTCTGAAAGTAGCTTTAAGATTGTCCCAAACTTTTCTCCAACTTTCCTCTGTTACTTAGCTGAGAGTAACTTGAAGTAGCCCCCTGCTTAGCAGTCAAGATTTTTTTTAGATCCTGTTCTGTGAGAATGTCTTCTTAATTGAATAAGAATGCAAGACACTTAACTAAGATCATATGGAATCAGTGCTAAATTTTTGTGGTGCATCCTTCATTGCTGCAGTAAACTTAGCTTTTCTCAATACCCACAATTTTTTGTGCTATTTGTCCATGTTCTAACTCTGTACTGGGGTATACTGCAGTATATATCCTATCACTTATTTCTTTACATACATAATACCCTGCTTTCATCAGAAATTTGAGAATACAAAGTGAAAAGGAACCAGTAAAAGGCCCTTTATATGTATGATAATTTATCTAGGCACAAACAGAAAAACTTAGATGAATATCCAAGGTTTACATCTTTTATTGTGCTGTTAAACATGTTGTTGATAGTGTTTCAAAACCTAGGTATAAACCACTGTCTCAGTGTGATGCTAATTTAATGTCTGAGGCCTTTTTATTCACTTTACCAAATAATCAGAACCATTTGCATATTACTAGATTTTATGCTATTAGCGTGCCTTTAAGATCGAGATTTTTTTAGTATTTCTGAGAGGGTAAACTTTTCTCTGCTGTTTCATCTGGCAGCATTTCTCTGGTACAATCTCTACATGATACCATCTGATGCTGGGAGAAACAAGGTATTGATGAAAATTTCAAGAAAATCCTTATGGCAATTGCAATACCCCATAGCCCTTGAAGACATGTGCAGCTCATAGTACATAAAAATAACAAACAGAATTTATTCTCTGAAGTATTTCTCCTTGCAGTTTCTTCAAAATAAGAGATACCTTGTGGGTCAAATCTTAATGTGGAAGGTAAGTCTCCAAGGGCTACTAAGACATATAAGCCAAACATTTTTAGAAGCACTTTTTCTTTATTGAGCTGCTCTATTCTTGACATATTGAAAGTGCCTTTCTAACTGTTAATGATAATTCAGAATTATATAGGGCATTAGCTCTGCTTTTGCTATGATTGAGAACTCCTTTCTGTTTAAAGGTCAACCATTCCGAAATTTGCATGTTTACTCAGAATCTTCTAAAACTTTCATCACTTGATTTAGCTGCAGGAAAGTGATGGCAATCAGATTTGGAGTCACTGAGGTAAAAGTCCTTATGTTATGGTGTCTGAATAAATTGCTTTCAGTCTTTGTATTCTATCAGTGATCTTCTAATGCACACATTGAGCTCAAAGAAGATCCTATGGTAGCTGATCTCAATTACTCAGAGTTTATCTCTAATAAACATGCTCCTTAGCATCTCTAAAGCAAAAGTAATATTTCAGTAATTTCTGTACTAATAGTGAGACTTTCCAGATTGGTACATGTCAAACAATCATACTCAAGATTGATGGCTATGTGTTTGAGAAGACATCCTTCAAAGAATTTCTGGAAATTCATAGTTCCCTGTGTTTTAGGCAGTGAAACGGATGTGCCTTTTTGAAAAGAAGGCTAATCACATGCTGGGCTGTGTTAGGCAAAATACTACCTGCAGGCTGAGGAAGGTGATCCTTCCCCTTTACTTTGGTAGCACTGATGAAACCACATGTGGAGTGCTGAGTTCAGTTCTGGGCTCCCCAGTGTAAGAGGGACATGGACACACTGCAGAGAGTCCAACAAAGGCCACAAAGATGACTAAGGGGGCTGATGCATATGTTCTGTGTGGAGAGACTGAGAGAGTTGAGAATGTTTAGCCTGGAGAAGAGAAGGTTTGGGGCAGGGTGGAGGAGGATCTTCTCAATGTCTATAAACACCTTCAGGGAAGGTGCAAAGAGGATGTGGCCAGGCACTCTTCAGTGATGTCCAGTGACAGCAGCAGAGGCAATGGGCAAACACTGAAACACTGGAGGGTCTCTCTTCAGGAAACTTCAGGAGACATTTTTTCACTGTGAGGGTGACTGAGCACTGTCATAGGTTGCCCAGGGAGGTTGTGGAGACTCCTTCATTGGAAATATCCAAAAGTTGTCTGGATGTGGTCCTGGGCAAACTGCTTTAGGTATTCCTGGCCAAGCAGGGAATTGGACCAGATGACTTCCATAGGTCCCTTTCACCCTCAAACACACTTTGATTCTGTGATTTACCAGGGTTTATAGAAGTTGATGTGCTTCATGATATCTTGGATACCTATGAGGTAGGAATATGAGTCAAATTACTTAGGCATTTGAAACAGGTTATCCCAAAGAAATAACACATTTAAAATCACCATATTTGAAATTAATATTCCAATTTTTTTCTATTTCTACTAAAAATTTATCAACAGTTCCAACCAAAAGTTCTTCAAGATTACCTAGCAACAAAAATTAGTTAATCCATCAGAAGATTAATATTTATCAATGGGTGGAGCTTCTGAAATTTTCCAAGTGGTTTCACCTTTGAAGCTTTTATCAAAAGTGAGTATTACATACCAATGGAAATGTAGCAAAAGTAAAAAAAAATACATATATATAATTTCAAAGGAAAGATTTCAAAGAAAATTTCCTTTTTTATATATCCCCACCCCTTTTTTATATATTCCCATTTTCCTCACATCTGATAAAAGCATTTAGAAGTAGACGACAACAATTGTACTATTTATCAATAGGATCTAAGTTACCTCTCCAAAAGTGCTGAGTCAGCACAAGGATTGTCACAGATCACACTGAGATTTAGAATGTGTTAGAGAAATATTTGGAATTACTTCCAACAGTGTCAGAATTATTATAATGTGTAAAAAAAAAATCAATCCAGTGCTATCATTGCTTTCATATTGTTTAAGATACTTTGTACAGATTCAGAGACATAATTTTTGCTGTCCTGGTCAAGAATGGTATGTGATGAATCGCTATCAAAATATTTTACACTGCTTATAAATACAGGTGACAACTATCTACAGCAAAATAGAAACGGATCCCTTTTGCTAGTAGACATACAGATTTCAAACTGTTAAGACATATTACTGGGTTGTAAAATAAGTAAGAGTGTCTCAGTAACACGTATATTCAAAGCAAGCTACAAGCTTTCATCTTTTAAGATTTTGCTACACATTCACTGTAACCCCTATTTTGTACTGCAAAGTGCTTCCCATGCAGATAAATATTCTGCTGTTTCTTTTGGAGGTAGGATTTCAACTGAATTTCACTATGAGATATTTTTGTCCCGTTATCTAGCTTTTTTCTGCACTATTATAAATTAGGTATGATATATTATTGTGCGATTTTACAACACTAACAATGAGGCTAGCACATAATACTTTAAATATGATCCCTACCCAGGATTTCTAAATACTAAATAGACATAGAAGATGACAAATGATGATGGAAGTTTTAGTAAGTTTTAAATTAAAAAATTTACAGTAAATAGTAATGCAAGGCATAATTTAGCTACCTTGCACGGGATTCATCTCACTTATCTTTAAACATGGTAACTGAGGTGTCTAACTAAGCTGCTTACTGAGGACACCTTTCTTGAAAGTGATTAATCTGGCCTATCATGGATATCTAATTAAGTATAAGAAGAAACATCCTCTGGGTATGTCTACATCTTTCTCCAAGGGGAGTCTTGGTTATTTAGCTTACATGCAAACATTTATCTTTGAGATGCTTAGGGAAGGGATAATATGTTCCATCTGACTGCATGCTGCATATATGGTATGTGAACTTGTAAGTCAATTTTTTCCCCCAACAATATTTTTTAAGACTAAATGACCTTTTCCTTACTACTTGTTCTTCAAAACTATTTTATTTCTTTTTGTCTCCTTACTTCATCTTGAGTAAATTTTCATGATAATCCCAAAATATTTCATCACTTGGTATTTATGTCAAGAAAACATTTCCAGAGGCATATTCTGTTCAGGTGTTATTCACTTTGCAAGTAAAAGCAATACCAGCAGCTTTTCAGTTATTTGTGTGTGTGATTTTCCTTACCTTTATTTCAACTTCTATGTCATTTCAGTACCCAAACCTCAGAAACAGTAGGTGGACTATTCTTATAATAGTTTCAAAGGTGCTCATACAGATTATGATGTGCATTTCCTATGGGTGCAGCCTAAGCTTGGGTGGTTTATTTGTGCCCTCCTATTGCATTGCAAGCTCAATATCTAATTTACTGTCTACTATCCTTAGATCTTTTTTAGCATTACAAATTTTCAAGGCTATCCCTCCCTTTGAATTTGAGAGTATTTTCTCCAAGATGTATTCTTATATCTTCCATTCTGAACCATCTTTCATTACTGCTCAGATGTTTCTAATTTCCTTGCATGTTTCATCTCTATTATCTTGTTTCTTTCATTCTTGCAATCCCTAATATGTGACCACAGACTTTTGAAATCAGTAGGCAAATTTAAGCAGAAACATAAAAATGTCTTTGATTACATCTTGCTGTTGTCATGAACGTAATGTACCATATTGTAAGCCCATGGTACAATGATATCCATGTCCACAGACTAAGTTGCTGTTTTTTACCTTACATAGGCTCAGGTGTACAGATTCCATTTACTTTGGGGAATATTTACTATGATTAATTTAGCTACATGATTTAGATGCAAGAACACCTACAGTCTAGTACCTTTACCCTGATGAATGTGAGAGTGGCTCAATTTCCTTTTTTTTTTAAATAAGCATACTTGGAAAAAGAACACATAAAGGTCTCCAGAGGTACAGACTAAATTCTGAAAAGATTTGCTTTTTTGTCATTAATCTTCTTGAAGTTTTCAGTAAATGGCATAACTTTGATCCTACAAAGGACTTTGACAAGAGCTGCAATTTTGTTTTTGTGAAAAAATTACTCAGACTCATGAGGTAGCATCTTTTTAATGGAACTGTGACACAAAACTGGATGATTTCAAAGATTATAATTTTTTAGGAGACTTCTCATATACCATCTCCTAATAATAATACATTTTATGACAGAGGGACTAAACCTTTCCCTACAAGCAAAATAGTTAGGATTGTTTTATGATGAGTTATAATCAAAGCATATACTGTCTTTCTATTAATTTAAAAAACATTAATAAGAATATGAAAGAAAAGAACTGTCCTTAACAAGTATCGAGTTTACTCATTTGCCAGGGTAAAAGTATAATAACATTCCTTTTGCTTCATATCTAGTTCTTATGTGTTCCTTGATCCTCAGGTCACATAATAGTTAAGGGCTCCAGGTAAATGTTAGCATTTGAGCAGGTTTCAAGGTCAATAAAGTCCTACTGAGATTGAGAAAATGAAGAATATGTTTTTAAGGCAATGGAAATATACATCTACTATATATCCTGGAGAGCACAGTGCTTAAATGACTTCTCTAGTTTAAAAAGTGGCAGAATCACATCAGGATAAAAGTAATTACTTTGGAAACCAAACCTCCAAATATTTAAGGTTTGCCATGTAGAGTATGTGGAAGCATGCACAGTTCGCCTTTCTAATGTGTGCAAAATACTGTGCAGAGATAATATCCAGAGAAATAATACAAATCTGCTTCTCCAAGATGCTTGAAAATAGCTGTCTTTAGTATGTATTATATTTAAGAAGGAAAAACTGAGAAGAAATGTACTGTCACTTCAGAAGAGTGTGAAAAGGCACAGATATAAACTCTGAAATCAAACAGAAACAGAAAAAGAGCTCTCTTTATCTTAATAATTTCTGGCTGCATAACATAGAACTAGGATTTGAACCAGCATTGAGAATATTTACAGTTTGGAATGTTTCCCATCAATCTCCTCATGTAGATGAGAACAAAAAATGATGCTGAATAGCTGAACTTTAAACAAGTAAGATGTACTTCATTCCATTTAATTCATTTCAGCTGATCTGGGCTCTGTCCAGCCCAAGTGACAATGATAGACCCCTCACTATATATTCTGTTTTTAAAAAGGATTAGAAAAAGTCAGTGCATCCATGAGAGTCTTCTCCAAGGAAAAACAAATGTCAGAATGTAAATGTATGATTGTTTTATTTTAAGAAAACAAGGATAAGTAGAATAATTAAAATGTTTAAGTACATGAAGTCCATTAAGTACATAATTTCTGAGTTCTTAATTTCTCTACTATATTTAATGTCAAAGGAGAAAAGGGGCTTATGGTTCATAAGCTGTTTCAGCTGTTTGAAAAACCTAATTTTTTCTCTTGCTTCTGTGTTTTCTGGCTCAGCATTTGCATCTGCCACTGACACTTCAGCATCAGTGAAATATAACTCCTTCTGCCCTTGCAGATGGCCTAGCATACGTTTGAATTTTCTTACTCTGACCATCAATGGCAATATCCAAATAAGTTAGATTTGGTGTAGACTTGCCATAAAAAACCCAGAAAGAGTCATGAATATCATGAGCACACTGACATTAAAATAGTGAGCAGGCATCCCTTAGTATAACTACCAAGCAGAAGGAGTGGCAATGTGTAATCCTATGGGATAGGCATTGAGAAATATCCCTTGGAGGTTTCACATTTAGTCATGGAAGGCATTACCCATATCATGTTTAACAGAGCACTGATCCAGCACACATCTGTATCAGCAAGTGGGTGGCAACAGCTACCACTAAACTACTGCAATTCCATATATGCATAGATGAAGAAACCAGTTAGCATTCATAATGCCTAGTGACAGAAGCTTCCCCTACAAGATGTTTTATATGCTTATGTGGTCAAAGTACATGGAGAGAGCCATCCACAGTGTAGATTTTATCAATTAAGCAGAAATGTTTTATAGGTTTACAAAAATAATCTGAAAAAGCAAAAGGAAAGAGAAGAAAGGAATAGAAGCAAAGAATAAAGAGTCAAGTACCCTTGTGTATTGGAAAGATAAAACAACGGCATTGAAATCAAAGAATCAATTCTGCTATTTTAAAGCACATTGATTCAGTCAGGGAAGTTATGGCAAATATCCAAGCAGACAAGAAAAGCAACTGAAGTGCTGTTGTTCTCTTCTGCCTGGAGCCTAGAGGGAAATAATTATTTGCTGAGGGAATTCTAAGGCTTTGGCAATACAGCAGCATCAATAAAGGCTGAGTGGTCTGAAGTAAGAAATTAAGACCACAACCTTGCAGCTAATTCAGAGCATTTTCATCAATTATCAACCTATAATTAGCCTGTGCAATAGCGATGATTAAAACTGTGCAGCACTAACTCTTAAACCATGAGCTGGTCCATTTGCAACATATTTTCCTTGCATAACAGCCATTGTAGAGGATTTCCATGATACCTTAAATTTAAACCATTTGTTTTTGCTGGTTACTCAAATATTTACAGCGTGATCTACCAGCTTCTTCCCTTTGGATACAGTCATGAAGTTTTCACTGCTTTATATGCTATTTGAATATACAAGAACAGGAAAGTGAGTGCATGTATTAACAGCTGTTAGAGGCATATGGCGCTTTAAAGTTGGTGCAAATATTTACACACATGTGGATGAATGTAGGCAGATCTTAGGCTGACAGCAGTCATTGCTATAATCTGCAGTTTTTGTTGTGCAGTGCTTATGGAAAAAGAAAAACAGGCAGCTATAGTAAACTCAAGAGAACAGCAGGAAATAAAAGTAGTGTCTTGGCTTTTCTTTTTAAAAATATGTCCAGTTCTCAGAAGTGCAATATACCAATAACTCTGCTATGTTGATATCTTAAAAAATGCATTCAAGAATGCAGGTTAGAAAGATCCAAGATATCAGAAAAATCTTAATGCAAAACAAAGCTGAAGCTGAAACAGTGCTTATGAATACATAGAACAAATAGATTATATCAGTAAAACAATTTTAAAGCAAGCCTATAGTGACTGTGTTGTATATTATTGATAGCAACAATCATATTTACATTGAAATTCTTACTAATGTCTATTTCAATCACTTTTTTCATGTTGATACCATTTAAAGAGAAATGGAATTATTTGTTCATCTTCCTTTTGATGTACCACTGGGATAGTGAGTCATGCATGAAGTTTAATAAGCCTCGCTAATTTTCTGACAATTCAAGCGGCTATTGATTTTACCCATTGTACATATTTGGCTCATATTTGAAATAGGCTCATTTGTGAAACTGAAAAGCGTGTCATTCATTAAAATGGAATGCTAAGCTTTACTCTAAACAAAACAAACTTGTCCTAAATTAACAACTACTTCAGGAGCCAAGTGAGACTGGTCTTCAGATTATGTTTTAGATTATATTTTGCTCAGCAAAGGTTTACTTATAAGTGTTATCTATTGTTCATTTCTCTAAAATAAAATATCTCTATTAAAAAACATAGTATTTTTAATGGTCAGAAATATAATAATATAAGCTCAGATAGTTTATTTGGCCTTTTACATCATCCATGACACCAACTGTGATATACTTAGATGTGTTTATCATTTGCTGGATGTATTCCTATATCCCAGTGCAGATCTGATTTACTGTATTGCTGTTACAACAAGACAGTGTTTCAGTCCTAGCTGGGATTGCCAATATAGGGCCAATAGGTGGAAATGATACAACAAAAGAGGAATCTTAATCATAAACGTAAGAGCTATGTTGGTCTTTTTAACACAGAGAACAGACTAGAACCTATATTCTAATATTAGCCTTTCTGTTAACTGAACCAAAGAAAGCCAAGTCCTCAAGATACCAGTTCTAAGATGGGAAATTAAAAACAGGAGGAGACCTATTTTCCACTGACACTTTAAAAGTCAGCTTCATCAAGCAAAAGTTTTCACATTATTCTTTTCTTTGAAAAAAAAGATTTCTTTTAATAGAAAAAAATTACAATAAGTCATTTTGTAAGATGATTTGACTATACATCACAAATATATGCATGCAAATTGATATTTTCAAAGTAAGGCTACAGTGAAAACTTTCTTGAGTGCTCATTCTAAATTACTTTTATTGGGTTTAAATTGAATCTGAATATGTTAGCTTATGTCTACTGTTTTGTTATTACTTTTATTTTTTCTTTGAAAATTTTTAGCCAGGTGGATATTTACAATATATCCAGTATCTCATTGAAAGAGAAAGTGAGCCTAATTTTGCCTTCTTTTAATCGTTTAAGATTTTACTGGATTTTAGAAATTGGTGAAAATGTCATCATGTGGGACTTTTGTTGTTGTTGGTTTATTTGCTTTTAAACTTCCTCTTATGGAAGCTTTTCCCAGCTGTGCTACTTTTAAATATTATATCAAGGAAAAAAGTTTTTCTTCAGTCACATTACTTTTCATTTGCATGCAAAGACTAGTACACCTGAGACTGGTTCTAAACATTTTTCCACAAAAAGAGTCAACACTTTTCCACTTATCTGAGATAATGTTTTCTCATCTGAATCCAGAAATTCTGAATAGAATTTAAATTCAAAATCTCTTCATGGGTTCTCTCTTTTTATCTACTTATGGTCTATACAGATAAAGGCAGTAAAAAAGTCCTAAATTTCTTTTGTGATGAAAAGATTGTGAAAAGAGAAAAATAGCTAGGTTTTTTTTCAGGTTTGGGTGATTTTTTTATTTTGTTTGGTTTGGGTTTTTGTTTGTTTGGTTTGTTTTGTTTGTTTGTATTTAATGGCAGTAACATTTGTTCTCAAATGCACCTTCCGCTACAAAACCATTCTCACAAGGGCCTAGATAGAGCTGATCAACAATTGGAAATATCAAAGAATTAGGATTACAGTTTTCTCTTTAAAAAATTCTACCTCACTACTATTTTCTTCATCTACTACCATAATTACTGGGAAGAAAACACTTTATTTCTTTGTTACTCTTTGCTTCTATAGCATACCTGTGTATTTGGTCCTCCTTCCCCATATGTTTTCATTTTCTGGTATTTTTATATTTTGAAGGTAGAGAAAGACAGAGTCCTTGAGACAATTAGAAGTCTTGCTTCTTTAAGATATGTTGTTATACTGCATCTCTTCTATGCAGAGGTTCCTGGGTTTCTTGTTTTAAGTGCCCTCTAAATAGAACTGCTTTCATGTAAAGCTTCCTTTTGCAAGATATATTTGACCATATGAAGGACAGAAACATTTTTGCTTCCTTCTTTTTCTCCAGAATAACAAAACTAGTTCAGATGAATAGATCAATTACAAGGTCCTTTCACACCAGAGAGTATAGATCTTTTTTCAGCTGAGAATAAATGGCATGATATCACCAATTCCTGATGTCGTAGAAACAATTATAGAATGTTCATACAGAATATGAACTCCTGCAAACCATCTTATTATAAAGGTTTTCATTTTTACTGCAAAAGGATGAAAAATAAGGACATCTGGAGACATATCATCATCTACTGAATATAGCTGGTGATGTTTATTGCAGTAAGAGCAGAACTAGGCCTTTAATATTCACTACCAAAGTGTTTACATAACGATCACCTCTATGAAATGGTTTACTTCATGTCAGAGATCTGCAGTTACCTTTTTATTACTTATTTGTGAATCTTTTATAGTCAGATCATAGTTTCATAAACCCATGCATAATATAATATTCTATTTTCAAATGAGTGTTTCAAGAAACCAAGTTCACAATTTTTTTTCTGGTTTCTAAGTAGCACAGAAACGGCACATTAAATACATTCTAAATGAGAAAAACTTTTGAAGGAATACTATATTTTGTGTAGTCTATCTGTCCCCTGAGTACAATTAAGATATTTGGTCTAAGATAAATAATCTCTATCATATTTTCTAGCCTGCTTAAATTCCAAAGAACAAAATCTCCATACTCTCTTGACTACCTTTGAAATATCAAGAACTCATAGTGAAAATGACTGTGTCCTTCAAATAAAAACTAAAGTGTCTGGCATCTGCTCTGTGAAGCAGGTACATTAACACATAACAGGCTAAATAGTCCTCCCAATAATGGGCCCTTGCTTCTCCAAGCATTCTTTCACAGGTGTAAGTGAGCTTCTTCTGTTTCCTAAATGCTTATACTTATTCTTTACTTTTGACAACACCCCATCTGTGCTCATGAAATTGCAGGGACACAAAGGGAGCTGCCATGCATATTACTGCTGAACTGGTTTAAGGCAAAATATTTGTAATTGTACTTATTAGGAGGCTGCTGTGGAACAGCACTATTTCTTTGGGTTGCAGAAAGAGAGATATTGACTTAAATGAAAATTTATTCCTATGAAAAGGCATATAGCACCTTTTAAAAGTGTGTTTTAAGACAAAAGATTTTTTTAGTCTAGCAAACAACTCAATAAGCAACAGGATAGCATTTATTTTACGAAGCCTCAAATAATGGTGCTTTTATTTTGTAGCTTTCCTTGTCTGTGCTTCAAGTTTCATCCAAAGAAAAAGAAATAAATAAAATGTTTTAAATTATTTTATCGATTATATATACATATATATAATTATATTGGAATTCTGCAGAAAAGATGGGTGAGAAAAACTTAGTTAACATTTTGAAACTATTTGAGAGTACTAAAGATGTATTTCTTCTCTCTTTGGGTGTCACTAAGCTTCAATATAAAGAGAATAGTTGTTATCTGAATTGCTAACAATCAAGCAGACTTGTTCAGGATATTTTATGATTATTTTCAGACATTACCACACTCACATTCTCTTGCTTAGATTGGTTTTTCTGGTTTTCACCTCTACCTATGAATTTATGTACCTACTTTTGCATATTCTACTGTGACTAATAAAATACTTAAAAAAAATATAACTTGACTAGTTCTGAAAGTACCAACTTGCAAATGAGCCAGTGGAAAACTCTCTTATCTTTCCCTGTGTCCCTCCTGTGAGATTTTCAGGTGTCTTTCATGCTTCTTTTGAAGAAAATTTGACGGTAAGCAAGATAAGAGATCCATGGCCATATTCCAAAATTTTACTCTCTTTAATGAAGATAGCAAATTAAGAAAACTTGTGTGATGTTTTAAATTGGCAAAGCCTTGAATGTTGAAAGAACTGTGGCAAAAGTGAGAGAAAATGTCTTCCTATGAATTGTACACAAACCAGTTTACAAATGTTCTGTCTTCTCCAGTCACACTGCTTTTCCAACATCTGTGGTCTCATCAGAAGGCTCAGTAAGTAATCCTTCTTGCTGAATCATGTGATAGGTGACAAGGACTGGAGAAAAATTTCAGAGTAATAGCATGGCTTCTGTAATTTTATGTGTTCTTTGTGAGTCTGTAAACTTTTGAAGAGGAAAAAAGAGGAAACAGCCTATTGTACTACCTTCTCAATTACATTTTAATGAATTAAATTAGACATAAGTGAAATAGTACAGTATTATCCCATCTTCCATTTGCCACCATAATCACACCACTGCATAAAGACATAGACATCCAATATATTTTCCAAATAATTCCAAGAGACAAGTTTTTTAAAATAAGACTCCTGATGCAAGGCAATTGCTTATTTCTTGTGCTCTTCGATGCTCACAATTGACCTAAACCAGTGTATAAGGTTTATGTTTCAGTGGTATCTACTGGAGGTTATCCCATTCATCTTCAATCTGTGACTGTGAATACCCCTCTTATTATGACCATTTCCTTGATATTTTTACCATTATATGTATTAGAAACACAAGTGCTATGGAATCCAGTAGAAGTCTTAGAGCTAAGGTTTAATATAGCAACTGAAAAATTCAGAAGCAAAAAATACGTATGCTAAAGGCAACTATCCTGTTGCCTCTTTCTGTTCTATGCTCGTTGGTCATAGCATGACCTTTAAAGGTCCCTTCCAATACAAATCATTCTACTATGCTATGATTTTAGATGCCAACCTTAGGATAAATCCTGCCCTTCAAAACCTTATTGTTCCCATGCAAAACACTAGTAACTGAAGAGGTATGCATTAGATCACATGAGTTCTGTCTGTGTTGTATAAAGTTATTAGGTGCCTCCTAATGACTTGAATGCTTCATTAGAGCTTGCAGAGTTTGCCTCAATGTGCCAAAAAAGGCCTTATAGTACATACATGTATGTACAATAGTTAAATAGTTGTGATTGGTTTATTGTTTTGTTGTTTGTTATTTTTTTAATTTAAAAATTCAGCATGTTCAGTGTTATCTAATTAATTTCAGAAGAGATACAATTATATTAAAGCAAATCTTCTTTGAATTTTTCTTTTTTTTAAAAAAAAAATTTTCTTGAAATATACATTTAACCTTTCCCCACACAACAAATTCAAACACTCACTAACCCTTAATTGGGTGCTTTAGAACACTAATGAAGATAAGAAGAAATATATCACTTATGATATATAATTAAGATTTTATTTCACTGGGGAGTGGCACAGGCAAAAAAATCATCAGTCTAGTAAAAAAAGAGAAAAATAATTTGGCTAATGCTTTAGAAACAATTACAAATTCACATATATAGAAGGCCTGAAAAATTTCACCAAAGTGGTGAATGTGGTGAAAAAATAATGAAGCCACAGCTTCCAAACCATTATAAAGCATCACTTGTTAAAATTTGTTCAAATATGAATTTTGAGTTTATCTTTCCTTTCACTTTTCAATACCTATTGTGGAACGCAAGTGATCCAGGCAAGTCATCAATGTACTACATTACATCAACGTACTAACTGACAATATTTGTAGTTTCAGTACAGCATCTTTGTGTTCAAAAGGTGGGTAGAAAGACTGCCATAAGGCATAAAACTATTAATATGATCCTATTTTCATAAGCTTATCTTCAGACGTAAGCAATCATTATTATATAATTTCCTTGAATAATTCTTTAAGAAAGACTCAGTAATAATATGATTGTTATATCCAGAAGCTTACTATGAAACAAAGTGGTGTATATTTGTTCCTGAATTTCTCACACCATATGATGAATAGCAGCAATTATGGGAAAGAACAATATTAGTTTTACAGTTATTGCTACTATCCTGAAGTAAAAAGAATAAAATTTCATGTTTCACTAGATAGTCCAATCACCACCAAAATACGTGACAGAGGAACATTTTATAATCTCTGTATTTCACACTGACTGCACAACTAGAAATTGGCAGTACCAAGTCATTTATATCTTCTTATTACCAGCTTGTAGAAGGCTTTGAGAATATGGGGCTAGTGATGGATATTTCTATAGCAGAGGTTGTTTTATTCTATTTTACCATAGCATGTATGCTTCAGATTAGTTCCACTGCAGTTCATTAGAGTAGCAGAAAGAGAATAGCACTAGGAGAAAATGACACACAACTTGCTTACTTTTGTATTGTGGAAGGAACCACATTTATACACAAATAGAGAATATTTAGACAGAATCAGAGTGCCTTCATTTATAACTTTAGATTTATTGTGTTGTGTAATTAATTGAAACTGATACAAAATTTGCTTAAATATGGAACAATTATTTAAGTGGAGTATTTTTGTTGCAAATTAGATTTCTACTAACTATATTGCACAGATATTTTCTCAGAGGGTACAATGTACCTAAATACAGAAAGTCCTACTAAATTAGTGGATTAAATGAATACTAAAATACTGTGGAAATACTTTTGATATTTCTTTCAACAGAGTGAACTACACTCAAAGGATACAGTTTTAACTGAATGTAATTTGTATACTTTGTTGTTTTTCAGGGTAGTTGAACTGTAATAATGACATTCATTGATACTTAACTTCTAGATTCAAAATTCAAAATAGCCCAGATACTTACAGAGCTGTTCTTGTGTGCAAAGGTTTCTAGGATACAAATTCAGTCTAAATCATAGTCTGTAGCACCTCTATCAGCATAGAGACAGCCAATAAGATACTATAGGATAAAACCTTTGGGAAAAAAAGGAATTTGATTGGTTGGTATTGCCACATATTCGTCAGCTCTGAAAATGAACAAAGATTTTGTGGAATATGCATCCTTGAAGTGAACAAGGCCAACAGTTTTCCAAGATGCATTAGTAGAGTATTTTCAGAAGGTCAAGGGAAATGATCCTTCCCCTCTACTCTTACCTGGTGAGACACACCTGGAGTACTGTGTCTAATCCTGGACTCCCCAGTATAATGGAAACACAGACATCCTGGAGCAAGGCTAATGGAGGGCCATGACAATGAATAAGGGTTTGGAGTAATTCTCCTATGAAAGAAGGCTAAGAGAGCTGGGACTGTTCGGCATGGAGTATAGAGGGCTCAGGAGTAAATAATCAATCTATATAAATACCTGATGGGATGTAACAAAGAAGACGCACCTGATGCTCCACAGTAGTGCCCACAGAGAGGAAAAGTGGCAATGGGCCCAATTTGAAGTACAGGAAATTCCACCTAATCGCAACAAACCCCCCCTTTTTTTTTAATATGAAAGTAATCAAACAGGAGTCCCAGTTCTTGGAGATACTCAAAACCTGACTAGACATTGTGCTGGGTGACCTGTTCTAACTGACCCTGCTCTGAGGAGGGCAGTTGGACTAGATGATTTCCAGAGATCCCTTCCAACAACAACTACTAGGTGTGATACTATGATTGTTGCATTGACTTTCGCAGTGACAATATAGGGGAGCTAAAACCAAAATGGCATATGGCCCTGTCGGCAGCATCTATTCATAGTATTTCTGCTTGATCTTTACACATTTCAAATTGTCAACTTTTCTACTGAAATTTTCAACTTGCAGTCATGGTGTGATCACGTTAGAGAGAAACGACAATCCTACTCTGCTGACAGTCGAAGGGAGAGAGGTGCCAAACAAAGGTTTCTGTCCTCAGAAATTTATTAAATTAACAACTAAACGTCTACCAAATTATTTTCATGAAATGGAAAGCAATAATTAAAAAAATATATTTTAAATACATTCTTTTTCATAATGTTAAGCATTCACAGTTAGAATTCTAAGTTTTAAGAGGTTCTTCCAAGTCCCTAATTCTGTTTTTATATATTTCAATAAATTAAAGCACTTGAAACATATACTCAATACTGCTTAAGACAAGTTAGGCTAATGCCACGAGAATGTTATAGTTAGAAAGGTCTATAGCTCCTCTCAGATTATTCAGCATCCATCTAATTTTAGCACATTGTAACTGAACAATGTAAATCCAGCATGCACTGCTTACTTCTTTCATGTTGGTTAGCATTTATTTACACATAGCCTGAACTACAAATTTGGTACTAAGATGGAAAGGATATTTTCTTTTTTTTTTTTTTTGAAGATATTTCTGTAACCAAAATTTATGTATTTGAGATAAAAATGAAGGATCATAATAACTGTTTGGTTTCTTTTACAAAAATCACATTATGTGTAGTAACTACTCTAAACAAATATTATTTTCTGATGTTGTTATTAAGTTGGTTACAATGTAGTCCTTTGCGTAGACTTCACGTTTTTCCACCCCTTTGGTAAAAAATGGTTGGCCAGAAACTTAGAGACAAGACCTACTGGAGTGTCAAGAATTCAGTTATTAATTTGGAAAGGAAAAGTTCTTCAAAGAAAAGTGGCCTCTCTATTTCTTTGTCAGGTGCAAGACTCTCTTTCTGGCCTGCGAAGTAACCATGAACTCACAGTTACATTTGCCTGTGCCTACCACCTCCCTGCTCAGAGCACATCTTGGTCAAGCCTTGCTAAAGCATTGATTTCTTTTTCTTTTTAAATAAACTTATTGACCAGTAAAAGAGATTCACAGGGTAATCTCTACTTCTGTAAAGTGGCATTTAAACAAAACACAAAAGAGTCTTCAAATATTTTTGTTACCTTTAACACAGTGGTTTCTGTTTTTCTGAAGGTGAAAACATTGCTGTCTGCTTTTTTAATTCAACTCATACCTTACATATATTAAACCCCACTCTGTTTTGGTAGTTCTGGTCCCGCTATAACTGCTTTCTTGTTCTAAATCCATTTTGAAGACATGCATATTTCTACTCCAGCATCTCTTAGTAACAAATATATTTCTTGTATTTTTACTTGGTATAATCAGTTAAACTTGTCAGTTTACCCATTCCCATTTCTTACCTGTATCTTATGATAAATTGCCCTATAAATTGATGTCACAAACCATTTAGTGAACTTAGATAACTTCAGCTCCTATTTTTGTTTACTTGTTTTCTTGTGTGGCTAATATATTATCATTAAAAGTTTCAAAATATGAGTTAAGAAGAGTTTAAAAGAATGGAGTTGGCTCTTTTTTTAGTTTTGAGGGTTTTTTTAAACTTGTATTTTCACACCTGATCCCTAAAGAACACCATTCAAAATCATTAACAGCAAATATGTGTTTATAGCTAGTTTAAATCAATTGCTAATTAACTCCAGAAGGTAGAAATGGATTTCTGTTTAGCATTGAATTTGCACTTTTCCTTTATTCTTGACACTCACAGGTGTGAGGTTCAAACTACATTAGCATCTGCTCTGTACCTGCCTGATCCAAACCCCACAGAAATAAACATTAATCTAATGTGTAAAGATTGGATGGGAAATTCTTCACAGAAATTCTAATGTTTATGAAAAATTTAGGCTAGACAGGACTTCTGGAAATTTGACATTTCTCTCAAATCAAGGTCAGCTTTGAGGTTGGGTCCTGTCATATTTTAGTACCCCTGCAACACCTTTGGCGCGCCTCTTCTAGTGCTTCACAACTCTCATTTATTTCTCTCTCCTCCTCCCTTTATCTCAGACTGGAGCATCCTGCATGTTCTGTCAAATGTTTCTTCTTTCATTGTATAACACAACCAAGAGTCTAGTTCCATTTTCCTTAAAACTTCACCATAGATAATTGAAGAATGCAATTAGAGCTTGTCTTTGCCTTCTTTCCTTCAGGGTGAATGAGCTCAGGTCTCCCAATACGCCTTGTATATTACATAACATATATAATGCTGCAGCCATAAAAATGAATATATATATATCTCACAGCTTTTTTTATTGTTCTAATAATTAAAAACAAGAACAACACAAAACATGTATTATTGATTAATTTATTATTACTCAGCTTAAGAGTAGCTGTTATTAGGGTAGAATAATGATTCCTATTAGAAGTTTGTAGCTGATTACTGTGCACAGACTTGCCATCATTTTTTATACAAAGCTCTCATTACTTTCAGCACGAGTTCTGCAAGTGAATGTAAACAAAGGTCTAATGAAATGGTCAAGTTTATTCAGGTTATGCACTTCCTGGCTTATTATCTTTTTTTTTTTTTTTGTGAATTAATAGGATTCAAAGCATATATAATAAATACAAGTTGAGGATTTTGTGGTTTTTAATAGAAAGAATCAATGACTATTTGGATTCATGATGACCAAAACCAAAGAAATTTTTTTGTACAAAAATAATTGTCTAATACAGGTGTTGTATACAGATGCTTATTTTAAAGTGAAAGACTTATGGTATATATGTCTAAAGACCTGAATTTTTTTTATTAAACATATAAGTCTAAAAGAAACACCACATTATTTGATTATTTGTCTCTATGATTTTAATATTTTGTTTCTTTGTAATATATTGTGGTAATCAGTAACTCATTTCTGAAATTTTCCTATTGCATAAAAATGGGATTTCAACACATTTTGTGAAGAAACGCTTTTGTAGGCAAAAAGCACAATATGAACTTGTGAGAAGTGAGTTTAGGGCTTGCTGACTTGGATTAGTGTGTTATAAAACTCTCAACACAACGATTCCAGTGTAAAGATCAAATATAAAAATCTTTCTCAAGGATTGCGAGAGAGATGAGCAAAACATTCAGAAAAAAAGTCAGGATTTACTTTAAAAAACTGTATTGAAAATTATTCCATTGCTAGCCTTTTAAAATATTTTTTGCTTGTATAGCCTGTAGATGGCAGTCTTGTACCATCCATGAAATTTTAGGCATAACATTTACACATATAAACACGTATTTGCAGAGAAAGAAATATAAAATATTAGTAAAATAAGAAAGAGATGGTGTTTGTGTTTTTTTTTTTCATTTTATTTTCCACATCATGAGATGGTAATTGTAAAAAGCACGAAGTTTCTGTAAATCTGATTTAAATCTTTCTATGGTTCCACATTTTGTATATTTATGGAATTTAATTTCACTGTCACAATGACAATAGCACAAATAATTATCTCTAAAGTATTGCTGGTATCTAGTAGAAAATAAGTGCCTCTGGAAGTGATGGGATACTGTCACGCTTCACTAGTCTGAATGAGTGTAGACAATTTCAGAATCGGACATCATACTTATGACTAATGGGAAACTTTTCCTTAATGTGTATTTCTAAAATTATGGTGGTAAGAAACCTTGCACTCAGAAATAAATAAGCCCTAACCCTCAAAAAATTTCATTTGAATTTCTGTGGAGCACTTGGTTTTAATCTGTGAAACAGTGACATAAATTTGATATTTGCACACCAGAAAAAAAAGAACGCATGTGCACACACACACACACATACACACACACACAGAAAACCTGAACTACAACAACAAAACAACCAACCAAAAAAAAAACAACAAAACCTCAAAGGTCTTCTGACAGCAATATCAGAAAGCAGAATTACAAGAAAATATTTTTTCAGCTTACACAGTAGACAACCACACAACAATTTCACATATGTTTTGATAAGTAGTTATGCCATGTTGGATATCATAGAATCACAGAATATGCTGGGTTGGAAGGGACCCATCAGGATCATTAAATACAACTCTTAGCTCTACACAGGACACCCCAAGAATCACACCATGTGCCTGAGGACACTGCCCAAACACTTAAATTCAGACAGGCTTGGTGCTGTGACTACCTCCCTGGGCAGACTGTTCCAGTGCTCAACCATCCTGTTGATAGAAAAAAATCCTGATATTCATCCTAAACCTCCCTGACTCAGCTTCATGCTGTTTCCTTGAGTCATGTCACCATTCATGAGATTGAAGAGATCAATGCCTACCCCTCCTCTTCCCCTCACAAGGAAGTTGTAAACTGCAATAAGGTCTCCCCTCAGTCTCTCCTTTTCCAGGCTGAACAGACCAAGTGCCCTCGGCCTCTCCTCATGCGGCTTCCTCTGAAGGCCCTTCACCATCTTTGTTGCCCTCCTTTGGACACTGTTTAATAGCTTAATATCTTTCTTATATTGCAGTGCCCAAATCTGCACACAATATTCAAGGTGAGGCTGCACTAGTGCAGAGCAGAGCAGGATAATCACCTCCTTTTACTGGCTGATGATATTTTGCCTGATGCCCCCCAGGACATGGTTGGCCCTCCTGGCTGCCAGGGCACTGTTGACTCATAGGCATGTACCTTTATGGCACAGTCTGTGGCAATTTGAGGATAAAAAATTCAAAAAATCCTCCACCAATACAAGACTGTCTAACCAGTCTTGTGACTTCTCTGTATGTGTAATGTCCTTTTTATTAGTGGGGTTTTCCTTCTGTCCTCGAGAAGCTTTTTAAAGGCACTGTACAGGGCTGCAGCTTAAGCATCCTGAGCAGATACATGTTCACAATGTGGTGTTGTCTTCAAGCCTGTTTTCAAGCCCTTCTGGTTTGCAGAACTAATTTATACACTCTTTAATGACATGAAATTTTTTCTGATTGATGTTCTTCTGAAGTATTCTGCATTTGACCAACATCATAGAATCACAGAATCATCATCATCATAGAATCAGCTGGGTTGGAAGACACCTCTGGGATCATCAAGTCCAACCCTTGATCCAACACTGCCATGGTTACTAGACTATGGCACTAAGCGCCACATCCAGTCTCATCCTAAACACCTCCAGGGATGGAAAATCCACCACTTCCCTGGGCAGCCCATTCCGATGCTTGTATTGCTGACTCAGTCTCAATTTTTTGTTGCCTTTCCTTATCCTAAGCAGAAAGTATACCTTAATTATAAAATCACTGTCTGTGGTTTCTGCTGAATCTAAACACATAAACTCCTTCCCTTTTCAACTTACGTGCCATAGGATGTGGTAAGGAATATCAATATATGTTGATATTTGAAGTGCTATGTGTCTCCACTCTTTATTCAGTATGACCATTTGGCTTGACTATGCTTTGAACTTGAACTAATGGAAATGGTATAGCATATGACATAGGGAATCGAGGCTGTAATATTATGAATTTAATACTTTTATGTACAGAAGATGAACTAAATGCTGAATTTTAAAGCGCGATTTGACTGAGACAAATTTTGTGCAGCATACAACATAAAAAGTAATATTTCTGTATTAGAGCAAACCTGACAAAAAAAATCCCAAAACCCAACCAAAAGGTACTTGAGGGAAAAGAAGGAAGTAATAAGAAGGACAAACTGTAACATAATCACTGTAACTAGGTACTGAATTGTGAGTCTTGGTTAAATCTCTCAGTTTGTCTCAAAGTATATTTATTACTCTCCCTTCACTGATCGACACAGAAATTCCCCTTTCTGTACCACTGAACTGACAAGAGTTCTTCCGCATTACTTACAGAAAAGAATCAGAGTAGCATGAAATAAGTATCAATTTAATTAAAAAATAATTCTTTTCACTAGAACAAAAAAAAATAATCTTGGATCTTAGCCAGTACAACATTTTACTTATTCAATATAAATATAAAGAAATAAAAGTGAAACCTTAAGTTATTTCAATGAGAGGAAGATCCAACCTTTCTCTTGTGCTTCAACTAAAACTTGCAGCTTGTATTGAGTGATATTTAACATCTCAGATTTCATCCTGAGATCTTAGAACTCTTTCTTTTCCAAAGTCTTTTCTCAGTTGCTCATAGGAGTAATGACATATTTCTTCCCACAAATACTAAAATCTCCATTTAGTATTTGAAAAACTTTCTTGTCACACCAAAGCCAATACTTGAACATGTGCACTTTGTGTGAGAACTTATGGACTTTATATGGTATATTCACTGCTATGTATGGTAAATTCTGTCATCAGTTCAGTTTTGTCTCTGTTCAAAAAGAAAGCTTAAGTCTTTGTGATGATTTGTGTATATTTATTGTGATGGGAGTTACAATCATAATGCTCTTTTCACTTACTATATACAATTAACACTTTCAGTGATTATTCTTAATTCTACATGTGTATAGATGCAATAATGAAGTTAATTAACCAGAGCAATATACAGTTCATAATATTAGAGTATAAGCCGAGTGTTCTACCATACTGCCTTTTATACCCCTTTAAGTATTTTTATTGTGTTTGGTAGTAAACTGCCAGGCCACAAGTAAGTGGTTCTGCAGCATCTTGATTTTCCTGCTTGGAAAAGTCAAGTTTTTTGTCTCTTACATGAATTTACATCTTTACTCACAATTGTTTCCATGTATCCACAAGATCTTCAGTCAGCAGCATGAGTTACACACTAGTCCATTTGAAGCAACAGGGTACAATTTGAATTCTGGGTGTAGCTACTAAATGCAGCAGAATTACACCTGAGATGAATTTGACCTGAAGGCTTTCCTTTTCATCAGTGACATAGATTTGCTCACTGCTATTCAAAATGAAAGATAAGCACTACATCAAGTACAGTCTGTGTTGGCTTATGAAGTAACTGTCTTATAAATTGGACGGTGTTGGGCTAAGCTACCAAAAAAATCTGAATAACTGGAAATAAAGAAGAGTTACTAAATCTGCTGCTCTGTAATGCAAACAACGTGGAGCTCAGCTCACTTCCTTCTTCAAGGAAGAAAATGTATTCATCAGAGTAGATAAAACAATAAACACAGAACCAACTCTGATAAGGGATTCCTAAGTCTGAAGGACAAAGTTTTAAGGCAATCCAATTGTTCAAATCTGGGACAGACAAATTAGGATGATTCAGATTAAACGAGAGGTACAATGCTTTGTGAAGAGTGCTAGTGATTTATCTTTGTTTGTTTGTTTGTAGTTCACTTATTTGGTAGTGAAACAGCTGATCTGATTTACACAAAATGTGTTTTACTACCAATATCATACCAAATATTTCAGCAGTTCATTCAGGTTTTATTATAAGAGAGTGCATGAAGGCTATTTTGCCACATCAAGCAGCTGGAAGCAATTTCTATCTAAGAAAATAATAAAACTTTGTGTTAAAACAAAAGGAGTTTGCTACTGTTGCTTTTAGTAAATTAAACATGGAATAGAGAGGAAGTTTCAGTGCTGAGTGAGACTGTAACCAGATATGTACTTGGTAGACGAGAGTTACACTTTAAAAAATATTTTTACAACCCGTTAGGGTTTTTTTGTTGTTTCTTTGGGTTTTTTTAACAAAATAAAATGGCATTTAATGTCTTTTTTAATGCCATTAGGATTGTGAAGCACAGAGCATGTCACAGCTCAGGGAGAGATAAAGTGATTACCATTCAGATTGCTGTGCAATCCTATTGAAATTTTGCTGGATCTTACTACAGAATAGTCTATCATAGCTTCCACAATTTGTGTCTCTGCAGAATCCTTAATGTTTGAGTTTTCTCACCTTCCAGAGGTTCCATTTATTCTCATTTAGAAAGAATGTTCTGTAAAGTAAAATCTATTGTCATATTTTGTATGTTGTATATGATTGTCCATGATTTTAACAAATACATAGACATAGTTTAAAAATAACATACTCTTCACAAGAAATATTGAAAAATAGCAGAGTGGATCATGTAAAGTCATTTCAAAATTGGAGACTTACTTGCACCGTTTGATCTAGGAAATCTTTTACATTGAATAGACTGTGATTCATCATGAACCACAAATTTATCACACAGTAGTTTTATTATTAAGACAAATAATGCTGCATTTTACCAAAATTAAGTTAATTTTTATTATGACTTTGGTTTGATGGGGGTTTTTGTTTGGTTGGGTTTTTTTGTTTTTGGTTTGGTTTGGGTTTTTTTGTTTCATTGTTTTTTTTGGGTTTTTTTTGTGAAGGGATGCCTACCAGCTGAAAGGAAGAAGATGTCTTGAAGAATAATTTGAAATTTGTCTAATTTTACAGAATCAATGTGTTTTCTGATTCTTTTTATTTTAGAAGATCTCGTGCCATTTTGTATTCTTATTGTCATTGAAATATCTTACATTATTTTAAGAGGAAAACATGGTCCATAGCAGTTCTGAGTTGCAATATTCCAAGGACAAAAAAAACCCAAACCAAACCAAATTCACAACAAAGCATCACAGAACAGTAAAAAGGTGCTGAAAAAAAAGAGTTAGTGTCTGTACTGGATATAAATTAATAATCTTGGAATTGGCACAGGATCAAACAGGAGCATCCAGAATCATTTCCTCTGGAGAGTACCTCCCTTTCCACAAAGTTATGTCACTGTTTTGTGGGATTGTAGCAGGAATAAGTGATTGTTCTTCATGCTCTCTCATAGCAGTTATTACACTTTTGTTTCTGTTCTAAAGGCCAAAAGAATTCTTGCTAATTAGCATGAAGGAAAATGGCCTTTCTTACAAATGCTGCAAGGTAGAAATGCTACTCCTTTTCCAAAACCAAAATAATAGGTATAAAATTATCAATTATCCCATAGCAACAGCAAAATAATTAGCTACTTTCTGCAATTTTGTATCATGCTAAGGACAAAATGTCACTCCTTGAAGTGGTACTTGGGAAATTCATGCCCTTCTGAGATGAGATCATATTATCATGAAACAAATGTTTCAGTTGTGAGGTTGAAAACCTCACCGGCACTGTTTCCCCCAAACCCTTAGGCCTCAAAATGAATGACATTGATAAAAAATGTACATATATGCTTGCACCTTGTGGCTTGGAACAATCTACTTTAATATCAAGAATATCTATACTTTTGTGCAGGACCCAAATATTTTTGAATTATTTTAATTTCATTAAATCATTCTGATTTTGAAGGATCTGCTTTCAAATATCTTCTTGAAACTTTGAGCCAGAACCATTACTACAACATTTATAACTAATAGAATAACAGTTTGTTCTTTTTGGTTTTTTTTGGTATTTGTGGTTTTCTCTGTTTGTTTGTTTCTTTCTTTCTTTGTTTTTGTTTTGGGTGGGGTTTTTTTGTTTTTTTTTAGCAATTAAACAGAAGTAACACATTTTTCCAACCGAAAATTTACTATTAGTGAGGTATTTACCAGCTAAAATTTTCTAAAACTTAAAATGGAAACTGTTGTTGGAAGTCAGTACTAATGTGCAGCTAATTACTTAAAATTCCATTTAGTTGAAAAGATTTGACAATCTTTCAAAAACAGGACATAACTTTTATAGAATTATCTGTAATAATACAGAATTATCAGAAATATCCCTAGGTACCACCCAGAAAGAAAAAGAGGAAGAACAAATGCAAAGAATAAATTATAAGAATAAATGCTCTATACACCATAGGAAGGCTGATTAATGGTCTCATGTTCTGCATTGGTATTCTGCATTATATTGGGCAGCTTTAAAGGAATATTATTCACAAAAAGCCCTGGTAGATCACAAGTTCTTGCTCCAGCATGGGCCAATCTACTTGCCAGGTAGTCAAGACAGATTTAAAGAAATCTCAAGTGTTGATGGTACTGATAAAAACATTAAAAAATTATTGGAATCTGTGACATAAGTGTCGACTGATTTTGTTGAAAGCCTTGTAAGAGCTTCTGGCAAATGTCTTGCTCATAATTCAAGAACATACATTCTTTACCAGAACAATTTCAGTTTCTTGCAAAAATCACATCTCCTAAAATGTGGTAGAGAAAAATCATTCAATGGAATTAGCTAGGATTTAAGGTAAACTGTTGCAATTCCCTATTTCTACCACCAAAAAAAAATGACCAAATTTTAGTTTTGGAGGCATTTATCAGAATAGCAGTGCTTCTGAGCCCAGCCATATCCCAACCCCATGTAGGCTCTTCTGTTGCCTGCAAAGTCCCTGTTTCCTGCAGGAGAAAAACAATTCTAGTCTAAAAGGGCCTGAAGTTAGATTGCCTCTGTCTGCATCTGACCTGGACAAATCAAGGCATAGCATTTTTGAAAACACTGCTGCATATTCTTACTTCTCAAACAAGAATTTTCTATAAATAGAATAAATAATGCTAGTTAATGCTTTAAAAAAATATTATGAGGAGAAATACATTGACGTTTCATACAACTATTATATTTAAAATTTTAATTTTAAATGTAAATTTAAAATTCTGTATTTAAAAATATTAACTGTGTAAGTTCTAACAGGTAGACGCAAGTTCACTGTATGGAGCTTATTACCTCCAAGTTAGCACAGTGGCAATAAGATTTTTAGTAAAGAACTGACTGAATCACAGGGACAAACAAACAAAAGACTGTTTGTTGAGCCCTTTAAAAAAATGTTTCTCATACATGGATCCCTACTAGTAATGGTATCCTAAGAACTACTATACAAATAGTGTTATGAGTTGCCTAGTTAAAATACCTGCATGTAAGGTATATTATTTTTTGTTTCTGCTCCTGAGCATGTAAACATAAATCCTGACAAAGCTGAGCTGCTCAGACTAAAACCAAGCTATAAGTGTAACTGCACTAACATAGTAAACATGGTCAGACCACATCAATTTATGCATGAAAAGCGTCACAGTGTACTCGTATCAGCTGTGGGAGGTCCAAATTCAAAATCTATAACTCTATAGCAGAAGGCTAAAAGGAGTTTTGCATTAATGAATATAAAAGTATTCCCATTGGAAGTACATTCAATTTAATATGAAACCATTTTGGCTGATATGTAGATTCAGATATTGCAGAATATAGTTTTATTGGTTGACATTTCATCAGGAAGAGAAAGATTCAGGTTCCCTCTGGATACCTAAGTAAGCATGAACAGGACATTTCCTTCTCAGCTGCAATCTGAAAGCTGGAAGAAGGTCTGAAAACCTCAGTCAAACAAAAAGTTTACAATTCTGAATTTCAGCTTGAAAGGAGCTCTTAAACTTCTGCTATCTAGGGTGTGTGTCCCAGTCCAGTTCACATTTCCTTAGACAATTACCTAGGTCTGAGATGTTATTCACAAGCTTAGCAATGTTGAAAAGTTTACTATTAATGCTTTAACATGATAGACGTAGACTCTGATGTGAGGGATGAAGTGGAGCTTCCCCATCATTGCTTGGTCTTGCTCTCCCTACTGTTTTAGTTTAAGTCTGGGGCCTGCTTGCTGGTGAGCCCCCAGTATAGTCTCACTGTCTGCACACTTAATACCAGCACCCCAACTCCTTACTAACCTCCTTCACAGATTGTACAGGGCTGTTCAGCCTCTCTGACGGGGTGTAGAGCATCTTGCCTTGGTTCTGTTTATAGAAGAAGACCCAAGTGACTTGGCCATACACACACAGAAATGCTTGAGTTAGGCAGTTACTTGAGCCATCTTACCTAAAACAGAATCTCCTTAATTGATAAAGACAAAGATAGGCACCTCTAGTGGGCAATTCGACCTAGTAAAGTCCTGATTCACCTTACAAAGGTATGAAATCACCCTCCACTGACCATTAGAAGAGTTCTAAAGAGACTATGTTTCTAACTGGGGTATTTCAATTAAATGTCTAAAATTAGATCACTGAACTCTGGTCCAAAAACTGAGTAGAGCTGGGAGTGAAAGTATCTTTGTCCCAGATCACCTCTGTAATCACAACACCTTTCTAAAATAGGATGTCTGCTCAGGTGGCAATATTTACACGGCATTTAAGCTGTTAGTAAATGTACCTGGGTTGTGATGAAAGTGAAAGATTTTAGCATTAATTTAACAAATAAAACTGTTTATCTTCCATATAATTTAGGGGAAAGAAATAGCCAGAGATGTTGAAAAGTGTGTTCTTTATTATAAAAATATCTTAACTCATAAATTCTGCCCATCTTTAAGCATTTGGATTTAGTTTATTGAACTTCCAAAATTTTTCTGCACTGACTGAAATAATTTCTGCTTGGTACTTTTTGCTGCATTTATTTTCTCACAAGTACTGGGCTTATGACAACTCACTTGTCACAGTGCCAAATGATTATAATCAACTGATAATTGAGGCTTTGTGCTAGTTAGCCTTTGCAAATTCAATTTCTTTAGATAGAATGGTATAATTACAGCCAGATTTATAAATCAGTATTACATGTTAATTACCAATAGCAGAAAATAATAGCTACAATACTACGCTAAATAAACCAAATGTTAAAAATTCCCAGAATGCATAAATAAATTGCTACATTTTCCCCCTCATCTCAATTTTTGTATTGAGATGTATTGAGAAAATACTTATATGCTAGTTAATCCTATAATTCCTACATTGAACCAAGTCACATGTTTTGGTTTTAATTTGTTTTTACAAATGCTGGGGTGTTTTTGACATACTAAAAGGAGAGAGATTTTAGAGGAGCAGCCAACAGTGCTGTGTAAAGACATGAAAGTTCTCAGATTGCTTGTTTCTCCTTCCTCAAAGAAGGTAATCACTGACACCTAATCCTGATTGCAATCACATTTTAATGACATTCTTTATCCTTCCCAATCTTTCAGTTTATAATTCTCGAACCTTCTAGTGAATTTAAGGACAGAGAGAGGAGGAAAAACACTCAGTTTGGACGTGTGGTAATTGGCAAAAGGCAAAAGGTAGAGTCAATTATCTCAGATTATTAACACAGACAAGCTACATCTGTTAGTGACTGAGTCTGTTTGTCCAGAAATACCTATCAAACAAATAATTAAGATCAAGTGTTGGCAGATGTGGATCTTGCCTCTCATGATTGCTTTTTCCTAATGTACAGGATTTGATAAAGGTTTTCATTTTAATTTCTGGGTTGATGGTTTTTTTAAACAATATCTTAGATGTTCAAAAATTGTATGCACAATACATGGAAAGACTACCTGGGATAATTAGACATCTGTCTGTGTTTATTTTGATTTTCCCACTTGTACTGGCTTAAGCTCTCCTGAAAGGATGTGAAAAGTAGAAACAATCTGTATTCTTACTGTGCACTTGCAGCCCTGAAGGAAAACCTGCTGGGATTGGCTGCAGATGGCTTCATCTCAGAAAAAGAATGTGCCTCCTAACAGTTGCTTGTTCTGTATGCATGATCAAGTAACAGTCAATGGTTTCCTGTGCCTCATTAGCTATGGTGACAGGAAGAAGTATGATTCTCCCAAAATATCTGCCCTTCCTCTGAACGAAGGTAACACTGCATACAAGAAACACCAAGAAACTTGAATTTTGTGTTTGTTTTTTTTAATAGAGCAAATCAAGAAACAGCAAAAATTGTAAAAAGTAGCATAAAATTTTGTTGAAATTCTTGACAAGAAATTAAATCACATTATAGTAAGCTTGAGCTTTTGATTTTTATGTCATAGTCTTCCCTCATCAAATGAGAAGAAGGAATTATTTTGGTTTGGGAGATGCTACTTTTTGTTTGTTTGTTTGTTTTTGTTACAAAGATACAATTCAACCTTCTAAATAATTGTGTTAATAATGGAGATTCTCAAATGCTGTAGTATAACTCAGTGTGCATGTAGACCAGGATTCCTTAAATGCCTCTTTTAAGGTTCTATATTTTTGACTGCAGAGACAAAGGTAGAGCTGAAACTTCTTGGGTTTCTGTTGAAACAGTGAGAGCTGTGGAAGTTAAAATGGGAATCAGAAGAAACATTTAAAGCTCATAATTTTTTTCCTGAGTTGTTTCTGCAGTTCTAGTCAAGTTACTTGTTCTCCCCATAGGTTTGCTTCCATTTTTTTCATTTTTCTATTTTCACTGTACCTGCTGAGATTCATATAATCCTGAGGAATGTATTTAAAACAAGTGAGCTGGTGTGTACCTTGAGACATCCTCTCTGTTGAATATAAAGGAAATCCTTTTGTTTCAGGTGTGACGGCTATGCTAAATTCTGCCCAGGCAGTTTCAGTCCTTGTCCCTAAACTGATATTTTCCAGTTTAAACACTTCTTTATCCTACATTTTCCAAAATGAAATATGAAAGTATGGTAATAAAATGACCATAAAAGCTACTGCAGTCTATTGCAGCACAACTTTTCATAATTACGAAAGATACACTTATTTCTAACTTTGAAAGTTTCTGAGATAACAGACTTGAAGTCCTGACAAGCTCGGTACTGCTTATCTATCCTGCAATAGTTCCCCTTGGAAAACATAGAGCTGACATACAATGGCAAATATATAGTGTAGGTAGTTCACTGGGGTATTACCACAAAAAAATTAGTTTCCCCAAATTCTTCTTTAAAAAGCTATAAAGACATGAACAACAGGTTGAGGGAGATGATTCTACCTCTCTACTCTACTCTTGTGAGACCCCACCTGGAGTACTGTGTCCAGGTCTGCGGTCCTCAGCATAAGAAAGACATTAGAGCATGTCCAGAGGAGGGCCAGAAAGCTGATCCAAGGGTTGGAGCAGCTCTCCTATGGAGACAGTCAGAGAGAGCTGGCACTGTTCAGCTTAGGGAGCAGAATTTCAGCTTTCCAGCGCTTAAAGGGAGTTTATCAAAAAGATGGAGAACATATAACTATCTGTCCATCTTTTCACATGGACAGATAGTTATAGGACAAGGGGGAACTGATTTGAGCTAAAAGAGGAGAGATTTATATTAAATGTTAGGAGGAAATTCTTTACTATGAGGGTGGTGAGGCACTGAAACAGGTTGCTCAGAAAAGCTGGGGATGTCCCATCCCTGGAAATGTTCGAGCCCAGGTTGAGTGGGTCCCTAGGCAACGTAGTGGGTGGCATCTCTGCCCAAGGTGGGAACCAGATGATCCTTAAAGTCCTGTCCAACTCAAATGATTTGTGATTCTATGATTCCATTTGTGCTTTTTTTTTTTTTAATGGGAAATGTGTCCTACACAGAAGAGATGATGATATGGTATTCTGCATAGATTTTCCTGGCATTTACTCAAAATAAACTGGTAATGCATGCAATTTCCACTCACTCTTTCATTTGGAATTCTGTGTTGCATTCTATCCTAAGTCATTATGATTCCTATAATCAGATTTATTTTTCTAAGTCTTTATGGTGGTGTTTTTTCTCCCACATACATATTAGAGTACACATTTATATAAAACAATAATTCTGGCAAGGTAGATTAAGTCCTGCAGTCAAATATATGTACCTAACTTAAATCTCATTTTCAAAGTAAACAACGAAATAGATGTGCACATATTTTTGAGAGGATTGACAACCTAGAATTTCTCATTCAGTGGGGTTGTAGCTGTTTGGGTCTTTAGAATGTCAATTAGCTGCCCTAATTAGGTACCTTAATAGTGGCCTAGAAGCCTAGTATTAATAACTAATTAAAAAATTATTGGCTCTGTGTTTAAGAAAAACCTTAAATTGTAATGTCAGTTACTATGTACATATGTACTTGCATTTAGTCTGTAAATACTCAATAAATGCATATGTTAGATTTTTTTTTGTAAGAAATAATATACCTCTTGTATAATGAATGCCAGACTAATTTTATTTTTTTTAAAGAGTCTGCAGTCTGCCACATGCTATATTTAGAATAGTTCTAGTCATTACAGTTAATTTAAGACCTGTTACATATCCTCCATTGGCAAAGTAATTCAGTGCTCAATTACAGCAAACTGAACCAAAGTCAATAGTCTAAATTTTTCTACCCTTCTCATTCTTAGAGATATCTTACATTAAATTGGGCAGAATTAGTTTACTTGTAATTTAAATTAGTAATAAACAAAAACAAGTAATGGAATTTTTAATTTTTTTTATTTTTTGTAAAAGTGACCAGGAAGGAAGGGTGGGTTTGTTGCTAGCACCATGTTTAACAACTTACGTAGTGTTTAACTGCATACGTTTTGTTTGCCTTCATAAGCCGCAGATGATATAGCTTCATCCTTTTTCAATCTAGTGAACATGTGTGATATTATTAAAGGGATAGACATTAATTCAGCTTCCACTCCTCAGAAACCTGTGTTGGTTTCACAGATATTACTAATTTTGTGAGGATAGGTAAATTATTTACTTATGTGATAGTCTAACAAACAATTTCAGTTTTGAGCAAAGAATTTTCTTTTTAAATTTCTATCTCATAACAAATTAAAATTATGAATGAAAAACAGGTAGTTATGTTATTATGGCATAATAGAAGGAGAAAATGGTAGTTTTTGAAAGATAATTTGGGTTTTATTTAGAAGGAGTTTTTATTAATATCCTTCCCGCATACACAGTCCTTCTTAACTGTCTTTTCTTATCTCTCTTTAACTTTAAATTCATCTGCAAAAGGGTATCAGTTATTCAAAATAAAAAGTCACACAAAGTCACTCTGTTTTTCTCTTTTGCTGCCTCCTCTCCAGCAGTTGGACAAGATGTAGGTCTGTATGGACCTCAAGAGTGCAGAGTGCTGCAGAAGGGCAGGCTGATTTCTAGTCCTGTTAAGGGCCTGGAGGGGGCTGCTGGGGCAGCAAGCATGAGAGCATGAGTCAAGGAGAAAAAAATGGATTTTAGTGGATGCAGAAGCATAGGGAATGGCTTCAGGAAAATAAACCTGCCTCTTCAGCCTTCTCTCTGACAGGTAGCAGCAAGAGGTAGCAGCAAGAGCTGGCAGAGCCAAGGATCTTTTTTCCTTTTTCACTTGTTTGGCTTCAAATGCCATTACCTTTTTCTGTTGCCTTTCTTGTAGTATTGAGGGTACAGCTTTCAAATATACTGGTAATGTTTTTTACAGAACACATATTTTAATTGTATCATGTATTGATAAAGACATGGAGAAAACTAGTGATGTTTCAGCTGTTATAACCTAGCGAAATGAGAACAGCAAGGATTGTAAGCAATAATAAAGTTCTTTAGAGACCACTGATGTTGCAGGAAGGAAAGAGGATTTTTTTATTCAGTGTCCCTTAAAAGACTCAGTTGATCTTTCCTGGTGCACTGTGGCAAGTGTAATGGGAATTGTTAAGGGTGCTCTTCTCTCTTTGTTCCACAGAGGTTAACTGCTAGTCACCTCTTTCTGCTGTCACCTCTCTACTCCACATGTGCTGACTATTCTTTTCTCTTGAGTGGTCTGATAGATTATCATAATTATTCCCGGAGCAACTGTAATTGGTATTTAGTTTGGATATTGTTGCTTCTTGTCAGACCTGATGAAAGAATTCTGTATATGTGTGTGAATATGCATGCACATGTGTATGCGGTGTCAAAATCTGCCAGCTAGAAAGTACCAATGGCTAATAAAGATTGGTTTAATTATACTACTTTGTGTTTGCAGTGTTTGCAGATTGTCTGTCTATGTATCTTTCTTTCTACCTCTCTGATCTATCTGTCAGGACAGGGTACAATAACCTTCAACATTTATATGCTTTACAGTGTTGTTAATGATGCATTCTAAAGTATTGTAAGTTACTTTTTTCCTTTATACCTTATATAAAACAGTTTTCTTTGATTCTTCATGTTGTGTAGTTTTCGCCTTTGATTCCCTCTAGACATAGAAATAGCACTGGAAATTCTGTTTCAAAGGATATTGTATTGTATAATAAATATCCATTTGTGTTGAAGAATGGCATATCAGCATAGTGGAGGTTTTCTTCCTTGAAAACTGTTAAAATAGTACAGCAAGACACAAGGCATAAATGATCAATTAGTTACATAAACCATTGAGAATTACAACAACTCATTTTGAAAATGCGTCTCTTCCTTTTCACATACCTCAAAAGAAGAATAATATAATGTATGCAAACTATGTTACAAGGTAATTACAGATAAGGTCATACTTCTATATAAGATGGAATGAGGAATTGTTCTTTTTGCTCCAATACAGATGGGAATACTTCTATGAAACCACTTTCGGTCAAATGAGAAAACAAGGCAAAGAAAATATAGTCACTAAAACCATTCTGGGAAAGTCCACGCCAGTATGTACATAGCCGGTCCTTTTCTGGAGTAGAAATCTGAGAGCATAGCTACATAGTACTTGTGAGTAGTGTACAGATATGCCCAAACCAGGACTCAAAGAGAGTTTTGACACAGCTGAGTTTTTGCTGTATGCCCAGGCTAAATTGCCAGGCTGAAAGGCAGACCATGCAGTCTAAATCCAGTGAGATGTGGATGACACCATACAACTCCTGGGATCAGATTACTGTATTTGCATATTGGTGTCCCAGAAGTGTTGTACTGTGGTTCCATGTTCAAAATAAAACAAAACAAAACAAAAAAAACACAAACCACCAAAGCAAACAAACAACAAACCACCTAGAAAGCAAAGGCAGCAGATAATTTCAGTATTGAACTAGTGATAATTTGCACTGTAACTACTGTTGATGTCATGGCCTTAGCCACTGAGTATCATCACTTCGAGGTAATGTTCAGAGCTAGTTCAGAAGAGATCTCTGTCTGCAGGTAATATGGATATGAATTTGATGGTTGTCTTAAAGGTATTTTGCAAACTTAACAATTCTATAAGGTTGTGCCAGGCCTTAAACATTCTTCCAACAAAACAGGCTTTATGTCAACAGACATCCATCCTTGTCCCAAAGCAAAGCACATATCACTGTGATTTCACATTATACAAGCAAAGAATCACAAAATCATCTCCAGAAGTGGTGACTTCCCCACCTCCCTGGGCAGTCTATTCCAATGTTTAACAATCTTTTCCACTAATAAATTCCTCCTGATGTCCAGGTAGCAAGAAGGAAGAGTATGGGACAAGCAGCAGCTAGTCCCTATGTCCAAAGTTCCAATTCTTACTACAGCTGCAATATCTTTCCAAATAGTTTTCTTAATAAAAACCCTCCTCCTAGGACCATCAGAGTAGAGGTCTGAGCTCAGCCTTGAGGTTGAGCAGCTTGAGGCTATGTCCTCTTATCCTGTCACTAGTTGCCCTCAGAGAAGAGGCTGACCCCCATCTTGCTATGGTGTCCTTTCAGGTGGTTGCAGAGAATGATAAGGTCTCCCCTGAGCCTCCTTTTCTGAATGCTAAACACTCTAAACTCCGTCAGCCACTCCTCATAGGACTTACTCCTTAGACCCTTCACTAGTTTTTATGCCCTTCCCTGGACTTGCTCCAGCACCTCAATGTCTTTCTTGCAGTGAGGGGCCCAGAACTGGACACAGTACTCAAGATATGACCTTTCCAGTACAAAGGGACAATCATTTCCCTAGTTCTGCTGACCATGTTATTTTTGATACAAGCCAGAATGCCATTGGCCTTCTTGGCCACCTGGGCACACTGCTGGCTCATAACTAGCCAGCTGCCAAACAACACCCCCAGGTTCTTTTCCATTGAGTACCGAATTTGTCCAGGGAGTCTCCTAGTAATATCTCTTACTAGGGCCCAAGGGAGACAGTAGACTTCCCTGTGAGACAGGTCCAGTTGGCATACAGGGACCTCAATTCACCTCATAAGGGAGTTGTCTACTGCAATTACCCTTCATCCTTTCTTAACACCCATAGTTGTGATCCATCTTGTTTAATGACTTGCTCTGGGCAACCCATAGGCCTTCATCTCCAATATCATTTGCCTGACCCTCAAGTTCCAAAGTGTTATACTTATGTTTTAAGGGCACTTGGAAAGGCGAGTGAGGCTAAGAGACTATAAGAGTGTTACATGTCATGACACAACAACAACAACAAAGGTGCTGTTTAACTATTAATATATATCCAACGACTTTAAAAGCAATTACTGCAGACAAATTAATTTCACAGTCTAGAAAATTAGCTTTAACCGGAAATGTACACTACCCTTCCTGAAGTAGTATGAGTTTAACATTATTCTAATACATCCTTAAATGAACAAGTTAGATTTAGTATTTCTATTAGAGAAAGAAAGAATAATATCCTAATGGGAGATTTTTTTAGACTGACATGAACTTATAAGTTTCTATCATCATTCATAAGCTGTTCGAGAAAAGGCATCTTCTAGAAACTTTACAGAAAATACTTTTGAGTTATAAAAACCCCAGTAGAGAATAGGTATTATAGGATCCCCTCTCTACTGATCCAAGGAGAATGGGTTCTTGGAGTCCTCAGCTGCTAAGTCATGGATTTTCAGTTCAAGGTTTTAACACAGGAGGTCTCCAGTTTGATCCTTATGTCTCACCCCAGCCTAAGGCTGTCATGAAGGCACATTTGTAAAAGTGTACAAAGCAATGCAGAGAAAAATGTAGTTTGAAGTAAAAACAAGTCAATCAATATTTTTTCAGAGAAAAAGATGACTGTAATAAGTCATGAAGAATTAATATTAATTTACAACTGTGTGGAAACAAAACAGAGAAATCATGCCTGAGGTCATAACCCTCCAGTTGCACTGTTTATTTTCAGAGCTGTTTTCCTTCCTGAGCTCTGTCAAGATTTTAAAACATTTTTTATTTATTTTGGAAAAATATAATCCGCTTCTCATACAAGAGATATTTCCAGTCATTTTAGGAAAAATGATTGGTGTTTTTCATTTCTTGACTTCAGGTTTCGGACTATAGTGTTTTTTTCTGTTCCTCTCTAGGATTTTGCAATGCTGACTCACCAAGAGTCCTCAGAGTGCAAGATAGTTATTTTTTTCTTTGAAAAGATACACATACATGGGCGGAACAGTTTCAGCAAAGAGGATCATTTATATTTTATGTTTTGTGGTTCTTTGTGGATTTGATTTAAAAGTTCTTCTTGGTTATTTTTCCTCTCTTTGACAATTTCCTGTTGTGACATGTAACTATGTCATTGTATTGATTTGCAGAATACCTCTCCTATTTGGAGATGCATAGTTGTCATTTGCTGCTTGCAGACATGATGATGACTGGGATTTTATCCCATCATCTGTTTGAAACAGATTTTCCTTGAAAATTAGAGGAAAAATATGTTATCATCAGATTTTTTTCTGGTCAAATGAGTATTATTGAGATGTACAAGGTAGAACCCGATATATCATCCAGAACCCATTTTTCAGCTGTAGAAACTAATTACACTGATCCTTCAAGTGAGCCTCAAGATTCCTAGAGAGAGTATATTTGGTTGTTTTTCACAGGAAAATTCTCTGTAAGAAACCCTAATATTTGATATTAAAGTAATGCTTCATAAGATCTGCTGTACTGGATAATAAATAACAGGAAAATTCTGGTGGTCCTAGGAGGAGGCATTTTATTAAGAAAAGTATTTGGAAAGATATTGCAGCTGTAGTGAGAATTGGAACTTTGGACATAGTGACTAGCTGCTGCTGCTTGTCCCATACTCTTCCTTCTTGCTACCTGTTCCCCATTCTCTGAGAGTCATTCACTTCGGCTTGTTAGAGGGGGAGATCAGCTTAGTTAAATGGAGTTTATTACTCCAATTTCAAGACCAATTTTTCCTATGTTTTAATTCTGTGAAATTTAAAAACATTTAGAAGAAAATTTTGCAAGCAATTTCTCTGAATATTTTTTACTTACAGAAAAACACATAGCTTCATTTTCATTCAAAACCAGATTATAAGCATTTATGGAAATCACTTTTTTTCCCATTCTTTGTGATATAAAATTTGGTAAAAAAGGTTGATAACATTTACATTGGGGTTAACTTGCTCTATTTTCTTATGCAGTAAATAACCCTGGTACTCATTGCAATATCCATTCTGTACTTTATGTGAAACATAAATTCTATAGAAAAAATGAGTTATAAACAAGTAATGAAGGCCTATGTACACAAAAGACTTGCAAAATAAAGTTACATAACTTCAAATCTGTAATTTCTTATCTCAATAACTGGTTTTGTGCCATTTTTAATGTGGTGTCATGGTTTCTGGGGAAACCTGCACATATTTTTGGTATTCACTTGATAGCTACAAAGATTTATATGATAGCTACAATGGGAAATTGGTATATTTCTCATTTCTGTTGAAACCTGGCTATCACTTACCAAACCCTAGAGAAGGAATTCATATCACCTAGTTTTGAACTTTCACACTTTAAACATTTCTATCTGAGCTAGTCACTACATGGTCCCTTTTGTAGTTGTTCCCCAACAGAGACAAAAAGTCACTTATGAATACATTTTATCTGCTTTAGATGCCTACTGTGACACATGAAATGAATTAGCTTCAGGAAATGTATGTTTTTTCTCTAATAATTTTAAATGAAGTTTCAGATATCTAGCTCAGGCAAAGAAGTCTGCAGTTTGGACAGTTACACTTGATACATAGTCCACAAAAGAAAATCACTAAAGGAAACTTCTGAACTGTCTTTGCACTTAATAATCTCATTGCATAGACCTGCCTTGGAACAAGTTCTGTCTTTCTTGCTTGCTTCTTGTGATTTTATCTAGTGATAGTTATTTATGCATCCAATTCTATTATTAGCTTCAATGTTTCTCCCTTTTTAATATTTGCTGCTGATTGTGGAAGGAGGTAGTAAGCATTAATTTACTAATTGTCTCTTATTAATAGCCAATCCTATTAGTGAAGAAAAACAAGCATTTCATTTCCTCAGTTTTTTCATTTTCATTTCCTCCTCATTAATGCATTACCCTTGTCACTCAAGGAAAACGTCCAGACAGAGTTAAAACCAAAGAACTACAAAACTGTTTTTCTTGTTATGTGTAAATCTCTTTACATTGGCATGTGCACTCATAGATGTAAAAGGTTTGTCATGGATTAGGTGTTTTGTTTTCTGGAGGCTCATCCTAAGAAAGCAGAGCCCAGAGTACACAGCAGCCACAAACTCTGCTGTTCTCTTTTGGAACTGAGAGGACTTAGCACTTCTTAAAGGTTTGGGGTCTATTATATTTCAAAATATCTACACTCCCTTCTGTATACAGTAGCAAACTTTTATATTGTTTTAGGAGCTGTATCTTTTAGGTCCTGAAATCTGGTATGGAATCTGAGATGCATTACAGTAAAGGAGAAAACGAAGTACTTTGAAACTGCAGTTCGATTTCTTTGAAATCCCAAAATATTCTGATTTTAAATCTGGGGTTGTAGATGGGTATGGGAAGATATATTGCAAATGTAATAATGACTTCATCCCTCCATTTGAAAAGTATGTATTAGCCCAGAGAGCTATAACTGGGTCACTGATAACCGGTCATGGAGTAACACCCGTGCAGGTAGAGTTCCAGTCTGAGAGGGGGTTTTCGCACCTGAGGATGCACTGGCAACCACAGTCTTTTTGGAAAGGTCATTTGAGGCTTAAATGAGTCATATAACAAGTTCTTTTTTCACAGCAGTCACATTTTGCTGCACCGTCTTGGAGGTGGGTAGCAAAAAGGCTTTTTCTCATATTTTACAGGACGCTGCTCCAACGGAGACATCATTCTTGCCTCAAGACAACATAATCTGTACAAACAAAAAAGGATTACTAAGGAGAGGAACTTAGAAGTTTCAGGAGCAGGGAGGAAAAAACAATTTTACATGTTCAAATATCTTTCCGTAGAAAGTAAGGGACATATAGTGAAGTGCTGATCAGCTGGATTTGCTTGCTGGATGGTCACATAAGCTTGGTTCAGAAAATAGGTCAATAACATTAAAGGCCAAATACTTTCACCAGATACCTCTTGCCTTTGGGAAATATTTCAATTTGAAAACAACAACTCTTGAAATGAAGGACACTTTATATACACCGTTTAAATCTGTTCCACATTTTAGTGGTGTTTCAGTGGCAGACCAATAAATGTGCAAGTGATGACAAGCATCAAAGCTATGATGGATACTTTCTGTAACTTCTTTTTTTTTTTAAATTATAGACGTATACATAGGTATTAAGGAGATTTTAGTATATATTTCAACAACAGGTGGATTCCCCTGAGAGGAAAGGGACTAATCAGGTTAAAAGGGTTGATTTAAAGCTACATTATAAATCAATAAATTGAAGTCAAGAGATTCACACAAATTATATTCCTGAAGATTTTTTTTTTCTGAGATTTTTAGATGCCAAAATCTCCTTCTGCATCTGCATCAACATAATTGGAATGGGGACTTATTTAGCACTATTTTAATGGGATGATTATTATTTCCACATAAGACTTGTTCAGCACAGTAGGGAGGTCTAACATAGCATAAACTAAGACCATTAAGGTACCATGGCTAGGATACTCATTTTAGGTGTAATGTAATATTTTAATGCATTCTTTATCAGAATCTACAGTGAACGCAAAAAGTATTTACCTGAGTTTATCTACTTTTTTCATATTCTTTTAAAAATATAATAGAGACAGGAATAATTTGTTCATCTTTTTATTGTAATGAAAGTTAGTTAGAGGATTTTTATTGTTATTTTATGAGAACTATCAAGTATGCATATAAATCTGTTATACAGGAAAGCTATTACAGCTACCTTCTTAATATATAGGCTCAGACCACAGCTGGTGAAACAAGAAACAGTAAAAATATAAGTCCCCCCATTTCTTCCTAAACACATTGTCTTTCACAGAAAACTAATGGATTCTGATTTTGAGTGCACATTAGCTCTTTCTCATTTCTTGATCTGAGTTAAAATCTGTGGGACTGAGTAGACAAATCTTCTTTTGTCCTCACTCTGCTGGAAATACATACTGAAGTACCAGATGATGCTCCTTTGCCCTAGAAGAGACTCCAAGGACTTCCAGTGTTCTTGGGGCAGCGAGACTGATTGCCTGACTCTAAGGGTTATAACATTTCACACTGTAACAAGGAACTTAAAGGGATTCATTCAGTGAGACACCAAGTGATTTTAACTCTTTCTAAACTCAGTGGAAACAGAAAGGAGTCAGCACATATTAGGATTAAATCCCAAGATTAACTCTTTTGTGCTTCAGTTTCTTGTATGAATAGAAAACCTGTAAATAAAATGCAATGAAGTGAATTTAATCTAATAATAACAATGCACAGCAATCAGAAATGTTCCCTAGTATGAACAGTGAGATTCTCCTGGAAATGGATTAAGAAATGTATCTCATTATAGTTATCCACACAGCTTCCATTAACCTCCATTAACAAAGCAGCAAGCACAGCACAAATATCATAGACATTGCAATGAGGTATAGATGCCCTTTTCTAATTCTGTGAACCTATTTCAACCTGCTATGTTGTGAAAAAAAAAATTTGTACATCAACAGAGTAGCAATTTGTCACTATACCTTCTGGAAAAAATATCAGAGTAGTGCCATCATCATGGCTAGGCTTCGCGAACGAAGATTTGGGAAGGGCTCTACCCATTTTTCATGCAAGCGCGTTGGTGGCTAAAAAGGCCAATACGAGAAAGGCAAGTCCGGTTGCAAAAGACACAGCAGAAAGACTCCTTAGATGGTATATTCTGCAAGGTTCGATTCTTTCTGCGTTGTCTTTTCTCCTCAAGAGTGATCCTGCGTGCCTTCTCAAAAGCATCAGCAGCGTTATAAATGGTCTGTCTCCAGGCCTCCCGATTAGAGGCCAGAGTGGACCAGTTATGGTGATCAATATGCCCGAGGCTGAGTTGTTGCTTCAGGGAGTCCTTGTATCTTTTCTTTGGAGCTCCTCTCTTGCGGCAGCCAGTGGCAAGTTCACCATAGAGCAGGATCTTAGGGAGGCGGTGGTCCTTCATCCTAGAGATGTGCCCTGCCCAACGCAGTTGCGTTCTCAGGAGCATGGCCTCAATACTCGTAATTGCTGCCTGTTCGAGAACAGATGTATTGGTCACATAGTCTGACCAATGGATGTTAAGGATTGTACGGAGGCAGCGTTGATGGAAGCATTCTAGGAGACGCAGGTGGTGGCGGTAGATGACCCATGATTCGGAACCATATAAAAGAGTAGACAGCACTATGGCTCTGTAAACACTGATCTTGGTGCTTTTCTTCAAGTGTTTATTACGCCAAACTCGTTTATGGAGTTTTCCAAAAGCACTGTATGCCTTCGCTAACCTATTGTCTATCTCCCCATCAATCTTACCATCTGAGGAGATGAGGCTGCCTAGGTAATTAAACTGTTGGACTGAATTGAGTTCTGACTGGCCGATGGTGATGTGGGGACGGTGGGGGACTTCCTGAGGTGCAGGCTGATGGAGAACTTCTGTCTTCTTTAAGCTGACTTCCAGCCCAAAGAGCTCAGCAGCCTCTGCAAAGCAGGATGTTAAACGCTGCAGAGCTGCTTCTGTGTGGGCAACAAGGGCGGCGTCATCAGCATAGAGCAGCTCCTGGACAAGATGGTTTAGGGTCTTAGTATGGGCCTTCAGTCGCCTTAGGTTGAATAGGCTTCCATCAGTACGATATCGTATGTAGATACCGTCCTGATCATCGAGGTCTGCCGAGGCCCTTTGAAGCATCATACTGAAAAAGACTGTGAATAGGGTAGGAGCGAGAACGCAGCCTTGTTTCACACCATTCTTTATTAGAAAGGGCTCAGAAAGTGTGTTGCCATATCTGACTTGGCCGTGCTGATCCTCATGAAGTGAAATGATCATTTTAAGGAACTTGGGGGGACAACCTAAACGTTCCAAAATCTGCCAAAGACCTTTTCTGCTCACAGTATCGAAAGCCTTGGTGAGGTCGACAAAGGTTACATAGAGACCTTTGTTCTGTTCCCTACACTTCTCTTGCAGTTGTCTGAGAACAAATATCATGTCTGTGGTGCTCCTGTTGGCTCTGAAATCACACTGACTTTCAGGTAGAATTTCTTCTGCTATAGCGGGTATTAGTCTGTTCAGGAGTATTCTTGCCAAGATTTTGCCAGCAATGGAGAGCAGAGTAATACCACGGTAATTTGAACAGTCTGATTTAGTACCTTTCTTCTTATACAAGGTGATGATGACTGCATCACGAAGGTCTGAAGGTAGTTCGCCTAGTTCCCAACAGCGCACCACAAGCTCATGAAATTTAGCATGGAGTGCAAGGCCCCCATGTTTCCAGACTTCAGGTGGGATTCCATCAACCCCAGCTGCCTTGCCGATTTTCACCTGCTGTATGGCCTTGAGGGTTTCTCCTAAAGTGGGGGCAGTATCCAATTCGTATTTCACTGGTTGTTGTGTGATGGACTGAATTGCTGAGTCTTGTACTACACGGTTGGTACTGAAAAGAGTCTGAAAGTGTTCAGACCATCTATTCAGAATGGAGGTTTGATCTGTCAGAAGCGTTTGACCATCTGCACTGAGTAGTGGGCTTTGGACTTGGTATGTAGGCCCGTATGCTGTTTTCAGGGCCTCATAGAATCCTTTGTGATCCCCTGTATCTGCACATAGTTGAGTTTTTGCAGCTAGATCGGTCCACCATTTGTTCTGGATGTCACGGAGTTTCTGTTGGAGCTTGCTGCAAGCAAGACGAAAGGCTGTTTTTCTAGCGTGACAGGAAGGCAGTGCAAGGTGTGCTTGGTGGGCGGTTCTCTTATTCCTCAACAATTCCTGGATTTCTTGATTATTTTTATCAAACCAGTCCTTGTTCTTCTTGAGGGAGAACCCTAAGGATTCTTCAGAGGATTGCAGGATGCTACTTTTAATATGCTGCCAAATTGTTTCGGGAGAGGAAACTGCAGAATCTGTGGAATGGTTATCAAGCTTAGTTTGAAGGTTTGCCTGGAATCTTTCTCTTACTGTGGCTGATTGGAGATCGTTAACTTGGAGTCTTCTCCTTGGGATACTGCCCCTCTTGGGTTTGAATTTGAGATAAAGGTTGAGTTTACAGCGCACAAGCCGATGGTCTGTTTGACATTCTGCGCTGGGCATCACGCGGGTATGGAGGACATCGCGGACATCTCTCTGTCGCACCAAGACATAATCAATGAGGTGCCAATGCTTAGACCTGGGGTGCATCCAGGTTGTCTTCAGACTATTTTTCTGCTGAAAGATAGTATTGGTGATGGTGAACTGTTGCTCCGCACAGAATTCTAGCAGAAGTCGACCATTATTGTTGCAGTTTCCAACACCATGCTTGCCTAATACTCCTTTCCAGGCTTCAAAATTCTTACCTACTCTGGCGTTGAAATCACCAAGGATAATGATCTTATCATCTGCGGGCACCTTTTGGGTAAGACAGCGCAGGTCAGTGTAAAATTTATCTTTTTCAGCAGGGTCAGTTTGGAGAGTTGGGGCATATATACTGAAGATGACAACGTGTTGCTTGTTGTTTAGTGGAAGGCGTAGGGAGATAATGCGGTCAGAGTGACCTGTCGGCAGATTTTCGAGTTTAGGGACAATGGAGTTTTTGATCATGAAGCCGACACCTGAGAGATGTTTTTCGGTTCTGGGCTTACCTGACCAGAAGAGTGTGTAACCGGCACCATGTTCTCTGAGGCTGCCTTCCTCGTGAAGGCGAACTTCACTGAGAGCAGCAATGTCGATGTTGAGACGACCCAGTTCATGGGCAATTAGGGCAGAACGTCGCTCAGGACGTCCACTATTGGCAGAATCGAGCATGGTTCTGATGTTCCAACATGCTAGAGTTAATTTGAGTACACCTTTGGAGGCAGGTGCATGCCTTTGTCTTTTGCTCTTTGTGCGACCGCATTGGAAGAAGATGCCCGTCGGTCTGCGGTTAACCAACCGGGTGGAGGTGGAGATGAGCTTTGTTTAGGCCACCTTTTCTAGGCCCCTCTCCGAGTGAAGCAAGCAGTGCTGTCCTTGAAAAGGCTGCTTGGTCGTTCAGGGTGCTGCCCCAAGAGACTCTCATCTCCGTCAGTCTCAAATGACCAATATCCTGAACCGCCTGTATGCAGGGTTGAGTCTGCGGCTCCCAGTGCATCTCTCACCTACCGTTTCGACCCTCGCCCGTCGCTACAGGACTTTTTGCATGTGGGTAAAGCCTTCAAGCCTGCGCAATGGATTTTTAGGTGAGATGCAGTATGCGCGGAACTGAACCCACCCTTTAATCCAGAGGTTCATCTGCCAGGGCCGAGCAAGCTTGGATGGTGGCAGCGAGGTCCTCAGGACGTAGGTTTGATTAGAGTGACCTTCTCTGAGATGGATGGCCTTCCAGGGCTAAGCGAGCTCCATCTGCCCGGGTTTGGGATGAGAGTTGTCCTTCTCCTAGGATGACTGCCAGAAGGCTAATGAGCTCATCCTGCCCAGGGATGTAGTTTATCTGGTCCTATGGTTTTGACCTGTCTGGCATGGGCGACCCTACCGAAGGCATGAACCCTCGCCAGCATAGCTCGCAACCACACAGGGGTACATAGGCTACGTTCCTGTTAGAACGATTTGGGCAAGTCTTTTATTTCCAGTAACAACCCTTTGTCCTGCCCACTCTTTCAGGTTGTAACAGAGCAAAGCAAATATATCCAGAACATGCCAAACCTGGGCAGTAGCCGCAGGAGAGCCAAAACGAAAGAAATAAATAGACAAACAAACAAACAAACTGACCAACCGTTCTGGCCCCCGTACCTGTCCAAGGCTGAGGTACCTTACAAGGCCCCAGCCTGGCCGGGACCCCCATCAATCAAAAGAACCCTCTGTCCACCCAGACCTTATCCTTCCCCCACTGTGTTACCACAAATTCCAGGTGCACTGCTCACATGTGATGTGATGTTTCATACGGGACAGCCCTGCTCTCCCACCCGCCAGTCGAAGGACCCCCATGGCCAGCTCAACACCCATCCCTCTGCTCCGTCCCCCTCCCCCTCTCCCTCCCTCCCCAAACCTGGAACGGCAAACCTCTGTGTGCTCCGAAGCTGTGCTCTCATCTTCCACGGGGGTGCAGTGCTCGCTGGCAAGGCTCCCCCTTTCTCTCCTTTCTCCTGCCGCGGCCTTGCCTGGGGTCCAAAACCGCGCGCGCAGAGCGCGCGCGGCGCGAAGCCCCCGGGCCGGCGCGGCGTCCTGCACAGCGCCTGCAGC
>NW_020897694.1:1485607-1485910 GCF_003984885.1 Neopelma chrysocephalum | reverse complement strand
GCCAGGCGCGGAGCTCCGTGCGCGCAGCGCGGAAGTTTCCCGCCCGCCCAGAGTAGTGCAATTTACCAATAAAACACCCATTTTTTGTGTTCAGTGGAACATTCATTCTATTATTACTGAAACTTCCTTGAAAAAATTTTGCATGCATTGTCATCTCTGTACACAACTTTCAATACATCACATAACATTATATTTCTTCAGTGAGTAGTTTTAGAAACATTAACTTCATTGAGATGTTTGAATTACTGTATTCTTTTTCCCTTCCCTTCCCTTCCCTTCCCTTCCCTTCCCTTCCCTTCCCTT
>NW_020897694.1:1483048-1485597 GCF_003984885.1 Neopelma chrysocephalum | reverse complement strand
TCCCTTCCCTTCCCTTCCCTTCCCTTCCCTTCCCTTCCCTTCCCTTCTCTTCTTTTTTCTTTTATTTTTTTTCCAGGAAATATGCTACCTTATGGGTGAAGATTCTTGCTTTTTTGAACTTTAATTTTTTTGTTTGTTTAATAGTGTATATAATTGCTCTTCAAGCTTTTCAAGCTTTTTCCACCCTATTTTTTCTCAGTCTCTAACACAGAAGTATTCTACCTATAACCTAGGTGCTGTACACAGCTGTAAGACTCCAGCCTCTGGAGCTGCTGGCTCATGGGTTTGGATAGAGGTTTTACTTTAATATATAGATATAGGGTTCATTTAATACCTTGAGACAGCACCAAGAGAATAAACCACAGACTTGTTCCCAAGGAATTTCTTTATTAATTTAGAGGAGCAAATAATGGCACTTGACCAAAGTTCAAAAGGACACCACAAAAGTTAGACAAAAATGTTCCACTATGACACTGACTCAGCATGTACTATTAATCCACAACCCCTAAGTCAGGATCCAAGCAATCCACAACACTTAAGTCAAGACCCAATCCCACCAGCTCCAAGCCATCCTAAGCATCAAGAAAGGAGCAAAGAAAGAGAAGTAAGAAAGGAGCAAGAAGAAAGAAGGAGAAAGAGGGAGAGAAAACTACCACAGGAATCTTGTGGAAGACCAGCTCTCACAAGTCCAAGTGACAGGGCAGTGACACAAGGCAAACACGTCTGTGGTATTATCTGCTCTGGTACCTAATGGCCAACCCCTCTAGGTGGGTCTCTGATCCACCAACCACTCTGGGGTTCTAGCCAGGGTGAGGAACAGTGTCCTCACTATCCCTGCCAATCTGAGCCTGGCTTAGGGGCTCCAGGAGCTGTGGCATGTTATAGTTTTCAGAGACTGTTTGTGACTGACTGCTACTGTGGGACTTCCCCATGCAGGCTCCAGGGGCCTGTCATGAGGAACACGATGCCACCCCACCCCACCTCCATGAGGTTTGACCCTTCCCTTCCACCTACACACACATACACACACACACACACACACACACTCCCCACAAGGTGGGTCTGAATCAATAATAACTGATCTGGTGTTTAACAACAGCTCCCAGGACAATTTGCTTCATTCTGTTTGTGGTATTGCATGCCTGTCTCCCACATTTTCGGCTCCTGTGTTCAGCATTATAGCTGGTAGGTGTTGGGACACAGAATGACAGAGGACGTGACATCCACAATACCGGTCATATTCTTCTTCATAAACTTCTATAGTATTTGCTGTTCTGCTTCAGGAACTTTATCCAACAGAAGAAAGGAGTAGAAAAAACTAGTATGTGTATAAAAGTCAGATATATCATGTAGATACTGAAAACTTAGTCCTGTAGAGTGGCAAAGTAGTACTCAGACTCTTCCTTAAGGAAATGTATATGGGGTGTGTGGGGGGGGACACAACACACACCACAGCGCCTATTTTAATTTCTTTAGCCTATTCATGAAGCATAAGGTCAAATTTTGTTAAACTATTTCTCACTCAGAAAAATAACAAGATAACATCCTGTTTCTGTTCTTTCTGTCTTTCCTTTTTTCCAGGCCTCACTTAAGCTCTTTTTTAAAGCTGTGTCATCATCTTTCACTTGCAATCTGCTTGTTTTATTAAGTTATTTGCTGAAAAAGAAAAGACTGAAAAACAAAAACAAATGTTCAGAGACAGAATGGGAAATACTAGGCAGGGATTTTTTCTGTTTGTTTGTTTCACATTACATGACTTAAAGTGATCCTGTGGTTGTTTTTTGGTCTCAGCTGTGATTTCTGAATGCTTGTAATGCTCACAGCTTACTCTGTAGATGTGTTTCAATCTATGTTGCTAGAGTTGCTCCACTTCTGCCTTCTGAACTCTCCTAGAGCCTGTAATTTGCACTGCCTTTCCTTCAATAATTATACAATTAAAATGTTTTCTTGAAACTGTACTGACTCCACTATGGCAATTTTTTTATCATACAGTCATTGTCTGTTCTTATCATAGTTTCCTCTTTCTTTCTTGCATTTTTCACATCACTCTATTGTAATCAATCAGTACTGCTGTCCTTCCCCATCCTATTCCATTACTTTAAGCCATTTTTCCTTCTCTCTCACAAACCAACTGTATAAAACATAATTTGTCTTATCTATCTCTTACCAAAAAAAAACCCCAAAACATTTGCAGTGTTTCACTGGAAAAAGATTCCCCATGTCAGGGCATTTTCTTTTGTAGTCTTTCTTTTTCTCATTCAAGATAGCCTCACTAAGTACATCCAAGGACTATGTGAAGGTAAATTTATGTGAGCAAGGTCAATCAGTCAATACTTTGTGACATTCTTGGATTTAATATAATTTTTTAGGTTTTAAGATATCTCTTGTACCTCATTTAAGTTTTATATTAATGCACTGAAGAAAAAGTATGGAGGTAGTCCTGTATAAACAAAACTCATTAAGTGTTGTTACAACAATTTATCACAGGGACAGAGGGGGAAAAGGAAGGGAAGGGAAGGGAAGGGAAGGGAAGGGAAGGGAAGGGAAGG
>NW_020897694.1:1465121-1482648 GCF_003984885.1 Neopelma chrysocephalum | reverse complement strand
ATTCCTAACCCCCCTCCCACATCTCAACCCAGTGTGAGATGGATTTTCCAGACAAAAACACAAGACTCATTATGGGGGGAAAGGAATATATTACAGGGCTATACAACAAATAGACAGTATAATACATTACATACAATCTTAACTCTATTTCTACCATGACAATAATATTTACAATGGGCCAAATCTCTTCTCCCTCCAAATAAAAGTCCAGGAGAGAAGAAGAAGAAAAGACCCCTTCCAGTCTCTGAGCAGCAGGTCTCTCTAGGGCAGCAGTGTCTCTTCTTCTCTTCCATGCAGTAGTTGCTGGCTCTCTGCCAGCACACAGGAGGGAGTCTCCAAGTCTCTCTTGGCCCCTCGTCTCCAAACGAAGGGTCTTTCTGTGGGCTGCGTTACCCCAGACAAAGGTTGCTCCACCACGGTCATATCAACGAAGTGCAGAAGCCTTCGTGACGGTCTGGTATCTTCAGGGGATCCAAGCCCCTTGTCAGAGCCCCCATACTCTGCCTCAAGATGGCTGCTAGCTTCTCTGAAGCTTAGCAGCAAGGGAGGACCCAAGGTCCTCTCTCACACATTTCGTCCTGGCTGAGCTCTCAGGACCACTACATTTAGGACTTCCAATTAATAGGAGTCCACCCCCTCCATCTTTTGGAGGGATCTCAAAGAGAGTTTGGGAGAGTTGTGCAGTTCTTACCCCAACAAACTCTGTAGTACTTCAGTTCTCTCTACTGCTTTTCTCTCTCTCTCTCTCTCTCTCTCTCAGCTCGCAGAAGTTTTTCTGTCTGCTTTGCTGCATGTTTGTTTTGGTGCTTCTCTTATCTCTTGGCTCTGTGCCGCCGCTTTTTCTCCGTCCACTGCTGCTCTGCCACTTCTCTTAGTGTCTCCTACTGCTGCTTACCAGGGAGAAACTCCCCCAGCTCTTAGTTACAGGCACTCAGCCCAGTTTAACACTGTTCCGAGTCCCCGTAACCCCCCAACCGGGGGCTGGGGGGGGCAGAGCCCCCAGGGTCTCTGGCCCCGGCTCCTCGTGGCCTCAGAACATGACCACCTCTTCTTCTAACAACAGGTACCAGTTCTTCTTTTCCGGTCTAGAGATATGTTTATATTTTGCAGGAGCACTGATTGGGTCAAACCCCAAGGGTCACCACCCCCTGGGGGTTACCACTTTCCTAGTTTCAGGGGGAAAACCTGGTTCAAACCACTACATTCTTGTAACGTAAATTTGACCTCAGATTTATCTGGAACCCATGTAATGAAAGCTAGAAGTTCTGTGGAAGAGAATAATAAAAAAAGTAAAGAAAGTGAATATAATCCAGATACAGTTCCTAACGCAATTTTACCAAGGCAAATGTCTTTCCATGAGGTGAGTTTAAAAACTCAAATCAAGTAAAGGTCATTTATAAGTTCTAGACATTCCCTATAAAAATATTGCTCCTTCTATGGATGATTTAGTGAAACATATATAATTCTGTGATTTCTTCTTTTCTTCAATGATATTTTTATTTCTAGCTATATGCTACATGAAATATTCCCCATGTAATTTTTATTAAACTTATTTGACTTTTAGTTTCTTAACAAATTTGAAGACTATGAAAAATTTGTTTAAATTTATTCAGGAAAAAGCTATGTCAAATCAATTTCTATTGTGTTTATATATTCCCCTTTGCATCATTGTACTTTAAAAAGAACCCTAAACATGCTATTCATACTCTTTTCATACATTCCTGTACTGTCTGTAAATATGTGTGTATATTTATGTGTGTGTATTTCTAAAAGCTTAGAAGTTTCTGGTTTTGGTAAGAAAACATCAATCCTCATATAAATGCAAGGTATATTAATATAACGTATATCCATTTATTAAAAAAGTCCTATATTGAAGTGTTTCATAAAATTAAAAACTCATTATTATGTATTAATATTATTTCCAGTGCAAAAGATACCCTTCAAAGAAAGAAAAAATTATATGAAACTGATTGAGGTGGTATTTGCACAGGTGACATTGAGTTATAAGTGAAATCCTACTTATTTCATGAATAAACACAAATGGATGAGCAAGTTCTCAGTACACATTAACTGCAGAGGACTTTGAAATATGAGGAAATTGCTTGAAATGCAAAGTCTAATTTACAGAGATGACACTTACATTGTATTACTGCTTAAATGCAGCTATAGTCTATGTTATTACCCAATGGGACTACGCAAAAGAAACAAAGTTTAATACTGAAGAAAGGCAGCTTGAGAGCAGGTAAGCTTCTATATGTTGGTATATCAGATATATTAAAATTTGTGTGAAAACTGAAGGAACAAAAAAGGCAGTACTAATGGACAGAGCTGAAGAATTTCAGTCCATAAAATTATGTCTGATAATTCTATTGTTCTGGAATTTAAAAAAATTATTTATAATATATTATTTTCAGATTTTTGAAAATAAATTAACAATGATCAGGCTGGACAGGGCTTTGAACAATCTGACCAAGAGGAAGATGTCCTTGCCCATGGAAGGGGCATTGGAATTAGATGATCTTTGATGTCCCTTCCAAGCCACATCATTCTCTGTGATTCTATGAAAATATTTAATTCAATTTTTGAAAATTCTTTAAAGCCTGGAAAGCCAACCCTATCTTGGACTGCACCAAAAATGGTGTGACCAGCAGGCTGAAGGAGGGGATTCTCCCCTTTTACTGTGCTCTTATATGAGATCCCACCTGGAGCACTGCTTCCAGGTCTGGGGCTCCCAAAAAAGAGGGATGTGGGAACAAGTTAAGACAGCAGCACCTGCATTCAGTTAATTAGGATTCAAAAGGAGTGTTTTGGCCCTGACTGGTGTTTTTGATAAAGAGAGTGCTGTGTTCTCAAAGCAGAACATCGCTTAATGGTCTGCACTGTCTGCAGGTTTTTCCTGTGGCTGAAAACAGTCGAACATGATACAAGTGTGAATGTATGGGATCAAAGCACTAGTTTAGGATGATCCTGGGATTTTCAGTTAACTAAAAGACAACACCAGGTGGTGTTTACAGAGGAATCCTAATAAATGGGGAACACTGGAAAGATCAGCGGACAAATCCTGAAATCGAACTCTGTGTGGTGTGCAGCCTCATTTCTTTCAGCGCCCATATTTACCATAAAAGGACATGGACCTCCCAGACCAGGTCCAGAGGAGGGCCATGAAGATGATCAAAGAGCTGGAGACAGGGTGAGAGAGCTGGGGTTGTTCAGACTGGAGAAGGAAAGGTTCCATGGAGACTTAATTGCAGCCTTCCAGTACCTAAAGAGGGCCTACAAGAGAGTTAGAGAGGGACTTCTTACAAGGTCATATAATGTCAGGACAAGGGATAATGGTTTCAGACTGAAAGGGTATAGATTTAGATCAGATATTGGGAAGAAATTGTTTACTTTGGGGGTGGTGAGACAGTGGAACAGGTTTCCCAGAGAAGCTGTGAATGCCCCATCCCTGCCTGGGGCAGGGAGTTGAAAATAGATGGTCTTTAAGGTCCCTTCCAGCCCAAACCATTTTATGATTCTGTGATTTTATGATTAAAATCAACTCACACTTCTAAGGATAATTAGCACAACTTTATTTTTAGTTAATATTTGCTTTACCTGTGCAAGAGACTGAAATGTTAAAGGTTAATGACTCAAACAATCAGCCATTTTTTTTCAGCAGTAGGGTGCTTTGCTGAGATCAGGTTTGTACCCCCCAACTGAAGGGGAGGAGGAGAGTCTTTTGCATTTTTTTGGCTGTGTGGTGACAAAACATCAATCAACAAACATTGAAATTGCAACAAAGCATTCTTGTTGCTGGATCAATGGGTGGTGACGTATTTCCACTATCTGCTCTTACCCTTTATTTCTCTTTCTTTTCCTTATTTTTTCTTGTGTCATTTTTATAGTTTTATGTATTATATTTCTATAGAGAATAACCAAAATGACTATATTATGTGAGACATTAGAGTATTATATTAATTACTGGCTCAGACCAACTCAAGTGTTTGTATGGGGGGGAAGGGACAGGTCAAATTTCACAAAGGTGAAGTGGTGCCCCAGCTCCTTTGAGCCTCCTTGGGCAGCCTCAGAGCAGCTGTCAGTTCCTGCACACCAGCAACACTGCCCCACATCTTGTCTTGGAGCCCTAGTCCAGCCCCAGAGTGACCTATGGGCCAGAAGTCCCACCTGGGGGGTGGCACAGGGAACCAGAGCAGATAAAACCAACACTGTGCAGTCAACACATGGTCATTGCTCTGCCATCTCATGGACTCTTGATACCTGGATCTAATCTGGAACTGGGGTGGTAACTGTAGTTATCTCTTTTTTTGTTCTTTTCTTCTTCTTATCCTCCTAATCTCCTTTCTTGATATTTTGAGTTACTTAAAGCCAGATGGGATTTTACTAAGTAGTATGGGTTAGCATGTGCTAAGTCAATGCTTTGCGGAATGCTTTGTTTTGGTTGAATGTTACCCTTTAAACTTTTACCAAGTCCCCTTATTTTCTAAAGTTTGCCAATAAAAATGTGTTATTTGGCCTCCTGAGGAATGTCTGCAGTGTCTTCTCCTGTGTGCTCTCTCAAGACATTAAAAGAAGTGAAGGTTCTTTTAATAAATTCAGTGGGTGGATTTTTGGAACCTTGTATATTTTTAAAGTAAAATCTCTTCAATGAGCGCATAGCTTGAGGTCTGGAGTCTTAAACATATCTCCTTTGCATTGCAACAAAATTGTTCTAAAATAAATCTGCCATATATATATATAAACACTGGTCAGTCAGTGTCATTTCACTCTAATTTGCCCCAAAGGATCTATTAATAAGAACTTCAGTTGACCCAGCTCAGGGGTGGGTTGTAACAACCTGAAACAAAACAAATATTTCAGATTTTGAAATATCGATATACCAAAAAGCTACCATAAATCTTTCCTTTTCCGCTTAACATAGGTTATGCTGCAGTGGGAACGTTCATAATTTGTCACAGGTACTCTTTGAGAGGTGTATACAGTTGCTGTACCAACTGTCACCTGAGAAAGTCTGTTACTAGGTTTTAAGTAAGCCTTTTTGTGATCGACTGGCTTTTGATATCAATTCTTTTGTGTATCTTTTTGATGGAAGGGAGGCTAAACTTGTTTTTAAACATGACAGCTGTCCCAAAAGAAACAAGAAACTCCAAGTGCCTGAACCCTTGAAAATAATGTGACCTGTGAAGACATATTGTTAGAAAAAATACAGGTATTTGTCTTGTGAAACAATTCAGTTTTTTAGAGTGAAACAATGTTAACATGTATCTGAGATTTTATATAAATTTAGAAAAGTATCGATCCATATTCTTTTTAAGAAGAGACACTTTATTATAGCAAAGAAAAATGTGTTGATCTACGCTGCAGTGATTAAACCATTTATCAAATAGTGTTACTCTTTGCGATAACATTTACAGGTCACACAGATAAGTTTTCATTTTCCATTAGAATCAGGTATGTGAAATGGAATATATCCTCTTGAATTTAGGAAATTGATTGAAATTATTGTGTCAAATTATTTTAAAATTTTCCAAATTCTCTCCTTTGTTCCACATTTCAAAATGCAGTGTTATTGCCAAACAACAAAAAAAAAAAAATAAAGAAATAATATAATAAAATAGAATAATCATAGAATGTCCTGAGTTGGAAGGGACCTACAAAGATTATCAAAGTCCAGCTTCTGGCCCTACACGGGACCATTCCCTCAAGAGTCACATCATGTGCCTGAGAGCATCATCCAAACACTTTTTGAACTCTGTCAGGCTTGCTGCTGTGACCACTTCCTTGGGAGCCTGTTCCAATGCCCAGCCACCCTCTGGGTGAAGAATCTTTTTCTAATATCTGACCTAAACCTCCACTGACACAACCTCAGGCCATTCCCTCAGGTCCTGTCACTGGTCACCACAGAGGAGAGATCAGTGCCTGCCCCTCTGCTTCCCCTCAAGAAAGACATGAAACGAGGTATCTGTTCAGTAGAGTTTGATTGTACTTCATGTATTTTTCAGGGTAACATGAAGGTTGCTCATACTCTGTTCCTCCTTTGCTAGCTTTGCTTTTAGAGTCAGGAGAAAGATGAGCAGGTGTATCAGAAGTAGGAGCCACTTACCTAAACCACTAAATTAGCTGCATCACACCCACCTTGAAGCTCTATATCTACTTTCAGCAGAAGGAATTAGAAAGTCAGGGTGATGAATCTTGGTGCTTAACTTTTTGGCTCTGTGGTATCAAGTGTCACAAAACCTGAAAATCATTGTTGGATTTAAACCATGACCTTTAGAAAACCAAGTGTTCTTACAGTCCCTGCTGCTGAGTGCATCAGTATAAACTCTGATGAAAATGTTGTTGCCTGTAGTTCAGGGTAAAACTTGACCTCTAGTTTTAAAGTGACAAGCTTGATGCTCAGTTCCAAAATGCTCCTATGAGACTGCTGGATTGATTACCTTGTTAACTTTAGCAGCAGGCAAATTGACTGCTTCAGAAAAATAAAAAATAGTCTTTTGTCTAATCTTCTAAAGAAGGAAAACACCAGATATTTTATAAGCATAAGAAATGTGATTTTTATTGGAGCAAACCAAAACAAACTGTTCTATTAATATACAAAATACCTGCCTGATGAAAGTAATGAAAAGATTTCAAACAATATGGGGCATGAGAGAACACAAAATACTGAAGCATTAAAATCTATTTTGAAGCTTAGTCTCCTATTTATTGTTATCCCTCCAAAATATAGAAGTTGGTGTATTCTTGATATGTGATACCTGTACTGCATGTTACCTTAGTTTGATGACTGAATCTGTAACAGGTTTTGACTTTAGAAAATACCCAGCATGTTTGCTAATGATAAGGAGCATAAACACTAACGTAGTAGCATTTATCATTTTAGACGCAGACAGCGCAAGACCATGAAAAACCTGTAAGGCACAAAGGCTTTGAAGACTAAGAACAATCAGTGCACACTTAATTTCAGTGGTATATTTCTTATCTAGATGTAGATATTTCAATGTGGGAATTTCTATCTGATGTATATGCCTTTTGGGGTTTTTTTAGTGCAATTCAACCACTGTATTTTTAATGTCTGCTTTAAAATGATACATTTTATGCTCTAGAGATGCCTATTTTCTCGTATTAGTTGTAAAAGTAGCCTGAGGTATTAGTTGAGATGTTAAAGTCTAGGTATGATCAGTTGATTCCTAACAGCGCTGATTTTAGGTAAGCAGACACATGAACTTATTTAAGGAAATGTTTGTTTCCCTTTCCTTCCTCTCTCTCTTTTCCCCTCTGAAAGACCAGTGCCCAGAAATCCTAGATAGTTAATTATAATGTATGCACAGAGCAATTATTTAACATATTTACAGACTCTGATGAATTATACTCAAAACTGACATGGTGATCATTCTGTGTGTTCACAGTGATAGCAATGTATCTGGGACATTCTATGATCATTGTTTTTTCACGGATGAATTGTCCTTGCACAGTAGGTCTTTCTGAAGTATCAAGCTTCTACAGTTTTTGTAAATATGTAATGTGGTCAGTTCAGGTTTCATGAAAGAGTTCTGTGGAATTTGGTCCCTCATAGGCAAAAATCAATGTATTTTCTTTGCCTTTTGGAATTATGTTTTACTCCAGAACACCCACATGTGTACACTCTTCTTCCAAGCTTTTCTCAGTATGAGTGAGAGTCTGATGATGACAAAGATAAGAACAAGTTTGCAATGAAAAAAAGGTACACCAAGCAAAATTTATGCTTTAATCAGCATCTCCTTCATCTGCTGTGATTCACACATTTTGTTTTTTGCAAAGTGCAAGGCAGAAAGAAAAGGACTGGTTTTCACTAAAAAAAAAAAAAGTGGAGAAGCATTGCTGAAAAGTGTCTCCCCCTTTCCCCAGCTATTTTATGACACCACAGAAACAAAACAAAATAGAAGAAAAGGTAAAAGAAACACTTATCATTCCTTTAGTTAACATAATTCTGTGTAGATCTCACTCTGCTCCATGGATGATTCCCTCTGACTTGCACTGCTGTGCTATCTAAAACTGTAATAGAAAACCAAGCCTTCTGTTTTACATGTGAGTAAAAGCAAGAACAGAAGAATGAGATAATCTGGTTGACCACGTATTCAATAGTTGAGAAAATAATATGATATCAAATGAGACAAGGTATATTTGTTTGGGTAGAGTTATTTTTCTTTTTTTTCCCCCCAGGATCTGCATAAAAGCAGAGTTTACAACTGCTACAAATTCACCATCTGAACAAAATGTAGAGAAAAAGAAAACATTAAGGCCATTTCTTAATATTTATGACATTATTCACAAATAAACAATAGGGTTAGAAGTCTTCTGCCTTCCTGTTTTCTACTGCTTGCATACAGGTACAATGTTTTCTATTATATAATAATACCCTATTAATACCAATACACTCAATCCAACTTAGTTTAGCAGATCTGGGTCCTTTGTAGAAAAAGGTTAAATTGAACATACAAGGAATGAAGAAATATAATCTATGTAAGAAGCTATTCTTTTAACAACCTGAATACTGTTTTGAAAAAATTCAACTAGAAATTATGTTTTTCCAGATTGATTGAGGAAGATTGACAGTACAATGGATTAATATGTAGAAGATAATGAGGCTTTCTGCAATGCTATTTTAAGTGATAAAGCCCTGTCTTATTAACCCAGAATTGTAGGTGGGCTCACTCTTGCCTTTAGAGTATTGCAGCTGAGGGAGGGAGGGAGGAGTCAACGAAGCTTAATAAGTATAAATCCAAAAAGATGACAAGACAGTAAAATAATGATAGTATCTAGCCGCTACAGTTAACAATAATGACACTAATAATAACCCTTATATCTCTTAAAGTGAAAAAAACTATGAGTAGCACAAAGCTTTTCTTTGTAATTTTCAGTTAAGAAGGTTAAGGAAGGTATTGAGCCAAGTCTTGTTTAATCTTTCTCATTTTCCCTCCAAATGGATAATTATACAGGAGAAATATATAGGCATTATGGTCAAGATTTAAAGAGGATTTTGGAGTCAGATTGCAAATGAATAAAATCTTTATTTTTAAAATCGAACTGGAATAATAGGAATAATAGTCATTCCTATGACAGATATTACCAAACAGTAGGTAATCAATTTGACCAAAGTGGGCTAAAGCTGAGTTATTGTCAAACTGGAATATAATTCCTTCACAGGGAGAAATCAGAGTATGCTATCTATAATGGGACAGTCAAACTACTTTTCTCAAATACTGGATTTCAGCTTTTATGTATATGTCATCCTTAGGAACAAGGAAAGCACCCCACTGTGGCACTGATCTCTCACAAATCTGGTTGAGGTATTCAGCAGTACTGGTGCATCCAAGGAGGGCAATATTCCTTGCTATGCACAAGGGGGGGTAGGGTGTCAGAATTAATACATAAGTGGTAAAGGGAAAAACTGGTTAAAGTTCTCTTCAGAAAGTTGGTTTAAACCCTGATGTAGGATGCCAGTTATTATCACTGACAAAATGAAAATCAGCTCAAAGAAATTTTGATAAGCTCTTAAAAATTCACCTGACTCCCTTGTATTTTATCTGAATTGTAACACCTTAAACAAATCATCTGGTAATACAAGAACCTTCTAGTTTTCCTCAGCAACAGCATTTTTATGAAGGTCTCAAACACAATTTTAAACTATCTTAACTGCAGGTTTACCAAAGTACAGAAATATCAAGAAACTTCTCTCTGCTTACTTCTGTGTTATATGAACCCACAGGGGCCCAGGAAAAACTTACATTGTAGTTTTCCGTCTAATTTACTTTTAATCAGCACCAGGGAAAGGAAAGGTAAGCTATTATTTCCCCTCTTTTTCTGAGCATAGATGGTACATTTTGTGATACAGTGATCTGGAGAGGGTGGAAAAAGACACTTCAACACTTAGCTCAGTGATGAAGGATTTTCTCAGTAGGTGGTAGGTAGGAGACATATACAAAACACTTCCTCACAGGCACAGAATGTCTTGGGATGGAAAACGTTATTGAGATTCAGTACAGACTTATGATCCATAGAAAAATTCAGGAAAGGCATTGCAATGCTAATTGTCCTTTACAGCAGTTTGTTTTTGGTGGTCTCAAAGGTACCTTTGAGCTAATCAGCCCCTTTACACTTCTGCTACATCTGCTGGTTCATTCATGCCTTGTTAGAGGTGCAGCACTGAATTTCATATTTATGCTTACAAGGTCAACAGAGTTGTTATCATGCAGCCAGTTCATTAGACACTTGTAAAATCTATTTCAGAATGTACTCCAAGTTAATTTTACTAAATACAAAAGATTGGGGATGGGGGATGGGATGGGAGGGGTATATAGAGACAGGGAAAAAAAAATATAAAATAATATAAAAATATAAAAAAATGTGCTGTCATGCCGTGGGACAAAGCTGTTTACAAGTGCATCTGACCATCAGCTATTGGTGATGGTCTCTAAAATTGGAGAGGTCAAATTAAGAATAAGAGCACATTTATATTAATTACTAGCTAAGAAGTATATTGCAAATATTTTAAAATCTGATGCAGTTTCTTGAAGTCAGAAAAAGCAGATTATGATTTTCAGTATGTTTATCTATGTTTATCTCACCTGAAATGTTTTCTTGTATAACAAAACATATTTCAGTACAGCTGTGAAACATTTTCAGACTCTTTTTTTTCTGTTTAAAATCATTGCCATCCAAAATATCCATTCTTAATAATTCCTTAACAATTATTAATTTTAGGAAGTTATGAAAAGTTAATTTTTTTTGGAACTTGAAATAAATCCACTCATAATGAAATTTCAATCTAATATTAATAAATTGGGTGGAAAAAAAAATCAATCCTTTTGAAAAGAGCACATTGCCCTTGCTAGAATTTGAACAGATTCCTGAATGGATTGAACTAAGACAAATGTCTCCTTTCAGAACCAAACCATTCAGTTGATTTGGCTTATTGAGAAGACTAACTTAGTTTCTCTCATGAAAATATTTTATCTTAAAATCTTGCCAAAGGACTAATAATTTTACATTCTCTAAGAAGTCTATTTATAACTGAGTACTGTTTTAAGAATATTTTTTTTGCTACTTACAGACTCAAAACAGCTTACTAGCATTATCCAATCAAAAGCTCACAAGTCCCTTGTGAGAGGTAAGCATTAGTATTCTCATTTTACTGCTGTAGAGAGTGAGCACAAAAAGCCTTACTTTTGCCCAAAGCCACTGATTCAGTCAAAGAATCATAAGAATATTCAGAAGTTTCTGGTTTCTGATCATAAATTTTCTTCATTCTAATAACATGATAACATAGTTGAAAAAAAAAGTTTTTTTTTTTTAATAAAACCCGTGAATTTGTTTTATTTTAGTGAAGGTAGGAATACGTTTCATTTCATAGACTGTTCATAGGAAGCTCATCACTTATAAGACTAAGGTATTCACTTCCTCACAGTTTTAAATTTCACTTTATTATGAGTCTTCTGTGTCTTCAATAGGGAGGAAAAGGTTAACTTTTACTCATTGAGCACTTTGGAACAAAGAGATGAAATACTCTGAAGTGTACATTACTGGTAACCCACTCAGTCTGTCACACATATTATCGTTTTCTGTGAGATTTATACCTCATCCCCCATACCTGAAATTCTGTATGGAATGGATGTCAGGAAAAAGAAAATACAAGAAACAGGAAGTAACCATGGCATATGTATCCTTCTAGGGTTTGCTACTAGTTACACTTGAAAATAAGAGGATGTGACAGATCATGAGAAAAGCAATCCTGGCTCTATTCACAAACTTGCTGGAGATGCAAAAATATTAGAAAGCTGGAAAGATATTCTTTTAATAGGTTTTCCAGTTCCATTTGGAAGGTTGGATACCTTTGAGCAGCTTGAATACAGCTAAAAAAAATTAAATCTTTTGTATATGTTATTAATATACAGATCAAAGCCAAAATCTTTATTTCTAGGTGCTGTGTGGCAAGACAGACCTACACAATGTTAATCCTCTTTGACTTCACTCTATAAGCAAATATCCTATTCTAGGAAAGGCAAACAAAAAAGCTAAAGTAAGTGTGTCTCCAGATCAGGAGTTATACCTGCAGATGGCATTGTTGATCTTTCAAAATTTTGCAAATTGCCTGAGTAACCCGATATGAAAATGCACATCCACATACACACACACACACAGAGGCAGCAGGGCAATGGTACCAATACACAGATTTAAAATAAAGACCTACAAAACCAGTGATAATGACTAGGAGAAAGAATGCACAAAAAATCTGATTGGCATGTTAGTTAATTAAAATTAACAAGACGGAAGAGCTTAAGGTCACATTAGGGATTACTTTCTGTGACAAATTTTCCAGAGTATTTCACTGTGGGAGGAGGTTTACACCCAATTTATTCATAGTCAAATAACTGTATTTAATCTATTGATGACGCGAGCTAATGAAGGACAAGGTGACAGCAAACTGATGAACAGATTAATCAGGTACATACATGAGGTTCAAATTTATAGGCATATAGGTCCTTTGTGACACTGTATGCCTGCTTAGTGAGTACAGCAGTAAACAAACAGTTTCCTCTCACCCACTAGTATTTTGACAAGGTTTAACCTTGATTACTCTGCTTTTACAGGTCTATGCTGAGGAAGATGACGGTTTGCATGAAGTTTATAATCTGGTATAATGAACATTCAACAGCAATTTGTTTTACTTAATCTTAAAGATCCTGACTGTATCCAACTGCTCACTAATTTACAGCTTAGTTCACTATTTTACACTATACAGGGCAGTTAGAAACTGCTAAGAAATCAGAACTGCAGTACATTGTTGTAAATGACTGCATATCAGGAGAAAAGATGTGCTATAAAATACCTCTCATGCTGAAAACACCTCCTCCAGATTTTACAAAAAAACCTGCAACTTCGAAGTTAGTAAATTGTACTTTTTTTCTTTTTTATTATAATATCCCTAAATTGAAATATTAGAGTTTTTTTTCTTGTAGCAAATGTTGAAAGAGAAATTACTTATTCCCTGAACTGACAGAACCCATGGAAGAAGTTTCTGATTCGGATCTGCTCTGAGAAGAGTTGGTATCTTATGTTTCAGGATTTCCTCTTCTTCATTATTTTATTCTGAGGCAACTCCCACTGCTTTCTAGAACAGAGAGACAATTTCATGGCTCAAAGACATTTTTGGAGTGTATGTTTCAGTAATTGGTATTACACCCACACTGGTATTGAGAAAGAGGTCTTAAAACAATACCATTAATCAGACAGAAGACTAAACCCAAAAATAAATAGAATTTTATTAGACAGTTCACTACGTGAATACAATTCAGAAAATTTTGAACCAATAATAGCTGAATTTGAAGTGCTAATTTTTCAGAGTGATTTGAAGAGTAAATTTTGAAGGGATATCAGACACCTAAAGGCTTTGAAAGCCCCATTATTCTTACAGCAGTTGGCATATACTACAGAACTTTTATATTTTACTCTTTAGGTAAATAGGAGAAAACAACCACTCTACAGAGAACAAAATTTACCTGAATTATCAGTTGAAGATAACTTTTCTGATGTTCTAGTCATTTTCATAGATATGTGGATGCTGAAGACATGCTATTGAAATTTCCCTGCATTAGATGCGTTCTTGAATATACAAATGGATTGCATAAAGGTGCCCTGCATTTTCAGAGAACTGTAGAGATACTTTCATCTCTTATTATCTTCAGCTTATTTTCTTCCTCCTCAGCAAGAATTCTTCATGAGAAGAGAGGCAGAGCTGCTGTGCTGGAAATGCCCCTGGTACACTGTTTTTTTTTTTGCTGAAAGGGATCTGAGAGAGCCTTATTGATAGAAATCACTGTAAAAGTATAATGAAGAAACTCACCAGATTGTCCAGGCTCTGCTAGTTGCCAGGTAATGATATTCACTTGTTGATTTATGTAGACTGTCACTACTGAAAGGATGATTATGTACAATTTGTCTTCTAACTGGTCTTTATTCATACATGGTTATAGCATTAAAATAAATCAGGCTGATGAAGTGAATCATGTTTCAGGTACATTCTGAGAGGCTTTAGGCATTGAAATCAGCACCTTTGCTGGCTCATAGGTGAAATCTTGGAGCACATGTTTTAATTGCAGGATGTAAACTGAAGAATACTGGTCTTGTATTCCCCATAGTATAATTTCTAGAAGATGACATTGAGAGAAAAGGTTAGGTATCCACATATACTTTGAGACACAGTCTCAAAAGAATCTGGAAAAACTTTAGCTGAACAACTTTATAGAATTTGAAGTGCACATTAAAAATTCAGTGCAGTACTGTGTAATTCACTTCTGAAGTGTAATGACAAAAAGGGAGAGAGTGAAGAAATTAGAGCAGTTTAGATCCTTTTATTTTGTCACTTCCGTTAAAACAACAGCACATCTGCTGTGACTTTGTACATGAAAAAAATGCCTATGTTCTATATTGCTCAGCCATGTGGGGAAGAAGCAGAGTTCTTATTGAGAAGCAGATACAGTGATTTAGGACTGTATGATGTCATTACAAAGGAAATTAAGAAAAAAACTGCACAGTACAGAGGCTGCTACTGGAGTATATATTGCTAGAATGTTACTCTAATCTTAAGGTCCCTAAATAAGCAGATTTTCTAAATGTTTCTTCAGTGTAGATTTGGGTTTATAATCTGTCATTTTTATTTAAATTGTATGAACACAAGCATCATTTTTCAATTAACCATCTGAATAGAGTCTACTGATTCAGTACTCAACGACTGTCACCCTGTACTGCCAAGAAGTACTGATGTCCACTGTAAGACTCACTTAAGAGACAAGTCCAAATAGGAAATTCCTGCTGTTCCACCTAATGCTGTATCCCTTTAGTATTAACAGGACCTTGTTTTTTCCTAAAAAACCTGTGAGTGATAGATTGTCTTGCAAATAAGTAAAAGAACAGAACAGGACTGGCAATGAGGAAATAGAAATCCAGTTTCAGAGCTATATGTAAGAAAGCTTCAGCAGTGAATGCCCTATTGTAAATTCATGATTTACATTTCTGTATAAATCTTTCCAAGTGTCTCAGGTTTTCTGCAGTGCCTGTCCAAACAGTCTCAAAAAACACTGTTGTTTCTCAGGGATATAAACTCTTTATGGCTGATTTCAAATACTTTACTGAATGGATTATGTATTTTGGAGAAAGCAGGTACAGAACTTGTTTTTCTGATGCCTTCACATTTGTGATAAATGACATTTAATAACCTGACTGTGGTTCATCCTATCAAATGTGCAGCAAACCATGACACAGCATCAAAACATAAAGCTGAAATTTTAAATATGTTCTTTCGTGATTGCGAGCTGGACACAGGTATTGAATTCCAAACAGAGTTGACAGTACTACTTCTTTGTAGTCAATGCAATATTATATAAATACTTTGGATTATTTAGGAAATTTAGATACGTTCTGTAGAATTGGTATCTCTTGTTTTGCAAGGCAGCAGACAATAACAGTGTCAATATTTGTTAAGATTTCTTTTTAATATCCTGAATTATATGGAACTACTGAAACAGATTATGATTTTTAAAATTAAAATAATCTTCTGGCCAGTGCATATATAAAACAGTAACAGCCCTACGTCAATGCAATATTGCAATTGCAATGTTCCTTATTCTGAGCAAAATACAGCCAGGAAAATTAAAAACAAAACAAAACAAGCAAATAAACAACTGAAACCACACAAAAATCTCACCCAAAACAAATAAAAAATCAGTTGAAAAAAATTTACATAACTTTATTACCCAAGTAATTATTTATTGGAAAAGAATTGATTGGGTACCTCCTCTTATCACTGTGGAGAATCTTATGCATATTCTAAACCTCACAACTGGCTAATTATTTTTTCTTTAATTATGAAACATAAGATATAAACTACTGGCACAGCAATTCAGAACTGAAAAACTACTGGTGTGGATTGCTAGAAAGATTCTTGTATTCGGCACATTCTGAGGTTGTACATTCAGAATTGCAGTCCTACTTCCCCCTACTGCCTGGAGGAGAGAAAATGATCTTCTAAATCTTAATATTTCCTTTTTACTTCTTTTGCCTCCTACTGTTTCTTAAATATTTTCTAAAGCATTGGACTTTAATAAAATAGTACAGAGTATTCTTTTTACCTGGTGGTTACGATCTCATGAAACCTTTGCCATAGTTAAGTCAGGATACTTCAAAGAAATGATATGTGAATTTAAATATCAGTACATCATAGATTTCATTTTCACATGAAAAAAGCAAATGCCGTTTGCAAAACTTCTTTTAAGCTCTACTTCCCACAAAGGAGCAGTTTATCTAGTCTAAATCATTCCTTCATATCATACAAATTCTCTAGTGATACCCAGTTTGCTAGTGAAAGTGCATAATGTTTTTGAAAATATTTATCCCATCTCTGCTCATGCCTGATATGAATATTCAGTTCTATTTTCTCCTATAATGAGCTTGGCATATGTCAGTTGACAATATATTTACAAACTAGCTAGGACATTCTTTTCTCTGTTGTTCTCTCTTTTCAAGGTTATAATCTTGTATCCCTTGCACGCTATTTCCTCAGTGCTGGCACGATATCGCAATGCTTACTTAATTTGCCACAAATTCACAGAAGTTAAAAAAAGAGAAGACCTATTAGGTTATCTAGTCTATCTCACTATCCATTCAGGATTGATCCTTATTGTTAATTCACAATTATTTTGATCAGTTTAGAATCAGTTAAAATGTTCTGTGTACTGGAGTTTCTGGCATTTATTAGTTTTGAGAGGGTTTTTTTTTTGTTTGTTCCGTGGTTTTGTTTGGTTTTTTTCCTGCAGTTTGATAGATTTTTCTTTCAGGAAGTTTTATTAAATGTTCTTGGCTTCAAACTGGCATATTCCCTTTTACTGAAATGTGGTCTTATTTTTCTTTCTAGCTTTAGTAGAGCAAGTTAAATCAAGTCAAAGACTCTGAGTCACCTCATTTCCATTTAAACACTCTGTTTCCTTTGAACACTTAATAGTCTGAATAGTCTTTGTAGCCTAGATCTACAGGTCTCATTTTTTATTTTGTAATAGAATACTCTCCTGTACTTTCTTGTATTGTCAGTTGCTCCAGTTATATTCTTTACAAATGTATTGTCCTTTATTTTCATTGATTTTACAACCATTTTATCTCATATACCCTCTGCAACAGTTTGAGTTACTCAGATTCACAACTCCCAACTGGACTTCAAGGGTAAGCACTCTTACAGTCAGTCTTAAAAGGAAAAAATGGAGTTCAAAATTCCAGAAGGTGTTAATAGGACTTTCCAAAGGTCTTCTGCTGAGCACTCTTCAAAGGCTCTAAGTAGTTAGCAAAGAAAGATGAAAATCTGGAGAAATTTTAACAGCAGAATATAAGTGATATTTAACTTTTGAAAATTAGCCTTTAGTTAAATGCCTAAAGATGTTTCAGATGCGCAGTTAAACTGCAAAACTTCCTTATCTTCCTCTGCTTAGTCTACGGTCCTTGAACT